>NC_071388.1:13122836-13434503 GCF_022682495.2 Desmodus rotundus | reverse complement strand
CAGCAAGTAGCAGGGTCATGGGCTGGTGTCCGGGATGCTCTCAGGACAGTGTGGCAGTGTGCGGAAGATGTACTGTCTGCAGAGGTGTCAGCTGAGGATACTATGGGCCACTTCTTGATGTGTCTGGTTCACCAAGTACCCAAGATAGCTCCCGATGATGGAGACCATATTCACCAGCAACATCAACGACCCGCTGATGGTGACCTACCTGGCCAGTGTCTCACAGCCACAGATTGCCCTCAGTGAGCAACTTGTAAACCTGTGCACGCTCCCAAACAGCACCCCTTCCACCCTGGCCCCGGCTCTAGGACTCAGAATGGAGTGAAGTGGAAATGGCTTCCTGTGATCTGAGTCACAGTGAGCGAGTCAACTGCTTGTGACTCGAAAGAAACATAGCCTGTCTTTTGTAAGTGAAAGAAAAGTCTGCTGTTTCATCTAGCACTCATAGGATGCTCACTGTTCTTGCTGATCTCCTGACATGCTTTTTAGAAATGGCATTTTTTAAAACCACAAAAGTACATATTATTCTATCATTTTTCCTCAAAATATTATTTTATATCTTAGAGAAACTTGAAACTGGTTTATTGTAGTAAGAAAATTTAAACATTTCTAGGTAGGTTTAATTGTTATCCACAACTATTTAAGGTTTAAATCTTTACATTACAGAAATAAACATTGCTTTGTCTGTTGAATAAAAAACTAAAGGAAAATGAGAATTACCTGTAATTAAAGTAGAATATAACCAGGATATAATATAGTATATAATGTAATATTGTTCAGGTTGCCATTTCAGAAAGTTGGTATCATCAGTGTGCCTTTAAATCATTTTCACATTTATTGTAAATGCAGATTCCTAATAGAATTAGATAAAAATACTTAAATTGTATAATAAAATATTCCCGTACCACTGAAAATTTCTTCAGTCATGAACTCATGAACTCATGAATAGGCTTTTGTGATTTGTCGTGAAATTTTCACCTAATTTTTCTTGTAAGTAATTGTAATCTAAATGCTTCTTTACTGTTTTCACTTGATTAATGGCTTGACTGGTACTTTCTCTTTAAAAGAAAAAAAATTCTCTACTAACCTTCCCTCTAAGTGTAAATAGTAATAATCTTGATTCTAGGTACTTTGCACACATTGCAAAAATTTTAAATGGTGATGTACACTGACTCTCACACTTTCTGGTTCTATAACTCCTTCATAATCCATCTCTCTAGTAGCATTGTTCTTAACTGTGGAAAAAGTAATTGAAAAATAAAGCGATGAATGAATTAGCGTTGCAATTTCAAGAACAGCAGCTATTACTGTGTAACACCAAGCAGAGGGGCAGTATCTGTGCTTGTTCACTGATGGAAACCAGAGGAGGGTTCATTACAATTGCTCACTGTGATTAACTCTGATTTTAACCACGTAACTCTCAACATTAGGAAGGAGTTACTGGGATGGCTTGTTCAAAGACAAATGATAAAATGTGCCTACAATTCAAAATCGTTGTTGATATTAGATGAAGGAGAAGGCAGGCCAGAAAATGTCAGGCCTGGGAGTCAGCTAGGCTGGTAGTGCCTAGGGTACAGGAGTGCATAGGGTGAGGAAGGGATGAAATGAGGGGTGCAGGGGTGACAGGCAAGAAATCAACTCTTCTAGAGAGAGGATTGCCTAGAGGGGAAAAAAAGAGATCAGAGTTTTATGTTACCGCATAAGAAAAGACAAGTATATTCTAAGGGATCACGCAGTAGACAGAATAATGCTCCACCCCCTCTGCCCCCACCCCACCCCACTCCCACAAAATGTCTGGATTCTAATCCCTGGAACCTGTAAATACGCAACACGGCAAAGGGAATTAAGGTTGCTATTCAGCTGACCTTAAAATAGGGGATCTCCCATGGATTATCTGGGTGGGCCCAATGTCATCACAAGGGCCTTAAAAGTGGAAGAGGAACATAGGAGAAGGGAATCAGAGAAAGAGATGTGGCCAGGGAAGCACATCTTGTTGCTGGCTTGGAAGGGGCCCCCAAGCCAAAGAATGTGGGCAGCCTCTGGAAGCTGGGAAAAGCCCCAAAACACATTCTCCACGAGAACCTCACTCAGGTAGGGAATATGGCCCTGCCAACACCTTGATTCTAGCCCAGGGAGACTGCTGTCAGACTTCTGACCTACAGAACTGTAGACTAATAAATCTGTGTTGTTTTAAGCCACTACATTTGTGGCAATTTGTTGTGTGGTGATAGAAAACTAACACAGACCAGTACCTAAGACAGAACAAACCAAAGGGGCCAAGGAGGGTATTCAATAAGTGTTTGCTTACAAAGTGGAGAAGTTGGTGAAAAAGGGAATACAAGGCAATCGCCAGCACACTCTGGGGCCCATCAAAGAAAAGAGAGGCTTCACCAGCCACACAACACGATGAAGAACTGACCCAGAGACTCACCTTAGCAGCCATGTGCCCTGAACTTTCCCATTCCATTGAGTATAGACAAAATATGACGTTTAGTGAAGATTATGTGTTAAAAGCCAGGGTCATTAGGTATGTGAGAAGGGCTCAACATCACCAATCATCAGGGGAAATGCAAATCAAAACCATAGTCAGATATCACCACCTCACCTGTAACAATGTTATCAAAAGGACAAAAGATAACAAGCTTTGGCAGGAATGTGGAGAAAGAGGAACACTTGTGCACTGCTGGTGGGAATGCGAATTGGTGATCCCACTGTGGAAAACAGTACAAAAGGTCCTCAAAAAATTAAAAATAAAACTACCATGTGATCCACCAATCGTACTCCTGAATATATGCTCAAAGGAAATGAAATCTCATGTCATCCCACAACTTCATTGTAGCATTACCTACAATAGCCAAGACATGGAAGCAACCTAAGCGTCCATTGACACATGACTTGATAAAGAAGATATGAATATATATATGTATCTGAATATTATCAGCCATAAAAAAGAATAAAATTCTGCTATTTGTAACAACATGAATGAACTTTGAGGGCATTATGCTGAGTAAAATAAGTCAGGGAAAGACAAACATTATATGTGGAATCTAAAACCAATGAGCTCAAACATAGAGAACCAGTTGATGGTTGCCAGGGTGGGGAAAAGGGGTGGTATGGGAAATGAGGGAAGGTGGTATAAGGGTACAAACGTCTAGTTATAAGATGAAGTTCTGGGCATTTAATGTACAGCATGGTGACTATAGTTAGCAACACTGTATTGTATATTTGAAAGTTATTAAGAGAGTGGGTTTTTTAAATTCTCACCACAAAAAAAAAAAATTGTAAACTATGTGAGGTGTTGAATGGATTGACTAACCTTATTGCAGTGATCATTTTGCAATGTATACATACATAAAATCACTACAACATACATCTTAAACTTACACACTGTTGGATGTCAGCTATATCTCAATAGAGCTGAAACAATAAAAATCAGGTTTACCTCCCTATTCCCCAAGTTATTGCGGTCGTTGGTCAAGACTGACAGAATGGTGGCACCTACATCTGCTGACCTTTTGTGCAGTAATAAGCCCAACCTCGGTTCACTCTCTTCCTCCCACCATCCAAAGTATCTACTAGTCATACCACCTTGCTGTGCTCTCTGTACCTTCTAGGTCTTCAGGCTTGCTGCCATCTCCACCTGGCAGCCTCTCCAGGTCTCCCCTGTCTACTGGTGACTTCCCAATCATCTATCTTGTAGGTTTCCTCAAAGAAACCTTTGTCTGGATAATGATTGGGTTCAGTCTCCTTCTTCATACTCCCATAGACACTCATATACTCTACTCGATAGCATTTATTTAGTGACTGGTATTTCCCAGTACACCCTTAAACAGTAACACTTGCAGATCCCAGAAATGCAAAAGAGTGCCTGGTTCAACTATATTCATATCAATACAAATCCACCCTTGCTAGTTTAATTGAACCAAACATGCTCTCCTAGGCTGTTACAAACTTTCTAAAAAGTTAATGATAATGTCTACCTTGCTCATCCTTGATTCCTCAACATCTAGTACTACATCTGACACATGATGAGCACCCAGAAAATTTGGGTGGAATGAAAAAACTAAAAGACCAAAACAATAAAATCTATAGGTATTTTGAAGAAATTCATTCCTTTTTTTAACTTTTAATTTTTTCTTTACTGAGATATAATTGACATATAACATTGTATTAAATTAAAATGGGCAACACAATTTGATATATGTATATATTATGAAATGATTACCACAGTAAGTTCAGTTAAGATCCAACATCTCATGTAGTTACAATTTTGTTGTGCTTGTGATAATGAACTTTTTTTTTCAATTATAGTTAACTGACGGGAACTCCATCTCTCGGAGTCCTCCCAGTCATGGATGAAATGAGTCGTGTTGTTCTGGAGGGAAAGGGGCTGGTGATTCCCTCTAGTAGAGAATGCCGCAAGCCCTTCTCAGAAATGGCTTTTACTGGGATGGGTATGTGCAGGGGTATACAGCGTGCAAGCATAGCTCATCAATCAATGCCCAAAGGCTATAGTAAATAGAAAACAGATATTATGTAAAGATAACAATTGAACAGATAATTATGATAACAGATATTATGTATAGATATCACAGAGATCTGCCTCAGGTCAGGGTCTGTTAGATATGCTGGTGCCAGATGGTTTTTAAGGCATATTTCTTAAGATAAGGAGTTCACTCCTTACGCTTATCTGGTTTATACCAACAGGGCTATACAAAGCAAAGCAGGCTTCAAAGGGTACAATGCATTCTTCAGGCCTGATTTCCCACGGGAACCCTAGGTGCTAGCATCGGGGCATGCCTGCCTCCTGCATTCCCAGCGTTCCAGTGGAGACTTACAGGCCTCTCTCAATATCTTGGACTCGAAGGGCTACAGTCTCTGATGCCACACAAAGTGGTCCCCAACAGTTAACATTCAATATTATTTTATATTGGCTTCAGGTGTACAGCACAGTAATTAGACATTTATATAATTTACAAAGTGACCCCTCTGATAAGACTATTACCCACCTGGTACCACATATAGTTACTACAATGTTATTGACTGTATTCCCTATGCTGTACTTTACAACCCTGATTATTCTGCAACTACCAATTATACTTTTACTCCCTTCACCTTTCACCCAGCTATCCATCCCCCTTTCCACCTGGCAACCATCAGTTTGCTCTCTGTGTCTATAATTGTTTCTGTTTTGTTTGTTCATTTATTTTGCTCCTTAGATTTCACATATAAGTGAAATCATAGGCTGTCTGTCTTCATCTGACATATTTCCCACATAATATCCACTACTCCATCGTGTTGTCATAAATGGTAAGATTTCATTCTTTTTATTGCCAAGCAATATTCCATGGTATATTTGTACCACATTTTCTTTAGCCAATCTTTTATTGATAAACATTTGGGCTGCTTGCATACCTTGGCTACTGTAAAAATTGCTGCAATGTACATAGGGATGCATATATCTTTCTGAATTAGTGTTTTGGATTTCATTGGATAAATACCTAGAAACAGAAGTGCTGCTTCATAAGACAGTTCTATTTTTAATTTTTTGAGAAACCTCTATACTGTTTTCCATACTGGCTGTACCAATCTGCATTCCCATCAACAATGTCCAAGGGTTCCCTTTTCTCTACATCCTTGCCAACACTTGTTGTTTATTGATTTACTGATGATAGCCATCTGACAGGTGAGAGGTGGTATTTCATTTGGTTTTAATTTACATTTCTCTGATGATAAGTGACACTAAACATCTCTTCATATGTCTATTGGCCATCTGTATGTCCTCTTTGGAGATATGTTTATTCAGGTTCTCTGCCCATTTTTTAATGGATTGTTTGGTTTTTGTTGTTAAGCTTTATGAGTTCTTTATAAATTTTAGATATTAACACCTTATTTGATGTATCACTAGCAAATAACTTCTCCCAGGAGGTTGTCTTTCCATTTTGTTAATTGTTTCCTTTGCTGTGTAAAAACTCTCCAGTTTGATGTAGTCCTATTTGTTTTCTGCTTTTGTTACTCTTACCTAAGGAGATATATCAAAAAAATATTACTAAGAGCAATGTCAGAGTTTACTGCCTGTGTTTTCTTCTAGTTTTATGATTTAGGATATTACATTTAAGTATTAACCCATTTTGAGTTTATTCTTGCATATGGTGTAAGAAAGTGGTATAGTTTCATCTTTTTTTATGTATCTGTCCAGTTTTCCTAACACCATTTACTGAATAGATTATCTTTACCCCATTGTATGTGCTTGCCTCCTTTGTCATAGATAAGTTAAGTATATAAGCATGGGTTTATTTCTGGGCTCTCTATTCCATTCCATTGATGCATGTGTCTGTTTTTATGGCAGTACCATGTCATTTTATTCAACATAGTATTAAAGCCCTGGCCACAGCAATCAGACAAGAAAAATAAATAAAAAGATATCCAAATTGGGAAGGACAAAGTAAAACTGTCATTATTTGCAGATCACATGATACTATACAGAGAGAACCCTAGATTCCACCAAAAATCTACTAGAACTGATAAAAGATTTCAGTAAAGTAGCATAATACAAAATTAATATTCATAAATTGGTTGCATTTTTATACATATAGTAAACTATCAGAAATATAAATTTTTAAAAAATTCAATTTACAATTACTTAAAAAAAAAAACCATAGGAATAAATTTAACCAAGGAGGTAAAAGGCCTATACTCAGGAAATTGTAAGACATTGAATAAGGAAACTGGAAAAGGTACAAATAAATGGAAGCATATATTGTGTTCATGGATAGGAAGAATTAACATTATTAAAATGGCCATACTATCCAAAGAAATCTATAGATTCAATGCAATCCCTATCAAAATATCAATGCCATTTTTCACATAACCTATATTTCTGGCCTTCATGTATAAATAGGACTGAAAGCATATCACAGTATATGTGTGTATACATGTAAATATACATATACACTGTACTAATCAGGGTTCTCCAGAAAAGCAGAACCAAGAGGAGATGATAGAGAGATAGATAGATAGACAGATAGATAGACAGATGGATGGATATCATAAGACATTGGCTCACATTATTATGGAGGCTGAGAAGTCACACAACCTTTGGTCTGCAAGCTAGAGACCCAAGAAAGTCAGTGGCGTAGTTCTAGTCTAAGTCCAAAGTCCTAAGAACCAAGACAATCAGCAGTGTAAGTCCCACTCCAAGGGCAAAAGAAGATCAATGCTCTAGTCCCTGCAGTCAGGCACAGAAAGCAAATTATCCCTAATCTTACCTTTTGTTTTTTCAGGGCCTCAGCAGATTAGATAATGCCTACCCAAACAGGGGAGGTCAGTAGGCTTTACTCAATCTGAGGATTCAAATGCTAGTCTCTTCTGCAAACAATTCCATAGACACACCCAGAAATAATATTCAGGCAAATATCTAAGTACCCCATGGCTCAGTCAAGTTGAAAGAAAATTAACTATCACACACATTTATTTTATTTATAAATAACCCTTATTTTTGACAATTTGTTTTAATTCTAGACTCATAGAATTCTCCCTCAATCTCATTTCTAAAGACTCAATGAGCAAGAAATTTCAGGATTCAGACAGCTGAATCAAGCTATACTACTGATTCTCTCTCTTCCAATACCACATGAATTAAAGTGCGCATTTCAAAAATAACAAAATAAACTCACCAGTGGTACTCAAAAAAAAGGACAAAGACTAAAAAGATCAACTCCTCTAAAAAAAGTTACTGAGAAAAAGAACTCAAAGCAGAAGTGGGCAGCATGGCATATAAGTCCTAGCCCTACCCCCTCACATACTGATCATAGGCCAGTCAGTCATCAAAATCATAACCTTTCTAAAACTCTTGGTTTTCTATTGCTGCCATAACAAATAACTGTAAATTTAGCGGACTGAAACAACACACACTTATTATCTCACAGTTCTGTGGGTCAGGAGTCCAGTGAGCTCAGCTGGTTCCTCTGGCCCCGTTTTCAGTCTGAGATCAAGGTGTTGGCAAGCTGGATTCTTCTCTGGAGGCTCCTAGGGTGCGTCTCTTTCCAAGGTCATTCAGGCTGTTGACAGAGTTCAGTTATTTGGGCTGCAGGACTGATATCCCTGTTTCCTTGTTGGCTGTCAGCCAGGAGCCTCTCTCTCCTCTCCTTAAAGCCACCTAAACTCTTCTTGTTGCCCCCTCCATCTTTAAATCAGCAGCTTCCCCTTGAGTCCTCCTCATACTTTGAATATCTTTGACTTTTGATTTTAACACAACTCTTCTTCCTCCAGCTACAGAAAGTTCTCTGGATAAGATTATCAGACTTCCAGTCAAGATGGTGGCATAGGTAAACAAGACTCACCTCCTTGCACAACCACATTAAAATTATAACTAAACTACAGAACAACCATCACTCAGAACCAGCAGAAATTGAGTTGAATGGAAATCTTAAAACTACAGAATTAAAGAAACCATATCCATCCAGACTGATAAGAGCGGCAGATATGCAGAACAAGCTGGTCACACCCACATGTGGTAGATAAAAATTCAGGAGGGATAGTTCAGAAGCAAGGAGTCCTAGCCCCACACCAGGTTCACCAGCCCAGGATTCCTACTGGTTTTTGCAGCCAGGAAGGTAAATCCCCATATCTGGCTGCAAAAACCAGTAGGGATTGAGTCAGTGGAAGAAATTTCTGGAATTCCAAACAGTTCCTCTTAAAGAACCAACACAAGAACTTACTCCCTCTGAGCTCCAGCACTGGAGTAGCAGCTTGAAAGGGACCAGTGGCACACAGGGAGGAATTGAAGTGTCTGGAATCAAGGCGAGAACTAGGGAACAGCTTTCTCCCAGACAGAAAGGTGGCAGGTGGGTGCCACATCTGGGACTCCATCAACCTGGCTAACACTGTTTGTTCCACCCTGGAGATCCCCTGAAACTCTGTCCCACCCAACTTAGAGCTGTTTACAGTAGCTTATCCATATGATTGGCTGGTCTTGGCCCATGCTTCACAACTTCATAAATCCTTTCAAACAAGCAACAGCTGGCCTCAGTGAGCTCCCAGCCCCCTACTTCTTGCTAAGTGGCCCTAGGTACAGCACTAGTAGCAGCCTAGATTCACAGCTTGGCCTTGCCTGGGAATCTCTGAGCCTAGCACAAGTAGCAGCAATCTCACACTGCTCTATAGTTCAGGCAGGGTGGTCCTGGACAAAACACAGGTGGGGGCTGACATTGGCCTACACCATCTGGGAAATCCCAGGGCCTGTCCACCACTGGGTGGCTACAGACCACATCAGAGCACCACCTTCCTGCCCCTGCACAGCTGATTCTCCATGGAGGGCAGAGGTTGGTGGTCAGTGGTCACACCCAATCCTTCCAACTGACTGGCTGGGTAAGCCCCCTCATTGACCTGCCAACAGCAACCAAGTTTCAAGTACAAGAGGAAGGTGTACTCAACCCACACAAAGGGCACACCTCAAATACCCAGCTTGGATGATAAGGGAGGCTGTGCCACTGGACCCTACAGGACACCTACTACATTAGGGCACACTACCAAGACATGTAGTCAAAGCAGCTTTATCTAATATAGAGAAACAAATACAGGGAGGCTGCCAAAATGAGGAGACAAAGGAACATGGCCCAAAAGAAAAAACACATCAAAACTCCAGAAAAAGAACTAAAGAAAATGGAGATAAGCAACCTCTCAGATGCAGAGTTAAAAACATTGATTTTAATGATGCTCAAGGAACTTAGTGAGGACCTCAACAATATATGAAAGATCCAGTTGGAAATGAAGGATACACTATTTGAAATAACTAACAATTTACAGGGAAACAACAGTAGAGTGAATGAAACCAAGACTCAAATCAATGATTTGGAACATAAGTAAGCAAAAACAACCAATCAGAACAACAAGAAGAAAAAAGAATCCAAAAAAATGAGGATAGTATAAGACACCTCCAGAACAACTTCAAGAGGTCTGACATTCACATCATAGGAGTGCCGGAAGGAAAGGAGAAAGAGCAAGGAATTGGAAATCTCTTTGAAAACACAATGAAAGAAAACTTCCCTAATTTGGAGAAGGAAATAAACATGCAAGTCCAAAAAGCACAGAGAGTGCCAATCAAAATAGATGCAAAGAAGCCCACTCCATTCACATCATAATTAAAATGCCAAAGGTTAAAGATAAAGAGAGAATCTTAAAAGTAGCAAGAGAAAAGCAGTTAGTTACCTACAGGGTAGTTCCCATAAGCCTGTCAGCTGATTTCTCAAAACAAATTTTGCAGGCTAGAAGGGGCTGGCAAGAAATATCCAAAGTCATGAAAAGCACGGACCTACAGCCAAGATTGCTCTACCCAGCAAAGATATCATTTAGAATGGAAGGACAGATAAGGAGCTTCCTGGATCAGAAAAAACTAAAGGAGTTCACCATCACCAAACCATTATTATATGAAATGTTAAAGGGACTTATTTAAGACAAAGAAGAAAATCAATACTATAAACAATAAAATGACAATAAATACATACCTATCAACAATTGAATCTAAAAAACAAACTAAGCAAACAAGAACAGAGACAGAATCATGGATACAGAGAGCATTTTGATGGTTGCCAGATGGGAGCAGGGTGTAAGGGAATAGGTGAAGAGGTGAAGGGATTAAGAAGTACAAATAGGTAGTTACAGAGTATGGTATAGGAAATGGAGTAGTCAAAAAACTTATACACATGACCCATGGACTTGAACAACAGTGAAGGGATTGCCTGAGTGAGGAGGGGTGCTGGGTGGAGGGAGGCAAAATGGGAAATATTGGGAAAACTCTAATAGCATAATCAATAAAATATAATTAAAATAAGGAAGTTCTCTGCTTTTAACGGTTTATGTGATTAGATTGGGCACTCTTGAATAATCCAAAATAATCTCCTGATTTTATGGCCAGGAACTTTAATTACATCTGCAAAGTCCCCTTTGTCATGTAACATAGTCACAGGTTTGGGAGATTAGATATCTTTAGGGGAGGGAGGGGACATCCTACGGACCACACCCCATATCTAACAGGAGCCAAATGCGGAGTGGTGAAGGTATCATCTTTCCCCTCTTCCCCTATCATCTTTCCACTCAGGAATATCACAAATGATTTCTAGAGAGATATTGATAAAAATCAGGAAACAAAATCCAGAGCTACACATACCAAACTGCAGACCCCACCTGCAATACAAAGTCATTCTCCCCTAGGGATGGAATACAACCCCTATCTAGGTGGAGTGGATCTTGGCATGTCTCCACTGGTTTATACAATCTTGGACGTCATAACAGAGCTCAGGTCTTCCAACAACAGCACCACACCCCCTTAGCTAAGCTGTTTCTCCAGGCTGCCACTGTGCTTCGGTGCTTCAAAAAGTAGATGTCCCTGACTGGTGTGGCTCAGTGGGTTGGGCCTCATTCCATAGACCGAAAGGTCACCAATTTGATTCCCAGTCAAGACACATGCCTGGGGTGTGGGCCAGGTCCCTGGCAGGGAGTGTGAGAGAGGCAACTAATCAAGCTTTCCCTTTCACATAGATGTTTCCCTCCCTCCCTATCTCCCTCCCTTCCCCTCTCTCTAAAAATAAATAAAATCTTTCTTTTTTTAAAAGCAGATCACACACACACAAAAAAAATCCAGTACCCAAACTGCGGAGCAGTGGAGGAAGTAAATAAGTCAAAGGTATGGTAGAAAGGGATGTAAGAATCCTCCTACATTCTAGCAGATCAAATAAAATTTCTGAGCACAGCCACCCAACTATGAGTAAGCTAGAAAAAGGAATGGCATGGCAAGCATGCAAGCCACACAAAGAAAGGAAGAAACATAGCAAGAAGGGGAGGGAGGGAGAGAAGAAAGGATTGGGGGAAACGGGGGAGAACTGGCAGGTAGAAAACAAGAAAAAAATATACCATATATACATAGCAAAAGAGAAAATGTTCCAAAGTGCTTCAAATTATTTACAACATTAACAAAAATGCTAATAGATTTTTTTAATGACACGAGAAGATTGCAGGTTTAATAAAACAATTTGAGGATGCAACATTGATAACAATATTATCAACGACCTAATGAATACATGTCTAAAAGCAGGAAACATAATATACGTGGCTGCAGATTGAATAATTGACATGAAGGAAGGTTGGAGATAGTCACAGTGAAGACAGATGAAAAAGACAAAGATTCAAACAATCAGAGGAAAACTAAAAATGAAGAAATCCAGGTAAAGATAGTCTGGCATAGTTGATGTCTGAAGTAGGAAACCAATCCCCACCCCCAAAAAAATAATGTTGAGATAATCATATGAAGAAATATTCAATTACACTTGTAAACATGGTAAGGTAGACTTTATTCGGGACCAACACAACAGGCGTAGGGACCACCACAATGGGACTTTGCAGTGGGGGAGAGAGATTGGGGTCAACTCCGAATGAACACAGCACAAGCACATGGGAATTCATTGCCAAGGAGCCGGGGAGGGGGCGGCGAATGGGAAAGTACTAAGAGGAAAAGTCAGGGTACAGAGGATTCTGACTAAACCGACCTCACAGGATTCTTCGCTGAAGACAAGCCCCGGTAATTAGATGTCCCCTGGAGGATGGTGAGGGGTGAGGAACCTGAAGGGTGAGGATATACCAAGGGCCAGGCTGGTTCTGGTGAAACTGACTTAGCAATATCCTTCCTAAAACTGAATTTTACAAGGAAGGGCACAGATGGGCTTAAGAGAAGGTTCAGGAGCCTGACTAAAATCTGGTCAAGCGAAGGGTCTTTGTCAACCTCCTATTCCCCGTGCCTTGTCCTTTTATCAACAGAAGAGAAGCTCTACTCAATTCCATTACAGGAAAAAATATGGAACAACAATTTCATCTTTATTCTGTCCTTTCAGTTCATTCTCTCCAGGGACAGAGTGATTTATCTGATGGGTGAATTTGGAATTGAGGACTGGAAGTGGTGGATGGGTGCATTTTGGCCCTTGCTTCTGGTCTGCCCGTTTGTGGAGAGGCACGGGCTGCTCTCCTTCAAGGACAAGTGAGAGCACTGTCTGAGAGGTGAGACAAGGAGAGCAAATCTGTCTAATTCAGGGGGAAAGTCATCAATCCATGGGGCCTCAGTCCACCAGTCATTGTTTCCAGCCCACAATAATAAAGATAACATATTAAACTTCAGTAAGTCTGTCTGCTGGGTCTTATTTCTTTCTTGCTTTCAAGTTTGGGAGGGAAAGAAATGGGTGATATTTTATCAGTCCTCCCAAATCCAACAAAATCATTTTTATTAAAAATATTCAAAGACATAATGCTGAAAATCTTTCTAAAATGAAGAAAGAACTTGAATATGCCAAGTGAAAGCGTCTACGTGTTTCAGACTGTAGCTCCCTCCTAACTATCCTTTTTCACTGATTGAACTTCAAGGAGAAATAAGAAAAATAGTCATATCTCCCCATGGAAAAAGCAAATCTCTTTGAAGAGGACCAAGATTTCCTGAAGGCAACTATCCACAAAATCCTAGAGGAAGGATCTTATTTAACAGAAGAGGCAAAAATCAAGTCTTTTTGTTTACTTCTTTGACATGACACTGAGAAAGCCTTTCACATTCTTCTTGATTATATGGCTATTTGCTCATATCGTTTTTTAAAATCTCTGTTTTCCTTTTCTATTTAGACAGCTAATCCAGTTGGAATCTATTTTAGTTATCATGGAATAAAGGATGAAGTTTAATCTTTTTCTGAATTTTTAGCAACTGTCTCAATATAATTTTTAAGTGATTTATTCTAGCTTACACTGACTTGAAATGTCAAGTTAATGAAGCTAATAAAAATATCTATTGAGAACTAGGTGATGCAGGTTCACTATGCTAAATTGTCTTCGTCACGTTACTGACTGTAATACACACGAACACCCACACATCTATTTCTGGACTTCCTCCTCTGTTTCCTCAGACTGACTGTGTATTCCTGGACAAGAAGTACACTATTCTTACTGCTGTAGCTTTATGGTACATTTTAATAGCAAGCAATGTAAGTCCTATTTCTATATGTCCCCCTCCCTGCACATACACACACATCATTCTTGTACAAAGTTGTCTTTAGCTATTTTCTCTCAGTAAATTTTCACAATGAGCTTTAGATGCATGAAATTGGGTTAATCATAATTCTCGGTTAATCAGAGTTATTGCAATAGACCTACCTTACTTTATGTGAGTAAGTATTTAGCATTTAGTCTATTAGTGTTTAATGATGAAATGGATATCCATTAATCCATCACTCGCCCCACAAACAAGAACATTAACTGACATCTACCTATGTCCTCCCATCCTATTTTCCTGTCTGTCTATCCCTCACATGCACCTGGAAGTAACCACTTCCCTCAGTTTTTATCATTTTCTTACTTTTTTTCTTTTTAAAGATTTTATTTTTTTATTTTTAGGCAGAGGGGAAGGGAGGGAGAAAGGGAGAGAAACAATGTGTGGTTGCCTCTCATGCATCCCCAACTGGGGACCTGGCCCACAACCCAGGCATGTGCCCTGACTAGGAATCGAACCAGTGACCCTTTGGTTCATAGGCTGGGGCTCAACCCACTGAGACACACCAGCCAGGGCTTATTTTCTTACTTTTTAAAACAATTTTTACATATTAGAATGTTTAATCAAATACTTTATTTTACTGGGTTTTCAACTTTCCTTTTTTTTTATTTTTTTAAACTTTTTGTTATTCTATTTCAGTTGTCACAATTTTTCCCCCTTTGCCCTCCTCCACCCTGCTCACCGCCGACTCCCACAGTCAATCCCCACACCGCCGTCCTTGTCCATGGGTCATTCATACTTGTTCTTTGACTAGTCCCTTCCACATCTTTCCACCATTATCCCCCTCCCCACTCCCCTCTGCTCGCTGTTAGTCTGCTCCATGTTTCCATGCCTCTGGTTCTGTTTTGCTCATTAGTTTATTTTGTTCATTAGATTCTTCTAATAGATGAGATTATATGGTATTCATCTTTCATTGATCAACTAACTTATTTCACTTAGCATAATATTCTCCAGTTCCATCCATGCTGTCGCAAAAGGCAGGAGTTCCTTCTTTCTTGCTGCTGCGTAGTATTCCATTGTGTAAATGGACCAGTTTTTTGATCCACTCATTTGCTGATCAGCACTTAGGCTGTTTCCAGCACTTGGCTATTGTAAATAGTGTTGCTATGAACGTAAGGGTCCTTAAGTTCTTTGGAATTGGTGATTTGGGATTCTTAGGGTATATTCCCAGCAGTGGAATAGCTGGGTCAAAAAGCAGTTCATTTCTAATATTTTGAGGAAATTCCATACTGTTTTCCACAGTGGCTGCACCAGTCTGTATTCCCACCAACAGTGCACTAGGGCTCCCTTTCTCTGCATTCCTGCCAGCACTTACTGTTTGTTGATTTATTAATGATCACCATTCTGACAGGAGTGAGGTGATATCTCACTGTGCTTTTAATGTGCATCTCTCTGATGGCTAGTGATGTTGAGCATCTTTTCATATGCCTATGGGCCATCTGTAGGTCCTCCTTGGAGAACTGTCTATTCAGGTCCTTTCCCCATTGTTTAATTGGATTGTGTGTGTATCCAATGTATCATTGGCAAACATATTCTCTCATACGGTTACTCCCCATTTCATTTTGCTAATGGTTTCTTTAGCCATGACGAAGTCTTTTTAATTTGATGTAGTCCCATTTGTTTATTTTTGCCTTTATGTCCCTCGTCCTAGGAGCTATTTCAGCAAAAATGTTTTTCAACTTTTTAAAATATTAGTTTTATAGATGACTTTATAATCATTTGTCAAATCTGTCCCTGCAAAGCCTTTACAACTTTAATTGAAATATATTATATTTATAAATAATTATGGAGAGAATTATTACCTCTATAATAATGAAACTTCATACATTAGTGGTTATAACCATTTTCATTTATAAATTTATAATGTCTCTCTCTCACACACTCCCTCCCTTCCTTCCTCCCTCCCTCCTTCCCTCCCTCCCTCCCTCTCTGTATTGCTGTTATTGTTTATGTTGTTTTGATTGAAATTTGTCTAGTAATTGATTCCTTGTGTTTTGAACGTATATACTGGAATTTGTTTTTAAATTCATAATTTCCTGCTCTAATCTTCCTGTTCTGTCCTACTGATGTTCTTAACTTCCTCATAGTGCCCTCTTACAACTTCTTATACTAACACAGCCTGTTTAATCTTCATTTTCCTTATTTATTAAATAATACATGGGAAATTCTTTAGTACAGTCTTACTTTTCTGTTGTCACTCTGTTCTAAATATCCTGTAATTGCAATTTTGCTTTCCTCTAGACATTGCAGTTACTTAGAATAATTTTTTTCCAAGTGATCAGGTCTTTAAATCAAACTTATTATATTGTTCATTTCTGTTTTCCTACATGTGTTCAGGGACTGTATCCCGTAAACTCTCTGCTTTTTTTAATAACAGATAGATTTTATGTGTTCTAACAGGTAGTCATGTTCTAATGTTCTATGAATATAGTCTCTGTTTATAGGGTACAAAAATTGATAATATCTGTTGTACATTATTTAAGTGGTTATTAGTGAAAGAATAAGATGTCTGCAATATGCTTTAAAACACAATGGCAATAACTCACTAGCTAAATATACACATACATAAAGGAGTAAAGATACCTGGGCAAAGGATGGCAAAACGTGAATTTTACCTTTTACCAGTACAGTTTGGTAATTGTGTTGCTTTGGATGCCAGCTTTCTTTTTGTTTGCATTGGCCTTTGCTCATTCTTTTAACTTTTAAGGTAGTATCGCTTGAATGGTATCTTTCTCTGAAGATTTTCCTGTTGACTTTTTAAAATTCTACATGAAAGTGTTGTTCTTTCAATAAAGGAGTTTAACTCATTTATAAGTATCTTATAATTTATATCTTTCATATTAATCTATCCTTTATTATTGTTTTAGCAATAATTTCTTGTGTACTATTCACCATATGATTCAGCTGTCTATACCAATCCCTAATAGATAGAAAAATGTCCTATTTTTAAAAATTCTATTTATAGTTATTATTATGCTCATTTTTTAAATCTATAAATCCAAATCAAGATCGAGTGAAACTGATACACTCAGTCAACAAATACACATTGAGCCCCTACTCTGTACCCACCACTATGATGGGATTTATAATTAAAATGGCAAAAAAGATAAACCTAGTCCTTGTCTGGACATTGCTTAAAATCTGGTTGAAATACAAGCAAGTGAACAGACATTTACAACTCAGTATGTTAAGGGTAATCACAGAAAAGCCCAAGAGGCTACGGAAGTGCACGGAAGAGACCCCACCTTGACTAAGATGTTCGAGAACATTTTATGGAAGAAGTGACATCTTAGTGTGGGAGCTAGTCAAGAACTTTTCAGCTACCTTACCTAACTTAGAACATATTTAATCCTCATCCCAGCCATCACTACTTCTCAGTTCTTATTAATATTATCTTATGTTTTATGTTTAGATATTTTCTACTAGTTTAACATTTTTGCATTCCATATTTTTACTCTCAGGGAAAAAATGTTGACATTTTTTCTCAGATTTTAACAAAATAAGTGAAATGTATCCTTTTTTCAAATGGCTTCAGCATTCATATCTAGGCCTTTTAAGCTGTTACCTCCCTATTTCTCAGTTATAATTTTCCCTGGAAAATTCTGGTTATGTATTTTTCTCTGAGCTCTATATCTAATTCTTCCTTTATGTCTTTAGGGATATTGTTATATTAATTAGCCCTTCTTGACTGTATCTCTAGCTTTCCCTGTCTTTCTAGCTCTTTCCATTCAGCATATAAATATTATCACATTTTCTATTTGAAAGGTCTTGCTCCTTGACCCTCTTGGTTCTTGCAGCTACAGCCCTACATCATTCACTTCATGGCTAAACTACTTCATACTTGAAAAAGTTGTCCCCACTTTGTAAGCGCCTACCTGCTCTTCCAACCATGGCTGGAAGCGCATTTCTATCCTCACCTCTCTCTCATCAACATCATCAAAGACCTTCTTGTTGCCAAATTCAAATATTTTTTAATTTTTATGTTATTTGACTTTCCTGTCACACCTAAATCTCTAGAACCTCTCCCCCATGTCACAAAATTTTCTCCTCAGTTGGCTTTCAAGAACCTTTCGTGGGTTTTCCTCCTAACTTTCTTGCTCCTCTACTTTCTCCCTTCCTTCAATCATCTTCTAAGTATTGAGGTTCTCAGGCTTTTGAACACTCTCTTCTCAGCTCTTCTTTTCTCACACTAACACTTTTCCTAACTCATATTATGTAATCTCCATGACACCTATATGCCAGTGTCTCCAAACTATATACATATATATGAAGCCAAAATCAATGCTCTACGCTCCAGACTACTATATTTAATTGTGCGTTCAATCTCCAGTTGGACGTCCAATAAGCATCTGAGTTCAATGTGACCATCTTTCTCCTATACCCTCTTCATATTTTGTGTGTCTGTTTTTCTCTTCTCCTAAACCAGAAACCTAAGAACCATCCTTGACTCACCCTTCTTGACCCACATGGTCAGGCATCAAGTACAACTATTCCTGCCCTTCAAGTGTACACCTTCTCTGACTCCCTGCTACTGACTTAATTCAGGTGCTCATAACTCACCAAGTGGATCATTGTCAAGGTCTTCTGCTCTCTCCATTCCTGCTTCACTCCAATCTATTAATTAGATTCATCACAGATTTTTTCCCCTAAAACACAAATATGGTCATAGCACTTACACATTCACATTTTTAAGTAATTCTTCACTGCCCTGAACACAAAATTCAAACACCTTAACCTGGTACACAAGATAGTTCCCAATGTAGCTCCTTCCATTAACTGCATTCTTATCACGACTCTATTCATACACACAGTCTCACACCACCATTCTCCCTTACAAGGAAAAGTTCCCTCTAACTTACAAACACAAAATCTACCTTTCCTTCTTTACCTGCCCAATTCCTACTTATCCTTTCAAATGTCTCTTATATTATTGCCTATCCTCTCCACCAGGAGACTGTGCCTGACAATTGTACCCCTTAATGTCAGTTACATATTTTTTCATAGCTCTTATAATCAATTTTATTGTAACAGTTATAATATTTAAAGGCCTTTGATAGTCACCTAGGAATCCAATGAAGTTAGGAATCATGTCTTAATATTTCTGCCCAGAGGGCCTGTCACCAGTACCTTGTGACCAAGATGTAGATGCATAGCTTTCCGTGAATGAAGAGCAAGTGGTTCAACAGAGGTGAGGATTTACAGAGAAAGGGGCAGATCATGAGAAATCTCGTATGTCACATAAGGTCTTCCAAAGTCATCAAAGTCTTTTTAGCATGAAGTGATATGATCAAATGTCCACATTTAAAACCTCATCCTCAGGGCCATGTGGTAAACTAATGACAGAAGGATAGAAATGGATGAACAAGAGGCCTTGAAATGGTACCAGTGAACAATTACAGAGGAGCTAAAGAGGCATTAAGAACCATCTCCAAGACTTCTGACTTGAGTGACTAGAAAGATGGATTATTCACTTGTAAACCATCAAATCATATTTAGCAGAGGCTCCAAACAGGCAATATACCAGGTGATAAAACCACAAGATAGATAAACAAAACATAGTCCCTGCCCTCCACAGAGAAAGACAAACATGTAATGGAACACAATAATTGTTATTCTAGATCTGCGGGGATGGTTCTATGGGGAAAGAGGATTATGCTTCTCCAACTATGAAGGCTAATGTAATGAAGGCTAATGTAATGTAGCTCATTATATCCTATGGCTGCCACCATAAGGCTGAGACCCTGGCCCCCCAGATCACATCAGAAAAATGGCAACTGCTCCCCAAATCATGACTCTTACAGCCTCACAGACCAGGAGTCAATGTCACTCTCACAGAATCTGACATCTCCTATCGGGTCACTGCAACCTGCCTCATGTATGAATGGCAACAAAAAAACTTTTCCATCTGCTATTGTCCATGTGCCCATGAATTTCCCCCAATGAATACTAATCCAATAAGTTTGGTGTTATTAAATCATTGACTCCACAGAAACCAACTACAGCCTAGTGCTTAAAGCAGTCAACTGTGGTCAACCAAATGCTTGGACCTCGCTCCATTAGGTAATTTTAATGAGAGGAAATGAAGGCACTTAACACTCTGACAAATTAAAGCAAAAGTTTTGTTACAGAAGACAGTAATGTAGTAATGGGAAGAGAATAAGAACAATGACAGAAAAATCCACAGTGCATCCAAAACCCTTATTCACACAATCTAGAGACACAGGAGCAGTAAAACTGAAGGGCTAATCAGCTGTAGCAAGAAGGGGCACAGGTAGCTTCCATCACTGGCATGATACAAAAAAATGATCTTACTGCCTTCATGGTACTAGGCTTCTTATACCCCCAGAAGTGGCATATTTACACAGGTAGCTATTCCTAGAATAAAATTTGCCTGTTGCCTAACAAACTTTTTAAATTTAAGAATATGCAACATGCATAAAAATTAACTCAAAATGGGTCACAGACCTAAATGTAAAATGCAAAACTATAAAATGCCTGGAAGGTAACAAAGAAAAAAACTTAGGTGACCTTGAGTACGGCAGCGACTTTT
The DNA here is from genome assembly GCF_022682495.2 of Desmodus rotundus. Classification (NCBI taxonomy): domain Eukaryota; kingdom Metazoa; phylum Chordata; class Mammalia; order Chiroptera; family Phyllostomidae; genus Desmodus; species Desmodus rotundus. The sequence continues at coordinate 13,413,876 of NC_071388.1, read as the reverse complement.
CAGATACACACCAAAGGCACAATCCATGGAAGCAATAATTGGCAATCTGAACTGCATTCAAAGTAAAAACTTCTAGTGTGTCAAAGACGTCAAGGGGATGAGAAGACAAGCCATGGACCAGGATAAAATATGTGCAAAAGACGCATCTGGTGAAAGACTGTTACACAAAATATGCAAAGAACTATTAAAATTCAACAATGAGAAAATAAGCAATCTGATTAAAAAATGGGGCAAAGACTTTAACAGACACGTCACCAAAAATGATATGCAAGTGGCTAGTCAGTATATGAAAAAATGCTCCACATCACATGTCATTAGGGAAATGCAAATTAAAACAAGATACTACTTCACATGTAATAGAATGTCCAAAATCCAGAACACCAACACCACCAGGTGCTGGCAAGGATGTGGAGTGACAGGAACTCTTATTTATTGCTGGTGGGAATGCAGAAAGGAAGAGCCTCTTTGGCAGTTTCTTACAAAACTAAATATACTTTTACCATTAGATCCAGCAATCATGCTCCTTGGTATTTACCCAGAAGAGTTGAAAATATATGTCCCCACAAAAACCTGCACACAGATGTTTAAAATGAAAGTAGCCAATTTGGAAAGGCTACATACTATAAAATTCCAAATATATGTTGTTCTGGAAAAGCCAAAACTATGGGGACATTATAAAGATCAGTGGTAGCCAGGGGTTGGGGGCGGGCAGGGATGAACAGGAAGAACACAGAGGATTTCCATGGTAATGACAACACTCTGAGCAACACTATAATGACAGAAACATGCCATGTATTTGACTAAACCCATAGCACGTACGACACTAAGAGTGAACAAAGGTTAACTATGGATTTGGAACGACTATGATGTGCCAGTGTCGGTTCATCAGTCACAACAAATGTACCACCCTGGTGGAGGATGTGGATAATGGGGGGCGGGGGGGCGGTATGCATGTGAAGAGACAGCGGTTATTTGTGAAATCTCTGTGCCTTCTTCTCAATTTTGCTATGACCCTAGAACTGCTCTAAAATATAAAGTCTTTAAACAAACAGACTATGCAGCCTGTCCTGAATATTGTTGTTCATGCTTGAACACTCGCCCAGGAGATGCATCGTGCCAAGATGTTTAACCCCCTGAAAGATTATATTAGTGTTTGCACACATTTACTCCCCCCAGGAGGCAAATGTTGTTCATAGATGAATGCACTCACACCTTTTCCGTACATGATATAAATATCCCACAGGGGATGTGTAGTCCAATTATTTTGTTAAAAATCCCCGGTAATAATTTCTCTTTGTTTGCTACTAACTTAGTACATAATTAAGTTCACTTGTTTAATTTGCTTTCAATTTTTTGTTATTGCATTTCTTAATTGAGTTATTTTTGTTTTATGTATTTTCATAAGTCATTTGCATGGTTTCAAACCCAAATATACAAAACAAAGTACATCGTATGGATCTTCTGTTTTCTACAAATTGACCCAATGGGAGTAGAACTTTTTGAATTCTTTTATATTATTTCTCAAGTAGGGTAATTTGTGAATATAATTTCCAAGGACAGTGGTAAAGACATCATGTAAATGAAGCAAGAGTGAACATTTAGAAAAACAAGAAGGAAGCAACGAAGGACTTTAAGATGAAGACTGTCAAATCTAGATGAACAAGAAGAGTGGCTACAACTTAAAAAGTAGTCAGGCAGATTTTTCTAACGGTTTCATTTATCCCATGTTAACAATGATCTTTCCAACGGTCATAGGTTGGCCGTCTACTTCTAGGAGTCATCTGCTGCTTCTGTTGATCTTGGGTCCGCAGTCTACTGACTATCAGGAAGGCATTTGTTTATGGACTGAAATATTCTTGTGAAGTCTGAGCCTCTGAGTCTTGCTCCAGCCCTTTCCTCTACGGTTCTAAGGTGGCTTTTCTTGGATGTCTCTTTCAAAATATACAATTATTAGCCTGTAGCTTATGGGAGAGGCCTTCTAGCAGCATGAAGGGGAAGTAGGAGCCACCTCACTAAAGGCTTGAATTGACAGATTACAGTAACAGAACAATACAGAATGGAGAAGAGAGAATATATATATGTGTGTTCTTTCTTGGGTAACATAAATGTTATTATGATTTGTTAAGGACTCAGATAATGATAAAGCATAATTATGCATTTGGAAATATTCTGCAGACTGTAAACACACTGACAAATCTTTAGGACTTTTCCATTTCATCCCTAAAGTATGAGCCACAGAAGATACTAATGGACAAGTATATTTTAATCTAGAAATGAAATTTCACATAACTCTGTTGCATCTTTGTGTCAGTTCTTGCACATGTGTATGAGTATATTTCTACCCATCCTAAAGCAAAAGATATACATCATTGAAACGCATATTTATGTATACTTTCTACATATCTTAAAATTCCCTGACTTCCAATGTTTGTGTCTAAACTGTAGACCAACACTTACAATATCATCGAGCTAACTTAAAAATATGGAACTTACCAAATATATTTCCATATTCGCAGCATCCTCCTTATGTGAGGTGAGGGATTAAACCATTAGCACTCCCTACAAACCACCTGGGAAGAATCAAGGGTGAACTGGGTGTCGAAGACACCCGACAACGCTTTCTCTGAATTTAGCACCTGTTCTGAGGAAGGCGATACTAAGAGTTCTCGTTACAGAAGATTGGTCTTACTAACAAATGATAAATGCAACCTGAGCTATTTTATGAACAAAACTGACAATGCAGTGCTTAAAAAAAAAAAAAAAACAGAGCCAACAATAAATTATAAACAGTAAGAATTTTAGTACTTCCTGGAGTAAGGAGTCCTCGTTCCATTTAAACCAAGAGCATGACAAGCAGCAGCAAAAAAGCTCAATGTTAACAGGTGCTTAAAAATTAAAAGAATTAATAAGATGAAACTTTTTCTCTCTGAGCAGAATATACAAAAGACAAAGAATAATTATTTTTCACATTGAGGGCAGACTATCTAAAAGTAATCTTATAGTTATTAGTCCTTTTCTATTACATGTAAGCTTCTTTTGTTTATTATCATCATAGCGTTTTTCTGTGTGTATGTATGTTATACATAATGAGTGAGAAGAGTACAATATTAAATAACAACTTTTAAAAGGAATAAACTTTTGCTTTGAAAAAAGAAACTATGACAACTGCATACTAACCATGGGAATGGGAGCGGGCGGACCTCTGTGGGGCACCTCAGGGACAGAGTGCAACCGGAGTCCTCAGAGGTGCTGATGGGGATATAGTTCTTACCATCAAAATCTCACCATGAGGTAACATCACCACGGCACAGTGTGACGTCATGGAGGTGAGCAGTTTACGGAAAGCACTGCCTCTCTGGTTTGCCCCTCTGCTGAGGATTTGACTCAGTTTAGACGTCTTTGTGATATTCCCTTCTGAGGACATTCTGGCAGTGTGTCGTTGGTGAGCGGTGTGAGGAGCACCAAAGCCCTTCCCTACCATAGTCTGCCATCCTCCTTGTGAGCACACACACAGGGACTTCCCATGACCAACTTGGGAACCTGTGTTTGAACTGAGAAGTAAGAAGAAATTCGTATGGCCTAAATTCAAGCCACTTGTGATGACTAAGTTTCTGTTTCCAGTTGGCTAGGCCACAGGACTCAGATATTTGGTCAAAGACTATTCTAGATATTTATGTGAAGGTATTTTTTGATGAAATTAGCATTTAAATCAGTGGCCTTTGAGTCAAACAGATTACTGTCCATAATGTGGCCGGGCTTCCTCCAATCCATGGAAGGTCTTACTGACCTCCCCCGGAAGAAACAGGAGTTCAGCCAACCCTCCACCTACAGACTCGAACTGCAACATCAGCAGCTCTTCTCAGGCTCTCCAACCTGCTGGTCTTGTTGGTCTACCCTGTAAACTTTAGACGTGCCAGCCTCTGCCATCACGTGAGCAAATTCCTTAAATCTCTCTCACACATATACATTTACTTATACGTGTATATACATACATACAAATACTCTGTGGGTTCTGTTTTTCTTCAAAACCCTGACTAGCACACTGTTTAAATTTCCCTTGAGGGAACACTAGCATTGGATCTGTTATCTTGCCAATACCTAGGAAATAAAAATGGTCACTTGGTGAAAAGTAGTTTAGCCTAAAGGAAAGACAATTTCTGTCTCTAAGCACCAAGGTTTTCCGTGGGGCTTCAGAAGACTCCTACGGTGTGTTGTAAAATGTGCTAATTCTTGGCGTGGAGGGCCAGTGCTGGGAACAGCAGTGACCTGGGGCCCCAGAATTGACGCTCCAGCACCATGGACGCTTGCTCGCTCTGCTCTGACACTTTGACGTAGTCTGCCTATGTGGTAGAACAAGATTCTGATCTTTATCTAGCTATATTCCTCAGATCTCTCTCATTACTCATCCTCGACCTCTTTGGGTCACCATTCCTCACAATGAACCCAAATGATTTGTAAAGATACTCTAAAGTGTTTACCCTTGAGAGAAGTCATGTGGGTTTCTTGCCTGGCTTAATCATGAGAGGGGCACTTCTATTTTACTGGCAACAGTGAAGTTTATTCCCCTAAAACACCAAGGTTAGCAAGTGTCCACCCGAAAGTTCTGTTTGCTTATCTTCTCAGTAAGTTCCCTCTTACTGTTTAGAGAACATAAACAGAAGGAGCAGAGTAGTCATAGCATTACAAATTCTTAAGATACAGGCAGGCTCAATGAATTCAGAAGTAAAAATAAGGCCATTGTGGCTGAAATATAGTTAAGAATGGGCAATTTATACAAGGTGAGGTCCAAGAGGGAAGTGGGACCCAGGTGCTACAGGACTTGGCAGACCAAGTTGGAAGACTGAAATTTCTTCTGAGTGCAATGGCAAATTATTGAAGAGTTTTGGGTAAGCATGTAACATTTCAGTGAGGTTTCTAAAATATCACCCTGGCTATATATGCACTACCGGAGGGAAAAGCAGGGAGCATGATGGTTGAGTAAGCAAAAGAGGAGGGTAGCCTGGACTATGGTGGTAGCAGTAGAGATGAACAGAAGTAGGTGGGGTTAGGTATGGTTTAGAGGTACAGTCTATAGAATTTTTAATAAATGGAATATGTGGGGCAAGAGAAAGCAAGAAATCAGGGGTGCTTGAGCAATAAAGTAGATGGTGCCTCCAATTACCAAGATGGGCAAGACTAGAGAGGAATAAATTTGGCCATGTAAATCAAAAGCTCTAAACTTTGGAACTTGAAAATTAATTTCTGCTATTCTTTAAGTAAAGGCATTCATGAATCAATGGATTTTTATGAAAGTGCATAAAAATATTATAGTAATCTACAAAATACTTAATATACTCTAAATGCTTTATTAGCATCCATAGACCCTCAATTGGTTGACTCAAAATTGCATCCCTCTTTAGGTTACCTTCAAATGTATATAATTGCTACCCTTCTGTTGGCCCTGGTCTCCTAGATAGTTTAATTGAGGCCTTATTAATAATTTGTGCTTAACACTAAGTCTCAGGCTAAGTATCATGAAGAATAGTGATGCTCTAACTAAAACATGAGTTGAGCCCTGACTGGTGCATCTCAATGGGTTGGGCATCCTCCCACAAACCGAAAGATTATGGGTTTGATTCCTGGTCAGGGCACATGCCTGGGTTGCGGGCCCAGTCCCCAGTTGGGAGCATGCAAGAGGCAACTGATCGATGTTTCTCTTGCACATCAATGTTTCTCTCCCTCTCTTTCTCCCTCCCTTCCTCTCTCTAGAAATAAATAAAAAGTCTTTAAAAAAAAATAAACATCAATTGAATTCTGGAAGATGTTACATTTTCATTAGCAGGACCAAAATAAACAATGATAATGAAGCTAAATAATGAAATCAAGTGTACAGTATTAAATAAAAAAGTTAATAACAGAGTTGGGACAAAAAGTTTAGACTCTGAAGGATGGAAAGTCAGGGAAGATTTTGTGGAAGAAAAAAATATGTGGAACTTCAACAAAAAGCTGTATTCAAAAGACAAGGTAGAAATCAGCAAGCCTAAAGCTCTGTTCACTAATATCGAATATATTGGACACTTCTACAGAAGTCTTCCTCGTCATTTTAGGAAGGAAAAAAAAAAGACAGTGGAGAGTGATTTACTGTGAGTGACTCATCAATTCACCAACTGAAGCTGAGAACAGTAGGCCAGGCCAGTAGAGATAAGACGTGGCTGAGGTCAGATACTGAAAGAAGTGAGTGCCATGGGGCGGGGTGGGGTGGGGTGGGGGCGGGATGAATTTTCTCTGTATGTGATGATAGTAGACAGAACGGTTCCCTACCATCATTGTTCAAAAACCAAAATATTTTCAGAATCTAAGTTCAGTCCTGAGACCCTAATTCTTCCTCCATTGCATGAAATTTTCTAACAGACTGTGACAATAAGGCTTCCTAAAACATTTTTAAAAAGAAGAAGAAGAAGAAATGGGCCTAGAACAAAAAAAACAACAAAAAAGTCATTACCAAAAAGTTTCACCATTCAAGTTATGAAAGAAGTTATCTACAGAAGGCAGCTTCTCATGAGACCATTGGTTCATACAAGTGATTAGAATTAGGACACAGCCAATCAGAGCCTGCAACTCACCACCATAAACACTACTGCTCTTGTATTCAGAGGGGTGACTTCATCCTCCTGGGCTGCGGGAGCAGCTGAATGGGAAAGATACAGATGCAAGGTTAATTCTCTGTAATCTGTAAACTGCATTCCTTTGATAAGAAAAAAAAAGATTTAAAAAAACAACAGCCCCTCCTTTAGCCCCTGAAGGGAAAGGCATCCCAGCATTTAAGAGGGTCACATACACCCAAACCAGTACCCCATTCACAGAAACGTGGGTGAGAAAGACGCAGACTCCAGGTTGGAGCTTTCAAAATGTTATAGACAGTGAAAGGAATAAAATTAAATTAGGATAGGAAAAAACCCCAACAACTTCTGGTGCTTTGTGACTGAAAAATAAAACAAACACTACTTATTAAGTTTGAACATCTATGAGGCAACATTTTTAGCCTCAGGCATTCATTGTGGTTGTGCCAGTGGTGGGTTTAGAGGAAGCCAACCCAGCCCGAGTCATCCCCGGGGACAGAGAGCATCCACGAGTTCACAGAGTAATGAATTAGCTCCATTTTACTGTCCAACAGAGTGAAGAGTGTGCTACATTAAATGAGCTGGTCCATCCTCAAATGTTGGTCTGTTTCTTCAACCAGCATCTAAAAAGTATTATCCACTATTATCCACTCTGAGAAATGTGTCTCTCATATTCTTCCAAAAGGCTGAGCTTCAAGATGAGTTTAGTACCAACCCTCTGGGGAATTTTTTTTTATATTATTTTTCCATGATTAATTTTTTAAGGAGAGAAATTATAGGCTGGTTCCTAACCATTCCCTGTGATTATTGTGGCATCTGCAGCATTTCATGAACTTATGGTGTTTTTAGCAAGACTTCTTCATTGGTAGGTAGGTGTGCCAGCTGCCACAATCTATTCATCATTATCTATAATAACAAAAGAGCATAGGTGGATGACTTAAACACCAAGCACTTATTTTCTCAGTTCTGGTGGCTGGAAAATACAAGATCAAGGTCAAGCAGGATTCAGTATTTGGTGAGAGCTCTCTTCCTTGCTTGGAGTTAACCACCATCCCATTATGTACTTACATGACCTCTTGTTTGTGCAACTGTGCAAAGTGAGGGAGCTCTGGGGTCTCTACCTCTCTTTAATAAGAGATGAGAGCCCCTCTTATGAACTCATTTAACCTTTATCACCTCCTCACAGGCCCTATACCCTAATACAGTCATATTAAGGGTTAGGGCTTCAATACACAAATTGGGGGGAGGGCCATAATTCCCTCCATAGGAATCCCCAGTGGAAGACATTATTATCCTCACTCTACAAATGAGGAAACTGAGACACAGAGAGGTTAAGCCCCGGGCCCCACAGCTAGAACTAGCATAAAAGGCAAGTTGGTTGGACTCCAAAAAACCATGTATCTGTCCACTGTACTAGGTGTCCCAAACTAGGACCTAATATGAGAAAAGGGAAATTTGGAAAGGCTTTGCAGGGGTGTCTTTCACCAGCAGAGAGGTATGGCTCACCCTGGTGGGGATCATGACCCCTTCCTGCACAGCCCACTGTCCCTTCTCCAGCTCCTGGATACAGCACCTCTCCGCAGGCAGTGAGACTGTGCTCTGTATGGAGCTGTCTGTCCGTCCGGGGCTGTGCTGGGTCTGAAGTTCAGCCCCACTACTAACGACGACCTAAGGCGAAGTCTTTAATCTCTCTGTGCCTCAGTGTCCCTCCCCCCTATGATCGTAGTGAGGACCGAAAGAGTCAACACATATAAGAAGTTCTAGAACAGGGCCTGGCACATGGTAGCTGCTTTATAAATGTTACCTGGCATCATTTTTTTTTTTCAATGACAGTGAAGAGGGAAAATATAAGCCTGAAGAACAGAGGGTTTTTAAATGCTCCCAAGTGCCTTAACCAACCTGGGTCATCTGTAAGTTAACGACTATGTGTTCTGATCTGCATTTAGGGGTTCTGGAAACTCATTTTCTGACATCAGCTTAATGCAAATGATTCTAAAATGTCTTTTGCCTTTGGGCTGGAGATCCAAGTTTTGGAGACCTGTGCTGGAATCCAGCTGTGGCCCTGTCTTATCTACTGAAAAGCGTGAGTCACATGGTGAGGACGCTAAGTCCATTCTTGACATTCCCTCCTCCTCTCCACCCTTTCCTCCCCTTCTCCCCCAACCCATAGTTTTTTCTTTGTCCTTCAGGTCTAAAAGTTTATTGAACAGAGGCTCAAAAATGAGTTACTGAACTAGGCAGGCAATCTAAAGGTGCCATAGTTTTAGATCTATTGTATCCATTTTTATCCAAAGTGTCAAATGAATTGCCCCAGGAAAATGCCCCCCCACCTTCTTGAGAGAATGGGGGAGGGTAAAGAAGGAGATGATGAAGTCCAAATTAAAAATGAATGAAGTCATATATGCTCCAGGATTATGTCCTGGGGATGAGAAGGAATGCCGGTGTGGCCAAACTTAAAGAAGATTGGGGTGCTATATTCTAGCACCCCCAAGTATAAGTGTGGTTAATAGGCAAGGCACCAATGTGCTCAAGCCCCCCACACACATTCCAAAACAAACGCTGACTCCTGAGGATAAAGATGGGAGGGGTCACAGGGTGGAGTCCCTTGGCCTTTTCTTCCACTGTTCGCGAGTTTGTCTCAGCTGATTCCGTGGGGGGGGGCTCCCTCTTTCTCATCTGCAAGGATTGTGTAAAGACACCCCCGCCACCCAGTTGCGAAAAGTGCTACTTCCCCTCCACCGGTCTTGGAGGCGCATTTGAATGTGTTTCCTTTTCATTAAGAACAAAGGTTGGAGTCCAAGCCTTGCAGCACGGGGACAGGAAAGTACACCGCACAAGTAGATTAAAAAAAAAAAAAAAACAGACAGAATGACCCACGAAAAAGAAAAAGGGGAAAACCACCAATCCTCTGGGCACTGGGCTTTTTCGACTTTTCCTTTAAAAAGAAAAAAGTTTTTCAAGCTGTAGGTTCCAAGAACAGGCAGGAGGGGGGCGAGGGGTGGGGGTTTACAGAAAAGGCGCCTGGTCGGTTATGAGTCACAAGTCACAAGCGGGTTATAAAAGGGTCGCACGTTCGCAGGCGCGGGCTTCCTGTGCGCAGCCAGCCAGGGCGCAGTGCGACTCGCCACGTCGGGCGGGCGCCTCCAGCCCCGGACAGGAGTAGACATGGAGCGGAGTCCCCAGCACACAAGCGTGGGGAAAAAAGGAGGACGCTCCGGTCCGGCAGGTAGGCAGTTTTGCCCTGGCCCTCCGCCTGCCCTCTTCTTTCACCATCCGAGAAGCGGCGAGCAGCCAGCCGCCGTCTGGGGCGGGGGATGGGGTGGAGTGCACGTGGCTGCCAAGTGCCCAGCCCGGCCCCAGACTGAGGGGCGCTGTCCGTGGGACCTCACCCAGGACAGAACGTCGCTCGGGAAGGGTTCCTGGGGGAAGGGAGGGCGCTAAAGACCTTGCACTCAGCTTCTCCGGTGTTTCCTTAGTTGGGAGGGGGGATACCTACAACCTGGCGCGAGACCAGCTTAGCTACTGGAGCGGCCAGACGAGTGTGCACGCAGAACACACTTAGGGGCAGGGTGGATCAAATGGGATTGCCTTGAAAACATGTGTTTTTTCTATTTTCTTTTGTAAAGTAACTAATACTCTACTCAAATTTTGTAGAAGTTAGAATCATAACATATTAGATGTCTTATCTTCAATTAATGTGGTGAAGACTTAGCAAAAGTTGAGTGAGCTTCTGTGTTTATCCGCTTCCATCATGCAGGGTGCATTGTTAGAGCACACTGATTATCTTTCTTTATTCGCTCAAAGCCCTGGTGGGTGTCAGTCCTCCACATTGTACAGCTAAGCAGGAATATTGAGATGGTTATGAACAAAATGTAACCTGAAATTGCTGAAACTGACACCTGACAAGGATGTAAGTGAGGATCCAATCCTTAAAAATGAGTAACTGAGGCCCAAAAAAGTAAAATTACTTCTTTATACAGCAGATCCAGGATCCCACGTGATTTGAGGAGGCCAAGGGTATTTAACTTAGTTTTATATTTTGTGTCAAATAGATAAAGTTACGTGGAGATATACTTTCTACATGAAATTAATTACGTAGCTATTTCAAGCCTAAGTTACTCCTTAGTATCTCCATTCATTACTCTGAAGTAGTGTCTCCTATATGCCTTTAATCTAAATGAACGAAGGCGGCTGAGCTTTTAATAATCACGGGACTGATCTTTTAAACAGATATGTGTAAAGCATTTAATTGCTTATCTATGTGAACAGCAATATAAGCTAAAAAGTTGCCACGGCAATTTCTTGCCTATTGTCTAATTTGATAGCCACAATAATAGGAAATCGGCAGGTAGGTGGTGTTATCCCCATTTTGCCCATGAGGACTTGTGGCTGGGAGAATTTGTGTTTTCTCTAGTAAGGTCACTAGGTCCCCAGTGTAAAGCCTGCTTTTAGGTACGGATGTGGGGTGTGGAACATGGGGGGCAGAGGGGGCAGACCACAGGCCTTTGGTCTCTCCGCACAGGCTCATTTCAATTACTTGGCTGCCTCCCGGATTTCTTTCAGAGGACCAAAGCACATTCAGTAATTACTTCTGCTGCACAAATACTCCATAAAGGCCAATAATAACCAAGTTCCCACACATGGTGGGCCCAGCTCCCCCTGGACCCAGGACGGAGCTTCCTAACCACGCGTACTAAGAAACAGAAACGCGAGCACTGGCTGAGACCTACACTGTTTCAAGGCAGCACAGTGAAGCTAGCACAAATGTCTACTCTTGATTTTACCTGAGTAATCATGTGTAAAAAGTATAACTTAATGGTCTTTTAAAAAAAGCAAAATCCCCAACAGCCACATTCCCTTTATGGGAAGGCCATCATCTGTCTGCCCGGGCCAGACGCTATCCCGGACGCTGGGGAGGAGACAGGAGTGAGCGAGCCCTACGCTCGTGAGCGTAAATGTGAGAGGGAAGGCTAGCAGGACACGGCTCTGCGATTTTACATCATCTCTAATGCAGTAACAAATCCTTAGACTAGTTAGAATGTGCTGTGAATTTCGCCATTCTTTACTTTCCAATGGCAAACGTGGAAAATTAATAACTTTCATCTTTCTTCACAGCTCATCAAATCAGTCTTCTGTGAATCAAAAAAAAAAAAAAAAAATCCACCCTAAAAGGCCCTGGGTTTTAACTTTTGAAAAGTTTTTCATCAGCTATTTTATGTCCTGACTAAGATCTACCATTCAATTTAAAGTAGGTTTTTCATTTTTGAGTAACAGTTCTTCACTCCATTTTTCCTACCACCAATCTAATGGAGATTATCTGTGCTTTTCCCCAAAAAATTTTAAGTGCATCCTCACACACAATTTTGCATTCATTCCAGTGGGCTCCAGGCTTCCTGAAGTTTCAGCCATGACCCTCCTGGGGCTGGAGTTTCATTGGCCCTTTGTAAACCTAAGGGGACTAAAATGTCGAGTAGCTTGACTAGTAGAGAGGTGTGTGGACCTTTTACCTTGCACCTAGACTAAGCACCTCTGTCTTTGACTCATGGGTGTCTCTACATTTTTGTGAGTTATTGGCTATTGCTTCGCTGAAACGACTGATTTTGATAACTTGACTGCACTGATGTTAGGCTTCCAGCACACAGTGCAGAAGAGCACCAGCCTAAGAACCAGGGCGGGTTTCTAGTCCCAACTCTAAATTCCTGCGCCTCGGTTTTCACATCTCTCAAATGGGTGGCTGGGACTGAGTCATTTCTAAAGTCCCTTGAACTGATGAAATTCTGTAATCCAGTCTGCCTGCCACTTCACTTCACTTTCTCAAATATCTTCCCAAAGACACAGCTGGACTCAGAGAACTCATGTTCTCTGTGTTCAGACGGTCAGAGTAAGTAAGGGCCAGCGGAACTGACTACAGAATGCACGTTTGTCTTCCACTAATCTTACGGGCCTCAAAACTGTCACATGTTTGCTGGAATTGGGTGGAAGACGAAAACTGTGACCTTTTTTTATCAAAGAAAAATGTTAAATTTTAAAAGTCTCTCTTTATCCCACCTTTTCACTGACTGTATCTTTCTCATACATATTCCTTTTATCTCAGACTCCTAAGGAAAGGCAACGCTTTTAATCTTATCACCGCCATGTAATTCTCACCCACCCTGAAACACTTAATCTTGCCTTTGGGCTTACAATATTCAGGGCCTTGAGCAAAACCACCCCAAAAGCAGGCTTATCCTCAAATCAACCTATCACATGACTGAGCAGGTCAGCATGCTCACTCACAACTCCGAAGACCCCTTTGAACCAAATGGCACAATTCCTACCTTTACACACAATGACATCCTCACCAGGGAATGAGGCTTCACGTTGGTCAGGCAGCGTGGCTGTGGGCAGATTGTGAGTATCTGAGCCCATTCTGAAAAGCAATACCCACGTGTGGGTACGTGGGGTTAAGGCAAGGGCAGAAGAATATCAAACAGCCGACGTAATGACACTGTGTGTGATGCTGTGTTTGGATACTGTGAATGATACACGGTGACATTTGTGCCATTTCTCCATATGTGAGAGTGTCCCATACACAGCAGAGGTTCCTGGCAATCTTAACAGAATGCTGTGCTCCTTGGCGCTGCTCAGGTTTGAATCCCAGCACTGCCTTCCCCACCAGTGTCTAACCTGCTAGTTCACCTCTCCGAGCCGCATCGCCCCAGGTGCAAGCAGAGAGGACAATAACACTCATTCTTAGGATTGTTACGAGGAATAAGCGAGTTCGTGTGTATCGAGAGACAAACTAGTGCCTCGCCCAGGAGGTGCCCTGTGTAAAGTGTTTGCAATTACTGAGTATACATTTCTGATCTTGTATATTTCATGAGAGGAATTTGGAAAGTGAGGCACAAAAGCAGCCTGGGAAAGTAAAGAGCGTGTGTACCAAGTGGTCTCTAAAAACTCTGGACAAGGTAGGAAATTGTCTGGTTTTAAAGAGTTAGTAACAGTTTCAGAATGGGTTTTTCTCCTTAACCCAAAGAAAAAGTAATTATTTCCAATGAAACATGTTGGTGCACTTTTGAGCAGTTACTAATTCCTAGAGATTAGGATACCAAAGCACCACTTTGGTTTGGCACGAGTTTTTCAATAACCCCTAATTTATATAATGATTGAGTTACACAGTAGTAAATGTACCTTGACTTGGACTTTTAAAGCAAGTGCAGCATGTGACAGGTGTGCCGTTACTTACAGGTACTCAGCAGGTGTTCATGGCCGATGGCTTTCATACCGTGGCTAACATCCACTGGACCCTGAAAATGAGCCCAGCTGCTCACTTCGTCTCCACAGCGACCTTTTGGGTAGGTTCTATATTATCTCCATTTTTAGAGGAGCCACTAAGATTTAAAGAGGTTAAAAGGAGACTTAAGTGATCAAATACCACACAGCCAGTAGCACTGCTGGGTCCGGAATGGAACCCAGGCAACTTGAAAACAGCAGGTAACACCGCCAGGCCTTTCACCTAGATCCACTCATCGTCACAGTTGCCACATTTGTTCCATTTCTGTCTGTCCCTGTCTAAGCCTCTGTGCAGACTTGGCATCTCACCTCTACAGGCTTTCGCACGCATCTCCTAAGAATAAGGACGTTCTCCTACCCAATGAAAACACAGGATCATGGCGTCCAAGTGTGTTTTTAAAAAACAGGAACGGAGGCTAATCTTTACCTACAGCCTCCGAGGGTTATTTCTGGGGGTCTGTTCATCTTCATCCTGCAATGACCACACCTAGAGGATGGAGATCCACTCCTGGAACTCTCCAAATGTGAACGGTCCATTACTAACCTAGAATACCAACAAACCTCATTAGTCTATTTCCACATTCGTAAGCTTCTACTACGCTACTTCCCCAAGAACCCAACTATTAGTTAAAACCTCCCTCAACACTGCAGTGCAGTGTGAGGAGTGCTCAGAGAGAGGACTAACCAACCACCTCAGGGGGGTCACAGCAGGAGCTGCAGGGAACTCGCCTCCAGGAGTTCGCTGTCTGCAAGAGAAAGAGAAATAAGGCAAGTCCCCGTGTGAGGAGCAGTCTGAAGTAGGTATACTAGTGGCTCCGTGTATGCGTGCAATTACGTCTAGAGAGCAGGTGTGGAGGAGCACCACACATATGCGGTAAGGCACTGAGCAAAACACTGTGGGGGTGTAAAAAGTAAACAGTGTGGCGTTCGCCTAGTAACACAGGGCCCACGTCACAAGTAGACTAATTTTTAAACAGGCAAAACCAGCTTCTGTTCCCAGGACTTGCTCAGTTTGCCTCACATCACTCCCGACACACACATTCTTCCTTGCTGGGGCCCACTTTGGTGTACAGAAATGGAAAAAATGAAGCGTGACTTGTAGAAGCAGAAAAGAGGATTTCTTTTCCTATGATGCCAGCCATACCTGTACATGTAACTAACAAAAGGCTACACGTACTAAGTCCCTAAGGAGGCATGTCACTGAAATTCAGGATCAAGAATAAACGCTGTGGGGTCGAGTGCAGAGACGGTGTCCTAGAAAAGCTGGCTTTTAAAGGGTGGCAGACACTCCAGAGTTTAGAACTGCCATCACGTTTCTGTTTTCCAAGGGGTGGGGCAGGGGACAAAGGGCATTGAATACAAATTATAAATGAAAAAGAAAATTACAAAAATTCTCCCATGGAAGTGTGATATTAAAAATGTTAAGTTGTTAGACACATGGACAACCTTTTGTGTAACTATAAAATATGAATGAATAGCCATGGTTTACGGCAATAGGCTGCATCTCCCCACCCTACCCCACCGCCCACCCCACCAGCTCTCCCCTCCCTGCCCCTTGTTTTTTATCCCTGTTTGATAACATTTTCCCAAAGTTTCAGGCCTGAAGCTGAGCCAGCGTGAGGTCACGCTGTTGGGGAAGTCCTTCTGTTCCCCCTGACCCCCCCCACTGGTCCAGGTCGTAGAAGTGGGCTTACTCCACAGAATGACTGGAGGGGGTGGGGGTGGGGGTGGGGGTGGGGGGGCGGGTATTTTTAACCCATGTTTTTTCACAGCCTTATCTGAAAAGTGAAGGAATTAATCACTGTCCACGATGAAACTATGGGCAGATTATCTGGTTTGTAAAAACTTTCCAGTTTTAAAATTGAAAGAAGCACTACAGTCCTCTAAGGCCAATATTCTTCCTCATTTGTGCATTCACAATTAAACAGTCACTCAGTGTAATGTTTCCACAGTGACCCTGGGACACCCACATTAGCTTTCTTCTGAGACAGTGCAAAATTATGTCACACTGAGTTTTATGTGTTAACATATTACTGGCATATATCTTTTAAAACACTCATTTTCTGAATTTCAAAATATAGAAAGTTCTGTTGTATTAGAGCCATTTCATGTGCAAACCAGTCTATTCAAACAAGAGCTCTTATTTTGGAACAGCAGGTATTTTTGTTAAAGAATTCTTAAATAGAACTGTCAAGAGAAGGGTTGTTAAATTTTTGTGGAATGAAAATATGCTATAGTGAGTTTGTAATTTTTCCCAGCAATGGCTTATCCAAGGAATTTTTCTTAAATGTAAAGTAATCTTATCATTCTAAAGAGGTCAGGAAATGGGTTATTTCTACAGAACAATCTATTTTACTTTTTTTTTTTTTAGAAGGACACAGCCCCAGTTAGTTCCTATCTCGTGGAGTAGCAGGCCATACCATCCACCCCTTCTTCACTATGGAACTCCCGTGAGTTCAAGAAGAAACGTACTACTCTGCCCCATTTTCTGACGGTGCAGTTGACTTAACTTTAAGGTCAGTTACTGCAATGTAACACAGAACAATCTGATTCTACAGAAAACATGCAATTAAAAAAAAACTTTACAGGAATAAACACACTTCAGAAACCACCTTCCTGAATATTTCTTTTGGTCAGAGACTATTGAAGCCCTTTATAAAGAATTACTGAGAAATTCAACAGTGAGGTTTTATAGCGTGTGGAAAGGCTGAAACACAAGAGAACTAAACTAAAACTTAGGTTACATTGTTTCAGACACTTAATTTGTGTTTATCTTATGGGGGGCATGGAAAGGATAAGCTCTTAAACTATTTTGGGTCTATCCTCATCTTTCCTCAAAATCACTCTCTAACCCCGTTAAAACTTACCCACCCTGCATCCTTGGGCCTTAGTCCTTGATCTCCACTTTCAAAGATGACTGGCTAACTAACCTATAAACAAGTCTAAGTTGATGTGTCAATTGCAGGGGCTTCAACACCACCCTTTTCCTCCTTCTCCCAATAATTTACTTGCATTTCAAGAGCAAGCCTACCTGAAACCTTGCCTGCCACCCAGGTTCTCCCACCCGAAGGAGATGGTGGCACTGGTAAGACATCCAGACCAGGCAGAAGGGGGGGAAGCAGCATGACCAATGCAGAATTTCAAATGTTTCAGAGGAGCAGGTGTTTGGGGCAGCACGTTTGCGGTCACCTTCATCTTCTGACTGTAGGCCCGAAGAGGTGACCAAGAAATTGTCATTCCAAAGAGCAACTATGACAAATCCAGGTTTTCTCAGGACCGTAATTTCTAAACACCTGCCTCAGCCTTCACTGCTCATTTTCATGACCCAGTCCAAACAGCAATTTAAGAATATCGGGAATCAAAATGGGAAGGCCAGGACAGCTTTCCTATGCAATTAATTATAGGCTAAGTTGCTGTTAGCAATCAACATCGAACTCCATTTTAATTATTACATTTTTCCCAATACAAAAGAGATTAAATAACAAGGGGAAAATATGTAAAGAAAATTACCTAAACAATCACTTCAACTTTCAAAAGCATAATTACATTACTTTTCACCTAGAATGGGTTTGGAGCTAGAATTTGTATAACTACATCAATATAGAATCATGTTTTTCAGTAGAAATGGGTGAATATGAACTTTGTGACAAATAACTAATAGTTTCCAATTACTTGCACGTTTCAGGGTGAATAAGATCAGGGGAGTCATCTGGTGGCCTGGCTTTGACTTGAAACCATGGCGTACGGTTCTTTCGGTGAGCACATACTAAGTGGTTGGTGCTAAGAGTACTCAGCAAAATAAGAAAATAGTAAAACTGTGGAAAGATATAACATGCAATTCACATATGAAAAGAGATCCTTAGCAACTGAGGACTTATTCTGCTGTGAATATATATATTGCTGATAACTTCTTTCCTGACTAATCGGTAAGCTAAGAATGAAAGGATATATGGAAATCATATGCCTCCTCTAAAAAAGTCACCCTTCAGAAAAGAAGAATTTAAGGGGAATCTCCCACAGTGCTGCCTGCACTTTAGTTCTCGCTGCCAGAGGAAGAGTAGACTTGCCATATAATGAAAGATATCTGCTATGATTATTTATCTAAGACATCATCGTGATAGATTTTCATTCAGGGTAAGAAGGCATGGTTTTGACACTCAGTTACAAAGTAATGAATTCTTTCAAGTACCACATTTACTTTTCATATACCTGTCCTCAGCTACTGAAAAGAACTGTGCGATAGTAAAGCTTATATTGACAATGAGTATTTCACATTGGGGGCTTAAAAATATTGTGGAGTCGGGGCACATGTCTTCAGCATTAGCCAGGACCCCCACTCTATTTGGTATAACCCATATAAATTTCTCTTGAACTGCTGTGCGATACATTGCAAATTATGCTTGTCACATGCTTATCAAAAGGTTAGCAGCTGTCACTGTTGATGGCTGGGTCTCAGTTGTGTATAATTATTCTTCTGCCACTCTACCAGCCAAGTGGCTGTGGTGATTCCAGAAAAAGCCACTTCACTTCTTATTACCCTAAGACATTACCTCTGCCCGATGCCTCGGCTGGTAGACAAGCCATTGTCTGTGATCACTAACCTCCACCCGACACCCAGCAGTTCTTGAGTCCTCGCACGCCCAGTCTCACGCTGAAGGTAAGCGCAGCTTCACCGCTACCGCTGAAGGGCCGTAATGACGGCCACGCTAACGTCCACAAGTCTACCGAGTCTACTTTCCACAAAACTGTTCTGCGGTATTTCCTCTTTTCCTCCCTTTATGGGGTTAATGTTGGTCCTCTATCATCCTGTTTTCAATGAGCTGGAAGACTGTGTGGTACACGCAGACAAACTGCTCGTTTCTCTGCAGCGTTGGGACTTCTCCATGCCTGAGCAGTCTGGAGAACACAGAATCACGGTTTTTGTTGGGGCACTGAGAACAAAAGGGGACCTGTGCGATGCTTTTTTACTTCAGCAAACCTTTCATCTGAACCAATGAAAAAAATAAAGCTTTAGAATTTTTAACATAGTATAGCACATCGTGGAAAACACTTGTCCCTCTTCTGAGCTCTCTGATTGGGCAGTTCCCATGAACAGTAGCAAAAGATCAAAGAGGAAAACCCAATTATCACACTAAATGTATTTCTTTCAATACCTGTGTTCAGATGTCACCTTTAAGGAAAAGAAAAATTTATGGGTAGAATAATATGCAAGCAATTCACTTTAAATACAAATCAGACACATCTCTTTAAGAGGAGATTCAATTATATTGGTTCAGGAGAAACTAACATTAGGATATTAATGTATATTTATTGAATTTTTATATTGGCCAAAGTACTGTGTGGAAGGGGAAAAAAGTTTTTATTTTTTACTTTCATTACTGACTGAAAATCAGTAAGAACTAAAATCCTGAATTGACATCATTTAATTCAAAGCTCTTCATCATTAAACTAATTCATCTCAGAAAACAGAAATTTTTTTAAAAAATTATACTATCGGTAAGAATATATTTCCTTGGTCTGGGAATTTCCAAACCACGGTATTCTGCCCTGTCAAAAAATTTATTCACTGGGGAAATTTTAACTTTATACATTTCGTTTGAACTTAATCATAATTTCACATCTAGCTGGTTTCATGATTAAATAAAAGAGGTGATTCCCCTCTTGTACTGAAAGCGACCACAGACTTGAATAGTACTTTTAACTTCTAGGTTCTGCTAAAGGAACACCGAAACCAGAAGCTGTGGGAGAAACGTCATTTATCTGAGAGTAAAATCATACTTTAACAGGAAGTAGCAAATTCATCTCTTTCTTAGTCTGAATCTACCCTTTGCTGAAGACGAGTATTTTGAGACACAGCACTCTTTAAGTCATACTTCCCTTACGTAGCTCAAAACCGAAGCCACTGGGCAGTGCTTTCCCCAAAGCACTCTCTAAACAGCAGGTGGGGATGTTTCGGGATGGGGACGTTTCTTGTAGGCCAGGCCCTTCATTGCATGCATTCTATTCCTATTAAAACAATAAAGGTAAAACCTCAACCAGTTAATTCAGCTTTTTCATAAATCCTAAGTACTATTTTGACTATTTGGGCCTTTTACTTTGATTGTCTAGTTCTCAGGAGAGATATAAATCAGAAAAGATAGTATTGTGTGAGAACTCAAAATCCCCCCACCCTTTGCATTTTAGCATTCAGGGACTTTGAAGAGTAGTTTCGTTTTATTTTAAAGATGATACGCATGCATATATAAGAACTACTGAATAGAATTTTAAAAATATTTTTAAAGTCTTTAAATATGCTGAAAGGTAAAAAACATCTTTTAATTGCCAATTTAATTACCCTTTTCAAGAAATTACTTACTAGGATTTAATAAGCTCTTTCCTTTACAAAGAGGTTTTTGCTTTCAGATTTATAGCTATCCAACTTTATAGCTCCCGGTGCATACACAGCCATCTCTCTTTCGCTTGCAGGCGGTGCAAACCAGGAAGGGGAAATCCGTGGTGTCAATTCTCGTGCCTCATCCTCTGAATGCTGGAAGCTTGCTGTGGGCTGTATGCTGTTAATGCTAATCGTGATAGGGGTTTTTACCTCCGACTGACTCCTACATGTTAGCATTAACAGGGTATGATGCCTGTTACTAGCATTCACATGGAACAAATCGCTGCTGTGGGAGGATGACAAAGAAGCATGAGTCACCCTGTTGGATAAACTTAGACTTACAGCTTCATTTTAATGTGTTCATCATAATCTGGTTCCTGGGCCATTCCACCTTAAATCAAGTTTTAAGAGTTGGATCATTTAAAAGATTTATCAGCGGTATTCTGAATGCAAACATTTTTACTTTAATCTTCAAGCACACGTCTTTGTTTTTAGCTTTAAAGGAAAATGTATTCTTGTCATTGTTAATTCTAAGTTATGGCTTGTTAATTGTAAGTGTTAATAAGCACTCTTAAGGCTTCAGCTGGAAGACTTATGAACTAAAGACATTCTGAAACAAATTTCTAGAATATCTTTGTTGTTAGAAATCAGGACTACTGTCCTCCAGTAATGGACTGTCTAGAAACATTTTTTTAAAGGATTTAGAAATTGGTATTTCTTCCATGTAATAATTTGTTTAGATAACTTCAATTTAAAATTAATCCTTTTATACAAATTGTAAGCTATAAAAATAGTCACAGGGATATACAGTACAGTAGAGAGAATATAATCAATAATGCTATAACAACTATGTAAGGTGCTGGATGGGTACTGGACCTACTGGGGTGACCACTTTATAATGTATATAAATGTCTAATCACTGTTGTGTACTTGAAACTAATATAATAGTGTATATCAACTATAATTAAAAATAAATTTTAAAAAATAATATCTTTATTTGAATCTTAGGCAATTGAAAGGGTATTATACTGAATTTGTATTTTTTTAATGAAGTATTTTTAACAATCAGCACGGTAAATAATGTCTGAGAACTAACTCCGTGTCTTTTTCCTACAAAATACAAAGACTTGGTTGAAAAATTTCATATTTGACATTAAGTCTCAAACCTAGGTTCAGTAGCTTAGCCACTTAACAATGCCATCAGGTCAGAGAATGCACTTTTCTCCTCTAAGCTTGTTTCTTCATCCACAGAATGGGGCTACTACTTTACAAGGTTGCTGTGACGTTCACATAATAGAGCTATTTTGTAAAATATAAAGTGCTACATTATTGTTACAGTAAAAATAATCCAAGAACTAGCCTTCCCACTTTGTTAGAGAAAAGCTAATGATGTGACAGAATTTTTAAGGTTTGGATCTCTGTGTAATGTTTCTCCATAATAAATTATATCACTTACAAATAAATAGCCAATTGTAATTGTTAGCGCATTCAATGTATTAGCAACTCTTCTCAACATTTTGTTAAACAGTTATGCACTATGACCAAATAAATCTTGAGTCTTTAGTTATTAAAAATAATTTTGTTGTGGCCTTTTGCAAAGTACAATCTGTAATTTCAGAAGTTAGTTACACACACACACAGACAATGGGAAGAAAGTACACAAATCCCCAGGGGAACATCCCTGACCCCTGGGATGTATTCTCACGGAGGGCACCCCCTTGGCCTAGGCCAATTTCTGTTCAAGTTGTTTGCGCTACTGTGATCGATTCCCTTCTTCGCCCTTGGAATGACCCCATTTGGCCCCATGGGGCTCCCATGTAGGTGTGTTGCTTTCAAGGCTGCTCCTTCAGACCACTCACTTTACTGCACTGTTTACCTCCAAGAGGAGCCCTTGCTTCCAGTCCCAGTTCTTCAGACCCCTGCTTGCTGTGTGAAGCCACAAAGTCCCAAGATGTTAGGCCTGGAATAATACTGAGCACTAGAACACACTACGTGAAACTTGAGTTAATCTCTCTAAGCCTCAGTTTCCCCATCAGTAAAATGATGAGTGTGTTTCATAAGGGTGGTAGACTGAAGTGAAATAGGGCGTGGAAGGAGCACAATATCTGTAATAGCTATGTACGGTGCCAGCTGGGGCTAGAATTATCAGAGGGATCGCTTCCTAAGTTATACACCTGTCTAACCACTACAGTGTATACCTGGAACTAGTACAAAATAATACTGAACATCAACTGTAATTGAAAATTAAAAAGAGCACAATATCTATTATGCATTAAGTGTTAAATAAACACTAGCTTTAAAACTCTTCATTATAACTTTCAATCACGTAAATCAAATATCTACCATAGCAGGTCTCCCCAAAGACACATTAGCTCCGATCTCTCCAGAATCCATGTCATCCCAGAGAACCTAGGTAATGCCAAGGTCACTGGGTTTTCACTGATGCCCAGCGCTCCTAGGCTACTCGCTCCTGATCTCCTGGTGTTTGATGGAGTCCTCCTGACCAGTATACTAGCCCTCCCAACAATTCTTGGAGCATGAGTAAGACTGGGTGTGTTTCAGGGTTGGAGGAAGGGTTAAGTAGCAATGAATTGTGTGAATCTGTCTGTGTGTGCGTGTCCTTTTCAGGGACAAACTAAGGGTGGGTGAAGAAAATGCGGGTTCTGTGGAAGATGGAGAAGGCGAAAAGCACCCAGTGTTGTACACCGACGGCTGGACCGAATGAGGCAGTCACGTGTGCAGAACGTGGTTTCTTTTGTAAGAACCGAACAATGTCAAGGGGGTTGTCTGGGGTGTGACCCACTTCCCCCCAAACCTGCTGAATCAGAGGCCTTTCCTCTTCACCATCAGCAGCTTCAAAAACCCAATAGCTAAAAAAAAAATAGAATAAGGAAGAAAACAGTGAAGTCAGGGGATTGAAGAATATATAGAAAACATGGTATATTAGAATCTTTCTGAAAACGGAAGATGACCAGTACCTCAAAGACAGTGGGAGAACTTAAAAAGGGAACTTGAAGAAAATAAAAAGTCCATAAATGGGAAGTACTCAAAAAAGGCCCATGTGGTTCTCCACCAACAATGACTAGAAAACAGTGAAACCAACAGATAAAATTTACACTTTAGCTCTCCACTTTGGATTTCAGATTCCCTCATAACAATAAGGATAAGGAAATAATGTCCACATAAAGGGGATTTTTCTTTCCCGTTACTATTGTTTTAGCGGATCTGAGTGTTGCAATACTAACTTCACCTGGCTAACACATATTCCTAACCACCTCAGTAATAATTTTTTTGAGGTGGGTTTCTCAGTTATCATCCCAATGACAGCTTCTCTATCTTCAATCACCCTTCCTTGCAGTGCCCAGTAATCTCCCAGTTCACTAGTGCTTAACACACTGCGTCACAATTTCTCTTGCTGTGTGAATGCCTGTACCAGAGGAAGCAATACCCTTGAGGACTGATCCACCATCTTGCACATTCTTATCCCAAATGTTTACTGACTCAATACAATGTTATTATTCCGAGTTCAACTGTAAAAACAGAAATGAGTTTAAATCCAGTGAACATTTCGCTTTCCAGGGGTGTCAAACTCATTTTCACGAGGGGCCACATCCGCCTCGCGGTTGCCTTCAAAGGGCCAAATATAATTTAGTACTGTATAAATGTAGCTGCTCCTTAACAGTTAAGCCAGCGCTCGGCGCTGCCACTGGGCAGAAACAAGGTGCCGGGCCAGATAAAACAAGGTGGAGGGCTGGATTCGGCCTGCGGGCCGTGTGTTTGCCACCTGTGCTTTATACCAATAGGCTCAAAGAGGTGATTGCTGCTGCATAAAAGTTCATTATAGCAAATAAATAGTGAAAAGTCCTACGTATAACTGAAGAGCTAGGGCAGTGACTCTCACTTTGGAGGCTGGTCAGGGTGCAGATTCCCAGGCTCCCACCCCCTCCCCCCCCCCCCCAGAGAGTCTAATTCTGTAAGGGAGCTCAGAGACTACCTTTTACCAGGCTAATCAGGTGACCCAGCTGCAAGTGGTGCATAAACCAACTCTGAGAAGCTGGTTTACACCCAGTACTACTGCTGATACGGCAAGTAGGAATGGTGCTCAGCAGAACCCATACAAACTTAATGTCGGTTCACACACCATTCACTGTATAATGAGAAAATCTGTGACATGCACGCAGTGATGAGATGCCCTGTCATTGACCCCTTTGGGGGATGGCAGCAATTAAATTTTGGGCCCGGTTATCCCTCCCTGCCAAAAACATCCTACCCATTTTAATAAAATCCACCCAACTTGAAAGTCCCCCCACCTAAACTAGCTTCCCTGTGCTCCACCACCAGCTGCAACCACTCAATGGCCATGCACTATCGAGACCCCACCTGCAAGCTCCTTACAAGCTTAGGGCAGTAGTTAGGGAAGGTCAATGAGACGGGACTGAGTGCCAGGTCCTGCCTTGGAAAGAGTGCATGGGTTAATAAAACGATCACAAAACATCACTGCCAACTATCTCAGCCTCCCACTCCCGTGCTGCCAAAGCTTTACCAATCATTATACCCAGTCTCCTCTTGGGAAAATCCTACCCTTTCCCAAATGCTGTCAGCTCAGCAATTTCTAATCCCTTAGGCCATGCCAAGCACACAGAAGATAAACTCTGCAAAGAATCGCACCCAGAAATGATCTTTCTCCTCTGTTCTCCCAAAGTACAGTGTGTAGCTCCCCTATAAAAGTGCTTCACATGGTGCCCCTCATTTTAATTTTGTACGTGTTGTCCTCTCTTCTAGATCACGAGCTTCTGTGAGAAAGAAACATCATCTTAAACTTTTCTGTTTCACTCAGCTCAGGGCCTTGCTCTCAGTTGCTAAAGTGGAAGGGGAAAGTGTATCCAAGTCTCTACTGACTTTGGAACCACAGCTTGTTCGGATGCGGGAGACTATCTGTACCTGGCACACGAGTATGTCCCAACTTCGGGGACTGTTTTTCCAAGTGGACTTGTATGGACTCATTACAGACAGCTCAAGCAACGCTGTGGCTTTTCCTAAAGTCTGCAAATCAAGAAGACAGTCTCCATATTCACTTTAAGAAATTCCGTAATTAAAAATATATAAATAGGAAGCCCCGGCCAGGTAGCTCAGGTGGCTGGAAATTCGTCCCAGTATCACAAGGCTACAGGTTCAAGCCCTAGTCAGGGTACATATAAGAATCAACCAACGAATGAATAAATAAGTGAAACAACAAATCAGTGTTTCTCTCTCTCTCGCTCCCTTTCTCTCTCGCTCCCTTTCTCTCTCCAAAATCAGTAAGTAAAAATTAAAAATATATATAGATATGAAATTTTGTCTTTTCTCTCTACAGGCAGATTTGACATAACACCCAACTTTGAGATCCCTTAGAAGTAACATTGTAGTAGTAGCCTCCTCTAAAATTAAATATTTTCCTTTTCAATAAACTTAACTATGTATGAAATCTAAAATCTGCTCACTGAATACATTTATTTTTAAAAGGATATTATCTATTATTTATCAATACTTAAAATATACGTACCACATTTTTCAGACTATAAGACACACCAGACCATAAGATATACCTAGGTTTTAGAGGAGGAAAATAGGAAAAAAAAAACCCACTCCACCACCGCACCCCTTCCCCCAGCAAGCCAGGTAAGCTACAATCGGACTCTAAGACACACCCCCATTTTCCTCCCAAATTTGGGGCTGGGGGGAAAGTGCATCTTATAGCCTGAAAAATACGGTACTTCTTTGATCAAAAGGATCACCTATAAGAATTTATATTATAGATCTAGTACATGGGTAGAATCGTATATATAAAAGTTTACTAGGTGAAACGTTATTTTAATAGAAAAAAACTAAAAATCAACGATCAACAGGGACTGATAAAATAATGGTACACCTAAAAATGGGAGACTATATAATGAAAGAACAGAAACAGAGTATGTAACCTCTAAAATAGAAAGGAAAAGGAAGAGGAAATAAGGGGGGGAAAGGAGAAAAAAGAACAAAGAAGTGGTAATCACAGTAAAGTATACATGAATTAAAACTGACTTCTTAAAAGATAGTAAATCCAAGACTAGATTTGAACAGAAAGTAAGTTTTATGCTGCTTACAAAAAAAAAAAAAGACTTAAAACATAATGACATTAAGAAAAGTTGAAAGGGGATAGAAAAACATATACCAGGTAAATACTAACAAATGTTTAATGTAATAATAGAACCAGATTAAAGAAAAAGCAGATTAAGGAAACCAGATTAAGTAGGGGAAATCACTAGGAAGTGTTCAGAGGATCCTTATTGAATAATAAAAAGATACAACTTGCCAGCAAGTTACAAAAACCCCAAACGAGAACACACAGTACTAACAAAAATACTTGCAAAATATAATGAATGAATGACTTAACTACAAGGGGAAATTGTCACAAATCCATAATCATTGTAGGAGAATGGATTTAAGGGGGGGGAAAGGTTCCTAAATTCTTTTTAAGGAGAAAATCTAGCCCTAGCCAGTGCAGCTCGGTTAGTTGGAGCGTGTGGTCCCGTGAACTGGGGTGCTGCGGGTTGGGCTGTGAGTCAGGGCACACGTGTGGGCTGTGGGTTCCATCTCTAATTGAGGCGCACAGGAGAGGTGGCCAATCGATGTTTCTCTCTCACACTGACATTTCTCTCCCTGTCTCTCTCCTTCCCTTCCCCCTCTCTAAAATCAATGGGCATGTCCTTGGGTGAGAATTAAAAAAAAAGAAAAGAGAGAGAAAAAAACTAAAACATAATGACATGAAAAGTTGAAAGGAAAAAAACAATTTACCATCGACCTACACAAACCTCATGCAGAATTATATGAGAAAAAAACAATTTTAAGGCACGCCGCTCAGAAGCTGACAAGCTGATCCTACAATAACAATGACAATTTTGAAAGAGGAGAATAAGGACCCATCACACCAGAAATCAAAACCCGCTATAACGCTGACAATTAAAACTGTGAGAGTGGCGCAGGGACAGCAGACGGGCCAGTGAGCCAGCCGGGCATTTAGAGGGACCCGATGTATGACACAGGGGCACAACCACTGAGAGGAGGAGGAAGATAAATGATACAGAATAACTGACTACCCGAGCGGGGGAGGGGAGGACTCAGTTAGATCCCTTACCTCACTCTACATGCCAAATTAAACTTCCAGTAAATTCAACACATATAAAAAAGGGAGACTTTAAAATATTCAAAAAATAAAGAAAAATGCCTTATAACCTCAAGTTAGGAAGGCTTTCTTAAATTTCTTGAACACACATAAAAATCACAAAGGAAAAGAAGGATGATTTGTCCACATGAAAATTAAAGACAGTGTAAACAAAGTTAAAAGATAAGCCAGACCAAAGAAAATATTTGCAGTGACTAAAGTTCAACTTTCTGAACATATAAAGAAGCCCAATTAATATAAAAGGACCACAGATCCATTTTTTTAAAACTGGGCAAAGGCTATAAACTGATAACTCACAGAAGAAGCAGTTTTATTGGGTAATAAACAAGTGCAGAGGTGCTCGTGGTCCCTACATGGTCGACATTAAACAAACTGAGTTAAATGAGGTAGGATCGCATACATCCCACCGCCCAAGTATTTGACTGACTGACGACAAGTGGAGGGAGGGGGAAACGAGAACTATCACACTGCTGATGGAAAGTCAACTATCACGGCGACTAATATTTAGTAAAGCTGAAAATGCCTTTCTGCTTCTGCATACTCTACAGAAACTGTCAAATGGTACACAAAGAAACAAACATACACGAGAATATGTTCTGCAGTCAGTGCTGTTTATAATACTAAAAAGTCAAGACCATCCTCAATGGCTCTCAATAAGAGCATGAAATAATCGTGAGATTAATCATAGTTTATGGTGAACAGAATACTATAGAGCTCCACATGTATCAACCATCTCTGCATGTACACTAACATCACCAACATGCTAGATGTGAAAACATAATGCCGAGCAACGAAAACAAACTGCAAAAGGAATGTATCATGAACCCAATTACGTTTAGTTTAAAAGAGAGTATTATACAATGTAAATCACGAAGGGTAAGCACATGCATTAACAGGACAGTGTTTCTTCTTGGAAGGAAATGACATGAAGACTTTCAATGGGCAGGTGCATCTTTCTTAAAAACAAAGGATGTGAAGTAAGGGAAAAGGTTAAAAATGGTTAAACTGGGGTAGTGGCTATCCGTCAGTATTCTTGACTGCAAACAACAGGATCTGCTCTCGCAAATTTAAGCCAAAAACAAATGGCTCACAAGTCTCAGGCTCAGAGATCAGGCGACACAGCTCTGAAAAATGTCATTACAACACAGAGCCACTGCAGGGGAACAGCTACTGAGCACGGCCAGCCCCGCAGTCCCCACCAAGGCATGGAACCTCAGTCGCTACCACCTTGAAAGCCACGTGTCGCCGTTCCCAATAATATGGATCCCATGTGCCACTCTGTTTTCAGTGTCACTTCCAAATGTCACACAGGAGTGTCTAACTGGAGAGACTTAGGTCCCCGTCTGAGCCCTAGTCCCAAAGAAAGCTAGAAAATCCAGTGTCTCTCTGTCCCTTAGTGAAACGAAGACCCATGCAGTGGGGGAAGCCACCAAGACTGGATGAGCAGGCAGTGCACGATGCCAAAGAGCATGATAAATACCCAAATCGGTGTTACAGTACTTTCTGTACTTCTTGGTACATTCAAGGGAAAAAAGTTCAAAGTATGAATCCACAAGCAACAAAGGGAATGTACCTTCAGATGAAACCTGTGCACCAAGCCCAGAAACCAAGGTGCTCAGACTGGAATGGGAAAAAAAATTTGGCAAAATACTTTTAAAAGGCTGATAATCACGACTTGCCCAAGGAATGGGGAAACAGGAACTCTCAGATGCTGTTGTTGGGACTGCCCTTTAGAGGCTGGGACCAGGTAGCATCTGTCAAGAACTCTAGTACCAGAAACCCCTTCCTACAGAGGTCCTGACAGGTGGCAGCGCAGAGGAGCAGAGGATAGAGCTCGTGAGTGAAATCACCTGGCTCCCAGTTCCAGCTCGTGCTCCTTCAGTCTCCTCAGTACCACAGGGAAACCCCCTCAACAGGTTGTTTGTGAGGGTTGAATGAAAAGGTTCTATGTGGAATGGCCAGTGTGTAAGAAATAGTCAGTTAACTTAGTCAATACTCAGTTAATCCATCTACACATAAAACACTTGCCATTTTGCACAAGGGTGGTTCCCGCACCACTTTAACAAAAAACACAAACCAGTGCAATGCTATTTATGTTTTTAAAAGATTACATTTGCATTTGTACATGGAAGTTTGTATGTGTAGAAAAGACTACAAGGAAAAAGCACACCAAAGGGTGTTACATCTGGGGAATGTAAGGGGACAGGCTTATTTCTGTGTGAAATTTTTACTGTGAACAACGTAAGTTGTTTTATCCTTTAAGTGGGTGGGGGGGAGTAAACATCAGTATAAGTCTCAGGGAGAGAAGACAGTTAATTTTTATGAGCACACACAAACATTACATAAAAAACTTTTATTTTAATTTACTATACACATTTAAATCTTAGGAAGTTACTAGGTAGATGAACTTTCCTCTGTAGGTTTAATTTGATCTTCAGTTACCTGTAAAAATACGAATAGCTTTACTTTTTCTAATAAACACTTAGTTTTATCCTTCACCCACCACTTAAAACCATTCCACAGTCCATCTCTTACAATGACCTTTGTCTTTCTCCTTCACAGTAATTATTACAGAAAGTTAAGTAGGAAGAGAAGAAAACATACAAGGCCAAGTTTCCAATCTAAACTATCACGTACAACAATTCCATTAAAAATATAACCGGAGGCATATATCTAGGTTTCTCCAGTTTGTCATTTTATTTTTCGTCTACAAAATGAATCATTAGTATCAGCAAAATACCAGCAGTGCTGCAACAAGGTATTGTGAATCCATCTATTTTGTTGGGCAGTGTACTTCTGTTCTGAACATAGTGTATCACGTAGTATATACAACACAGTTTAGTACAGATATCTGTCTGTATGCCCACAGGAAGTCCTCACTTAACATCGTCAATAGGTTCCGCGACTTTAAGCCAAAGCACAGAGGAAGAAACAGTTAAGTTCCTTCAGCACCTCATCCACGTCACGAAACAAGGTTAAATGACTGACACAAACTGCTGTACTTCTATTCTATGTCACTCAGACACATCAAAGAAACAGGACAAACCTGTCTTCATCACCCCAAGACCCGCTCCACCTCCTGCACCCCTCATTTCAGTGGAGGGCTCGCCCAGCTGCCACAGTCCTCCCCCCTGCATATTCAAGCACAGCCATTCTCACCGCCATGCCCCGACTGTAGAAAGTCCTCATCTTATGCCCTAATCGCTGACTTAACCTGCAGCTATCATCCCCGCTGACCCAGAATGAGCTTTTAAACAGGAACAGTGCCTAACAGGTCACTTTCTTGATAAACTTCTCCAGTTACCCCCAACCACCTTCAGGAGGGCCCTGCAAATTCTACATTATGGAAGGTGGGCCCTTCATACTGTTTACAACAAACTTCTTTGGACTCATCACCCACCCTACGTGTGACCATACATTCAGATTCATCTGACATTCATATGCTCTCCTTTCCTCCATGCCTCTATGCAAGTAGCTTCTCCTGAGAGAACTCCTAACCCGTCCCCCAGCAAATTATCTGCCTGGCCCCTTTTATTCATCCTTTAAAAGCAGCGTAAGTAGAAGGCATCAGGTCCTGGGAACCTTCCTTAACCAACCCCCCAGCTTGGTTTGGGTCCTACTTTTCTGTATGCCAGAGGCCCACGTGTACACCTGAACTGTGTGCTTGTGTCTAGTTATCCCATTAAAGTAACTTCCTGGAGGTCAGCAGGTTTTGTTCATTTCTGCACCCAGATCCGGGCACAAAACACTCAGTAAGTCTGTGTTAGTTGAATCAATGGATCATACGTATAACCTACTCTCCTTACAGGAGCAAAATGGACAGAAGAAGAAACCTGAACCACAATAAATGTTTCAAAAACAGCTACTCACTGATTTCTACTAGGTATTCTAGGTTACTGTCTCTGCTATTTTTCTGCATTTTTCCTTGCTTTAAATTATTCAGTTTTTATCACTTCTTGAACTTCCTCTAATTTACACTGATTTCTTCTCTAGTATCTTCATCTGAAATGATTGTTACCAACCAAAGAGACAAAATTATTCCATCTATTCAAATATACTTTCTTATCATGAAAAAAATTACATAAACTTTACACAAGACTATTATGGCTAAGTAGTACCTAAACAATTAATTCCACCTGTAAATTCGTTAATACAGACTAGGTATAAACATCATCATAAAAGCAATCAATAAATATTTATTAGGTTACCCCCCACCCTGTGTGCCAAATGTTGGGTTCAAAATTTGGGGTTACACATCTATAACGAGTCCTGTATGGGTTAATGAACTGAATGTAACTGTAACAGCAAAAACAAACAGAAAATAAAGTGAGGAGGTACATAATCATGCAGAAGTTGTATGAATGGATATGTGGCAGCAATTACTCAGAGTGTGTCAGGGAGAAGGTGAGACTTGGGCGAAGCATTGAAGAATGAGTGGGATGTAAACAGACAGGAGAACGGGAAATGGAATCCCGATGGAAGAACTGTCATTAAGAAACAAACAAACTTGAAAATCAGTTTGATGTGTGCTGAGCAGTGTGCCTGCGAGCCAGATTAGAGGGGGGAATCAGGGGGAGTGGGAAGGGCTCGTGAGGCTGGGTCACACGGCACAGCCACGGATCACCGCAGTGGAAGATGAACACCCGACCTACGGAAGGGCGAACGCGGGTAGTTATTACGGTCAAGAAATATAATCATTCCCACTAACGAAATCTAAATGCAAGTGACGGTGTAAACTACAAACACAGAAGTGTTGAAAGTTGATTTTTCAGGACATTTGTGCATTTAATATGTCAACAGTCAAGGCAGATTTAAAATGCGTCTGACAAGTCTTAATCTTCGAAATGTTCATTAAGTACACAAGAAAGTCATCGCAACACCTAATTAACATGGCTACAACCTCCAAAAATATTACCGCTATATAGTAATATTCTTATTTCTCTTCAAGTTCTATGGTATCATCTCCGTAAGATTAACAAATAAAATCAAAAGGGAATCACGAACTACAATTTTTCTCTTGCCAAAATACCACTGGGGTAAATAATCACAAAACTGCTTTTGCTGTTGAGACAACTAATTTCTTTCTTTCTTCTTCTTTTTTTTTGTTGTTCTTGCTTAATTTCAATGAATACTTCTTTGTAGAAGAACACTCATTAGCTGTGAAAAACACTTACCAATTTCTGAGACCTTTCCAATAGCTTATTCCATATCGTAAAATGTGCCTTGAAAAGAAAAGATTTAATATGAATTGAATAAATCAATAAAGTTAAAATAAAAGCAGCTAAGTCTTCATACAGGTTTTAAACAAAACAAATACATAATCAGTTGGGCAGTTCTTAAATGAAGCGAAATGCTTACAACCGTGGACTGGAGTAGGGAAAAAGGGTAGCATACAGAACAGATGCTTTGTTTGGCATTTAAGTAAAAAAGGCAAAAGCACTGAATATGCTATTTTCCTCTTTTGTTCTTCTTAATCATTCCCATCATAGAAGGGATTCCTTACAGTGGGAAGCAAAAATCTGCCCCACTTTCCTGCAGACAATGGCTCTTTCCTTAAGGAGCCAGTTTCAACATGCTACAGGTCATTCTTCAAATCATAATTACAAGGAGGGTTTCATTAAGAACCAGTGTGACATCTTCACATTGAAATGGCAGACCTAGGAGACTGAGCACATTAACCAAAAGAACAAGTAAAAACTAACTCAGACAATAGTAAAATCACAGAGGCACTTTCCTTAATCCTTAACGATCTTCTGTAGCAGAGGATTATCAGAGTGTAGTAATGAAAACTCCAAAGTCCATAATGACCACATCAATTGTATTAAGTCAGTTGAAGGGGATAATGAGGGTATGGGGAGGCCAGTGACTATTTCACAGTGAGTGAGCTGGGCAAATTTATAATGAAAGGCAAAATGACTAAATACGCACATGCAAGCCCTCCTGGAGA
This sequence comes from Desmodus rotundus, assembly GCF_022682495.2. Taxonomy (NCBI): domain Eukaryota; kingdom Metazoa; phylum Chordata; class Mammalia; order Chiroptera; family Phyllostomidae; genus Desmodus; species Desmodus rotundus. The sequence continues at coordinate 13,380,484 of NC_071388.1, read as the reverse complement.
AAAGAGCAGCACTGGTATGTTCAAAGGGAAAGCAAGCCTGACTCTGGCAGAACGAGCAGCTGATGCAGAGACTTTATGGTGTGGGCAGAAAGAGATGAGATAAAGTCAGAGGGGTAGGCAGGGGCCAGATAATGAAAGACTTTATGAAAGAGGATAAGGGTTAGAATTTGTTTAAGAGAAGCCACTGGAAAGTTAGGAGCAAAGGAATTAGATGATTTGATTTGTGTATTGGAAAGGTCGTTGTGGCCACTAAGCAGACAATCCTCCGTGGGGACTAGAATGAAAACAAAGGAGGGGAGGGAAGAGTAGGCTGGGCCTGGATGAGGGAAGCAGCAGATGAGATGCTCTGCAGTAGATGGACTCAGGATATGGTCTAGAATCAAGAGCTGGAGGGACTTGATCATGGAAGAGAGGCTCTCAGGGAAACGGAGTCAAGGTTACCGCAAACAGGTAAATGATGACGCCACTTTCTGAAATGCGGAAAGCTGGTGAAGGAGGCAAGGATGTAGAGAAGAATCAACTTGTAAAGGCCATTATGCTAAAAATTACAAAATGCTGATGAGAGAGATGAAAGAAAAGCTAAATAAATGAAAAGATATACTAAGTTCACAGACTGAAGACATACTATGGTAAAGATGTCAATTCTCCCCAATTCGATATAAAGGTTTAACTCAATTCCTGTCAAAATCCCAGTAAGACTTGTCGATATAGAAAAGATTACCCTAAAACTAAATGGAAAGGGAAAGGACCTAGAATTGTTACAACAACTTGTATAATGAATAACAGCATGGAGAAATCATTCAGCCTGATTCCATGACCTATTTATAGCTACAGCAGCAAGGCTGCATGACACAACAGAGGGACAGACACGGTCAATGGGACGGAAGACAGACCCCGATACCGATCCACACAAACATGTCCGAGTGACTTCTAACGAAGGTGCAAAGGCAGTTCAACAGAGAAAGGACAGCCTTTCCAACAACTGGGGCTGGAGCAATTTGACATCTGCAGGCGAGAAAAATGAACCTTCACCTAAATCTCACACTTTATGTAAAATTTAACTCAAAATGGACTACAAACTTAAATATAAAACTATAAAACTTTTAGGGGGAAAAAAAGGATATAGGGTTAGGCAAAGAATTCTTAAAATTGACACCCAAAGGTTGATTCAGAAAGGGAAAAACTGATAAAATGGCCTTCATCCAAATTAAAAACTTCTGATCTGCAAAAACCTACTCAGAGGATGAAAGGGCAAACTACAGACAGAGAAAATATTTGCAAATTACATATCTAACAAAGGACTAAAATGTAGAATATATTTTTTTAAAAACTCTCAAAATTCAACAATAAAAAAGTAAACAATCCAATTAGAACATGTGCAAAATACATGATCAGATATATCCATTTCACCAGAGGAGATTTACAAACGGCAATGGCAAATAAGCACATGAAAACATGTTCCGCAGATTTAGCCAATGGGGAAATGCAAATGAAACTACAATGAGAAACCACCACAGCTGATCAGAATGGCTACCACGAAAACTAGCGACAACATCAAACACTGACGAGGGACTGAAACACCGACTACTCGCACTGCGGGCAGGAACCTAAATGGCACAGCCACTCTGGAACCCAGTTTGGTAGTTTCCTAAGAAACTCAACATGTGTCTTCTGGGCATTTATCCCAGAGCAATGAAAACATATATCCCAAATATCTGTACACAAATGTTCACAGCATCTTTATTCGTAATGGCCAAAAAATAGGAACAATCCAAAAGTCCCTTAACAGGTGAATGGTAAACAAAAGTGTGGTAGGTCCACACCAAGGACTATTACTCAAAAATAAAAAGGAATGAATTATTGATATACTGATAAGTAACCTGGATGAATCTTCAGAGAATTATTCTAAGTGAAAAAAAGCCAATCCCGAAAGATTACATGATGCATAATCCCATTCGTGTGCCATTCTGGACAAGAAAATCAGGGAAGTAAAGAACAGAATAGTAGTAACTGCCAGGGGTGAGGGGGTGGTGGGTGTGCCTATAAAAGGCCAGCATGAGGGACCCCTGTGACGGGGGCCGTTCTGTGTCTTCACTGCATCCACGTCCCTACGCGAGTCGTGATGCCGTGCTATAGCTTTGTAAGACGTTACCGTTAGGGAGACTGGGTGAAAGGACTTGAGATCTCTCTGCATTATTTCTTGTAACTGCATAAGAATCTTTAAGTATCTCAAAGTCAAAAGTTTAATTAAAAAAGGAAAAGAATTAGAAAGGGTGAGATCAATATGGAACATGACAGGCCCTGGGTCACACATAGACCATCAAAATCAGGGAGAAGAGCAAGGCCAAAAGGCATCCCCACAGGTCTTAGCAATGCACCCTCTCCTACACTAATTTGAAAAGTTAAAAATGCTATCTCGATGTGATTTAATTTTTTCAACTAATGTTTCTTCTATGAATTATCTGGTTACATCCTGGGAATAACTCTGTTCAAATCATACACCTGAGTTCATAAAACATTAATGTCACAACTTAGTGAAAATTAAAATGGTATGCCTTCAAATTGGTATAAAATCAAGACCAGATTCACACCCACACCCAAACAGGATGGCTTGAAGCCTTAACTTTACTTACTCTTAAGTGAACAGGCAAAGAGAGACCCTGGAACCTTCGCACGAGACTGGAGTGGGGGGCCTGAAGACTGTGAGCCGCCGACACCGCGTACTGGAAACAAACACTTGTTCTTGGAATAAGAGGGCCCTCTGTCACATCCACGAAGTCACCAAATCTGATTTGATTTTGAAAACAAACAATTAAAGCCTGAACATCAAATGTCTTACTATGCACCAGGGGAAAAGAATCTATTTGCTCTCTCCACTGCTACATCTCTCCTCAAGAACAGTCTGCACGGCTCAGTGCGGACTAGTAGCCGTGACCTAAACATCTGAAGCATGAGGCTAAATCTCTGACAATGAAACTTGAGTGGCGGACCTTTTTCTAAATTAGCACTGAGGATATAATTAAAATTTTTAAGATCACGAACAATCATGCCATCACGTGGACCCATTGCCTAAAACTGACAACCTTACAACCCTACAACCCACGGCAACGGGGCTCAGAATGCAGTTCGCAGGACAGATCGTGTCCGAAACAGAGGAGTTTTCGAGAGGAAACAAGTTCAGTTCAAATCACCAAACACGAACTGAGTAAACAGTTACAGACCACGAAGTCAACTCTGCACGACACACTCTCAGCTCTCACCCTCGCATGGGAAGGGCACCCCAGTGTAATTTACCTACAGGCACTATCGGCAGTAACTATTTAGTCGGAATGCGTGTTTCTGTGGACACATGAATCACCACAAGCAATTCGTAACAACATTTTTCTCAATTTCAAAATTATCTCTTGAAAATCACACTTTTAAACAATGGTTTTCTGTCCTTGAAATACAGAAATAAAAGTAACAATGAGGAACAGAAACCACTACTGTTCCTGAAGGTAATTTAAGGCTTCCAATTACCATATTTTTGGACGCACCAGACCAATTGACACACGTAGGTTTTAGAGGAGGGAAAAGGGCAGGGGCGGGGACAACCTGCTCCACCGCCCACCCCCGTGACCCAGGTAAGCTACATTCAGACTATAAGACAGACCCCCATTTTCCTCCCAAATTTGAGGGGAAGTGCATCTTACAGTCCGAAATTACAGTACGACTATCTGATAATGAGGAGCAAAGCACAGAAAATAAGGCAATGAGAGTAACAAAGTAAGATACAAGTTCACCTCCTTTAGTTGTCCACTACGTATAATATAATGAATATAATAAAGCCACACTTTACTGTAACTTAGCATAGCAGCCAACTTTTTTATTTTTACTTACCTGTGCAGTGTGACTATTCTCTCAGGGTTCTGAGATGCTTTCTCTTCTATGAGATCTATTTTATACCTAAAAGCACAGCAAAGAAATAAATTTTAATTATAAATATACAAAAAGATGTTTAAAAAAACCCCTTCTCTCCCTGTTACAGTCACAGTTTTGGAAAGGATGGCTCTTCCTCACCTCCCACTCACGCCACACCCTTCCATGCGGCCACGGCCTCAGGCTCCACCAGTGTCTCACCAAAGCCACAGAAGACTCCCTGGGGCCAACCTGACAGACACTCTAGGTCCTCATTTTCTTCCCTCAGCACCGCTCACCGCCACTTCCCAAAATGCTTATTATTTCAGCTCTCTGGCCACTCTCCTTTTTCCGTCCCTCAAGGACTGTGTCCGAGACCCTCTTTTCACTCTACGCGTCCTCCCTCGGCTAGCTCCTCGGTTTGCACAGTGTGAATTACCACTCACCCATGTACATCTTCCACATCGCTGCTTCTAACCCACACACCTCCGGTGAGCCCCCCACTGTGTCTCCAAGACCCTGCTGGACATCCACGAGGGTGTCCCACAGCACTTCAAACTCCCAAATTCTCAAAGTGAAGAAAAAGTGACCCCTTCTTTCCCCACCAAACTTGCTCTTATTCCTAGCTTAGGAATGAAAGAGCTTAGATTCTCATGTCTCTGGCTTTGTAAACACCACCACCAAACACCCATGTGTCCAAGTGAAAAACTTGGGCGATTTCCTTAATTCCTGCTTCTCCTAACACACCCTCACACACAGTTCACTCCAAGTCATACCGATTCCGCCCAAATGGTTCCCAAATCTACCCCATCTTGTCAGTATAGCTAACAGCAGAAATGGAACCACACAGCCCAGGTTCAAATCCTAACTCCACCACTCACTACCCAGAGCCTTGTTTATTCACACCAGAGCGCTAAACAAATATTACGTGAGCACATAGCAAGGTTGGGAAATGCTTAGCTTACTCAAGAACATCCACTTACTGCCGCAACCCTTCTGCCAGAGCACTCCCCCCACACCCCACCTTCCAAGCATTACTGAGGAAGACAATTCCCTTGAATATTGACAACTTCTGACCCATCTCTGAGAGCCAAAACCAAGACCTGATCACAGATCCACTGTGAACCATCTAAAACTCTTCTGTGCCCTCAAACTTACCCCCGAACCATCCCCTCCCTCCCCCACACATTCAACTAAAATACCAAAGTCCTGTAAGCCTCTGCTAGACTTGGACAGCTGAGTATGAGAAAGAAAAACCTTAGTGCACAGGGAATGAAGGTCTAGAGCGCTGTCCAGTGTGGTGGCTGTGGAACACTGAAACGTAACTAGTCCTAACTGAAAGGTGCCCTCGGTGCAAAGGACACACCGCTTTCTAAAGACCTAGTACGAGAAGAAGGATGTACAATACCATTAGCTTTTCACGTGGAAATGATAACATTTTAAATATATTGTTTAAATAAAGTTTATGCTTAAAATTAATGTCACCCTTTGTTTTATTTTTTACTGTAGCCTCTAGAAAATTTAAAGATGGCTCTCATTTTATTTCTATTGGACAGCAGACCCTAGAATCTTGGCATGGTGACCTGACATGCTCTGATAACCCAAGGAATTTTCTTAAAGACTCAGTGGCGGCTTGGTTCTGTACTTCTATTTACACTCTAGTTCAGTTAAAATAGTCTATTCTTACTGGTTTCTAAGTACACTGGTTCCAGGATCTGCTCCAAAAAAAATATGCTTCAAGAAAAAGATTTACACAGGTTAATGCATTTGAAAATTATTGTTTTCAGTATCTATTTGGGGAGGCTTCAGAGTGAACATGAGTAAATTTTTTTATGCTACCGTTCTCCAAATTCAGTCGAACACAGTACATCTTTCTCAGCATATTAATTAATATCATGCGGAAGAACGTTCCTGAGGCGTACCAGTTTGAAAAATGCCAAGCCAGAGTGCCAGTTAAGGAGGCTTTCAGGAACTAACCAGAGAATATATCTATTATAAAACATATCTGTTATAAGCTCGATTTTTACTTTTTATATTTTTTCCAACTAAATTTGCTTTTACTTAAGACACTTTTCTGAATTTTTATGTTCAGCTTTTAAGAATATAACCAATTCTTTTTTTCAGATTTTATTTCTTTATTTTTAGAAAGAGGGGAAGGGAGGGAGACAGAACAGGTGGGAGAGAAACACTGACCGGTTGCTTCTCGCAGGCCCTCAACCCAACCGAGGACCTGGCCCCCAAGCCAGGCATGTGGCCGGACCAAGAATTGAACCAGAGACCTTTCAGTTTGCAGGACAACGCCCAACCTACTGAGCTACACCAGTCAGGGCAGAATATAAAAATTCTTAACAGCTGAATTTTCCGGTAATGGAAAAAAAAATACAATAAAGGTTAAATGTCTAAAAAAGAACTGAATTTCCTTCATTACATGGAACTTCGAGAGGTTAAATCTTGCTTTAAAGGAGCCAAAACTTACCTGTTGTGCTGAAATATTTCTAGTGCCACTTTTGCGTCAACGTCCAGAGTTTCGAATGGCATATCTTTGTAAATTAAAACATGAGCATCTTTTGTGAAAGAACGCAGGTTCTCCTTAGAAATGGAAAGTATTAATATTTACAACACTTTAGTTAAAAGTATTTCAACATAAGGCAGATAAGGTAACTTATATGCTTAGTATTATAAATCTAAAATAAAAGCAAAGCAAATTTGTCAGAAAAGAATATTATTAATTTGCAATAATTAAATATTTGGACCACTAACTATAAGGTTAACAATTTCTCCCAACTCTACAAACTATAAAGCTTGCAATTTACTTATAATTAAGCCTGCATTAATAATAATCAAATGATAATAATTATTAACCCTACAAATAAAATTTAATAAATATTTCATTCAAATTATACAACCTTTATATGTTTACTAAAATGATATAACAAGTAGAAATGCTAATAAATAAGTAGTAAGATACAAAAATCAATTTATACTGAGTAAAATCAGGCTTTTAATTTTTTTAAAGATTTTTTATTTATTTATTTTTAGAGAGAGGGGAAGGGAAGGAGAAAGGGAGAGAAACATCAATGTGTGGTTGCCTCTCTCACACCCCTTACTGGGGACCTGGCCTGCAACCCAGGCATGTGCCCTGACTGGGAATCGAACTGGCGACCCTTTGGTTCACAGGCCTGCACTCAATCCACTGAGCTACACCAGCCAGGGCTAAAATTAAGCTTTTTAAACACATGTGGAAAAAATTATTGTTTATGTGATTCAGAAAGTTTCACTAGGAAATGTAATGTCATCATTGTCCTGTTCCAATATTTTAAATTTCTATTTAATGAAAATATCATCTTTACACAATTAAAATGATTAATAATACACATTAACAATTTTTATAACGTTTTTAATAAAAACTATAATTAGGTTTTCATACTATAAGTCATTACTACTACAGAAAAGATCAATCACTATTAGGCAAATAATTTTTATAATAAAGTTCTTTCCATAACTTCCTATCTTTAGACTTTTTGAATGAAATAACTTCTCCATTCTTGAAGGGGCAACTGACTGTATGACAAACCTCCATTAATGGCTTAACACAGCTGTGGTGGAATTTAACTCGCCTTCCTTTCTCTAAGACACCCACCCAACCCCATGGGGCCAGCTATTATCTAGTCTAGGACATTTCTTTTTTAAAGTTTTATCTTTAGAAAAAGGAAAAGGAGGGGACAAGTTGCATAGATAATGAGACTTGAATCCTGATCTTACTAGTTTTCACTTAATTCCTCCAACAAAGAATCTCTTCTTAAATTTGGGGGCATACTTGGAAAGGAAGAAGTCACACGGACACAAATGCGAGCATCGTGAAGAAAAGGTTCCAGTTCCGTCCTTGCACTTCTTCCTCACCCCTCAATCCACCTGTCTTCCCTTTCTATCTCCCTTCCTGTTTCCCTCCTCTTTCCCTCTCAATATTAAGTAATATGGGTGTGATTATAAAGGAAATAACTTCCACAGCCAGAATTTAACCTAGATCTGCCTTAAAGTCTTGCTTTCAGGAATAACAGTATTTCACTAAATCTAAGATGTACCACTAAGGAAAAAACACTACCAATTATAATCGTAAGAGGCCAACTACTGTAAGAAACATTTATGTTCAGAGATACTAACATGTGGAAAGATATACAGAGTGGAACCGATCAAACGGTATGCTACACCACCTCCCCTTTTCTGGTTGCCAGACCCCCAATCTGTAGGACATAGACTTTTGCTTATTTAGGAATTAGGCATTTACCTCTTCTTCCCAATCATAACTAAGTCTCTAGGCTTGAGTTCTGAAAGCCATCAGCAACCCCACCACCACCACCAGAGCACCCGAACTAGGTCATCCTTGTTAGCCAGGCCTTGTTGCTACCCAAGTCCCAAACAACAAGGAGCACCACGCTGCAAAGGGAGACCGTCCACAGAGAGTCTATTTTTCTGCTATTTAGTTTGTTGCTATCGGGGTAAGCTTTGTCACAGTCTGCTTCTTTAGTTCCCCCGCTCCCACACTCAGTGTGCCCCTTGCACATAGGGGGATCTTACAGTGTGCAACGGGCTAAAGGGTTCAGGGCAATGGATTTCAGATTGTACTCTGGGGATCCAAGCTTAAGGCTCCAGGTCCCCCACCACAACATCAACCAAGTTAAGCTTCTATATTTTATATTCTGGTCATACTGAAAACCACTATCTTAAGGAACAGAAGGAACAGTACAAGGCAGAAAGCATACGAGAAAAGGTCAAGCAGGACATCACCCTTCCACACAACTGACCATGCTCTTGTGAGTGCCTCATTCACGTCTCTATCTTAAATACACTGAAAAAGCAACAACACAGATAGACAGACAAACAGATTCTTTTAAATATCCTCCACATGCAGCACCATTCAATAACACCAATACAGGAGTCGTTCTACCAAAGAAAATCAGACTCCAGAATTAATACTCCGAAGAGTTCACTTACTTTTGTTGGCATCCACTCATCAAGCCTCTGATCCAAAACTACATCATAGCAGAAGGCTCCAGCAATTACTGTAAATCCAACCAAAATAAAAAAAGCAAAGTCAAATCTGTAAGGCTAGAAAGTTACCAATTTGCAACAATTGAATATTTTAACCACAAAATGAGGGCTAGCGATCTCTCCCAACTCTACAAATTATAAAAAGGCTACCAGTGCCCCAGGAACTTGCCAGAACTCTACCTACTCTCCCCATCCAAAAAACTCACTCACCTATCATTAACCTCAAATCACCAGTATTTTTGAAATATTCAAGTTTTCCTCAGAAATGTCATCACTATAGAGATATCAAATAGTCACCAGATATAGAAATCCCAAAAGAACAAGCTATTTATACTTAATAAGGAGATAAATAACTAAATGGACATGAAATGGTGAGTTTTTTTGATATCTCCTACATGTGTTTATTTTTGGTGTTTTGTTCTTAAAATCCTTTATGAAGCTTTTCAAATATTTTTGGTTGCGCATATTCTACATTTTTCAAAATACAAATGTGATCATACTATACTGTTGTAAAATCCTAGTTTTAGCAAAATTACTAAAAGTGTGAACTCTTTCATTTCCCCAAAATGATGTCTCTCTCCAGAGTCATGGCCATTTCTGGTGAATAATACAACCTAAGTACAGCTTTGTCCAGAAGTCTGTTCGTACTCCTATTTCCTCATGCTCTGTATATTTGACTTGGAAATAAATGCTTAAAGTGGTAAGAAATAAACAGTGAGACAATGTAATTACACAAAATTCAGATTCAAGAGAAACATTCTCCTCTAATTCTTTGACATGAATTACTGACATCAATAATTAAATAAGATGGATTTTGTTACCCAAGATAAATGGAATGTATGTATGATGGTAATTTATACTAGATTAAATTAGAAATAAACTCTATACAACATCAAAAATAGGTATCAAAATATTCAAAGATTACAAAAAGTACATTTATATACATGTGTGTACATTACCAGGAACTTCTGGAGCTCTGACCAAACGAACCATATATTCATCTTTGAATGCCCTCTCTATCACACAGCCCATCATCATAGCACAAGAACGCCAATAAGCCTAGAAAAAGAAAATGGACACAAACAGACACACTAAGATTCACTGAACCCTATTCAACATTAAAGCTGAGCTTGACTTCGACTTGGGAAATACTTCCCAGTTACCTGTCCATCCTCAGCACGCAGCAATAACGACCATCAGGCCGTGACATTACCTGGACCGAACTGAAACACCACCGTCGTAGTGTTAGCAAGGCTTCTGTGCTGGGTACCACACACCACAGGGTCTGTCCGCCAACAGACCGTTCATTGTCTGGCATCAACTTGACTCTTAACCCAGGATAAAGTTAACTTGTTAACAAACGTGTGCTGAAGTAAAATAAGTATGGTGATATATACCTGTCTATACACATGTAAATATGGAAGGAAAACTCAACTTTCAAGAATTATTTATGACTCCTACCCTACACCTAACAGCATATACGTCACTCAAGTTAAACATACTTAGAGCAAAGCAACCTCCCTATTTCCCAGGCTCTCATTCTGTTGGCACATTTGGATCCACAGATGTGCCTGATCCAGGTATCCATGCAGTAACTTTCTCAAGAGTCACCTCTGAGAAACACAAGTCCTGCACACCCGTGTCCACCCTATGCCCCACACTAGCACTGCTCTAACTGCGCGCTTGACTCTCCCAGCTCTTCTCCGCATCTGAGGACAAGAGTGGGCTCACGTGGTTGTGTGTGGCATGCTGCTCCAGAACATACTCTACACAGCCACATTACTTACATGCACTAAAAACACGTTTAAACACGGGCCTTACAGGCAAGTAGCAAAATGTACTTCTTCATCTGCCCTACTTCAATGTCTGAAATGTCTGTGGAACTCCAGAGACAGAATGCCTGTATTCAAATCCAGGATCCACCACTTCCTAAACTGGTAACCTTGGTCAAGGAGCAAATCTCTCTTTGCTTCAGTTTATTTATCTGGAAAATGGAGATATTAGCACCTATTTTATGGGACTTTCATGACCGTTAAATGAGTTAATACCTATACATCACCTACAACAGTGTCTGACACCTAATAAATATTCAATGGTGGCTATTACTACCATAAGGTTGGCCAAAAAGTTCATTTAATTTTTCCATATGATGGCTCTATTTGTGCTTCGTTGTCTTCAATTTCATTTGAAACAATTTTGTTAGATTGTATTGTGACAGCCATCATATCAGTGTGCATTTAAAAAAAACTTATCAAAATTGGTGAATTTTCAGGCAGTCATTTTAATATTGAAGATGGTAGAAGATATGCATATCATACTTTCTTATTTCAAGAAAGGTAAAAACACAACTGAAATGCAAAAAAAAGATTTGTGCAGTGTATGGAGAAGGTGCTGACTGATCGAACGTGTCAAAAGTGGTTTGCAAAGTTTTGTGCGGGAGATTTCTCACTGGGCGATGCTCCATAGTCGGGTGGATCAGTTGAAGTTGAGAATGACCAAATCGAGACATTAACTGAGAATAATCAACATTATACCATGTGGCAGGGAGCCAACATACTCAAAATATCCAAACCAATAACATTATTGGTGAAAATGAAAAATTTTACTTTTATTTTATGGAAAAAACTATTCGGACTTTTTGGTCAATCCAATATCTTGTCTATCATTTTATTATTTGAGTATTTCACTTCAAAAAATATTATTAAATACCTACCATATGTCAGGTAAGGACAGGATCCCCTAAGGGACATGATCCCTGTCTTCACAGAGGCAAATTAAAATTAAATATTAAAAATTAAATTTAAATTCAATATTACATCTAGAATTTAAATCAAAATATTGTATCTAAAGACATCAGCCAAGTGTTTTGGGGCCCTGGAGAAAAGAGAGATTAATTTCAACAAGACGACACTAAGAAGGTTCTACAGAGCAGACGGCATTTTAATTGAACTATAAAAGATGAGCAGGACTTTAATCAGGAAGAAAGAAAATACGCAGAGCTGAGGGAAGAGCATCAGCAAAAGCAAGTAGGGTAAGACAGGATAAACCATTTGTGACCAAGCCCTTCAGTATGGCGGGAGCCAAGTGCAAGTGGGAAGCTGCAGTGGGAGGTGAGGCTCCAGCGCAGGCTGAGGTCACATCGTGCAGGTCCTGGAAAGGCACACGAAGTTACCACGTAGGCAAGTTCCTTAGGGGTAAATGACAAGACTAAGGGCTACTTCACTTAATAGAACTCTTACAGGTCTATTAAGGAAGACTTCAGTATTTGAAGGGGGCGTGGGCGGAGAGAGTTTAATAACCCAGAGAAGATGGTGCAAGGCTGAATTCCATCAGTAGCTGTGGGAATGAAATCACTAATATAGAAGGTGATCAGTAAGCATCAGTTGAACAAAGCTGTAAATGTACAAGGCATGCCATATCGTTTCCTCAAACCAAAATACAGATGATTGGATGCTACTAGTTATTATCTGAACTATGAAAATGCCTAATCTAACAAGTAAAACACTATCTAGTACAGTACATTTCCCCTTGGCTATTTGTATGTTTGCACATTTCATACTCCACAGAAAATAGATTTTAATAAAAAGGAGAAGGAAAAAACTGGGAGTGAGGGAAGGGGAGGGAGAATATGGAGACAGAAGTACCTTATTAACTTCCCCTGGATCACGATCTTTGAAAGTAAGAAATTTAATTTCACAGGACTTGGTCAAAGGCTTGTACATGTCCCACGGCTGTCCGTCCACAAGAGCCAGAATGGACTTGCTGCAGTACCACTCACTTAAATCTAGGAATTTAAAATAGATTGAAGGTCAAAATCTAACCAAACTCAAAGCGAAGAGCTACATGTTTAAGTGCTACATTAAGAAATAAAACATCAAAAAGGCAAGACTCTGCAAGCAGTCTTTTTTTTTTAGATAAAAGTATTATTTATACCTCTATAACCAGTAAAAAAAATAATACCCAACACCCCCAATATATTGTTGATTATTAACAAAATTAACCAAACCATTTACAAAACTCACTCAGGCTAAGTCTAGTTTGAAATTAATTCAGCAATCATTAAATAATAAAACAAATTTCAAAGAGTTACTTTTAAATATTCATGGAATAGCGACATGGATATATTCAGATATATGCACACACAACTTAGAAGGAAAAATGTATAGCTATACTTCCAGAGTAAGTCTGTTCCAGATGGGTTTGGGGTCTTGCTCCCACACTACCTCTTACTTCCCTAATTAAATGGTTTTCAGGTACACAGCTACTCAAAGAAGTAGTCAAACGACAGGGTCTAAACCATCATCTACTACATCAGTTCCATAAAGGTAGGGATCCTATCTATTCTTACTCACTCATCAATATATCCAGAGACTAGCAGCAGGCCGGAAATATACTAGATAGTCAACATAAGTCTACTGAATGACTGAAGGTGTAAACGATAAGCAAGTCTCAGGGCAGAGGTCATGCTGAGTGGTTCAGAACTTCATTCATCTCGCTATGACATAGAGTCCATGTGACGTGAATGAAGCTCCTGAAGGGCCTGAGCTTCTCTTATCCTCCTCTGTAATCTAACACCTACCATATAGCAGAGGGTCAATAAATGCTCAGAAAACAAGTAAACATTTATCATAAATACTAATTCAAATGCCAGAGTAAATAAACATTGAGAGTGTATACTTTGTAGGCCAACTTAAGCTGATAACTAAAGTTGTCACTTAAGTGGAATCTTTACTGAGTTTTTCCAAAAGTGTGAACAATGCAGTTAACCATATACATGTGTGAGAACATGGGTATATATCTATTTGGGGTGGAGGTTTCCTAAATTTAAATATTACCAGTTCTATCAAAGCTACTATACAAGCATTCTGATCAAAAATATAGAGGCCTTGTTCCCTTCATTTCCATACCAAAGCACACATGGTGCAGTTTCTCCCTTAAGATACAAACACAACAAACACTTTTACCCCAATCCCATTCACCCCGTGTACATTTCCACTCACACATTTGCCACACATGCATATAAATGTAAACAACACAACACACAAAGAGGGAAGTGGTAAGCACAGAAACGATTTAAGATAGGTTATAAAGACTAGAAAGGAAAAGAAGCCAAAATAGCGGGTCATCTGAAGCAGGGATAGTAACTTTACCCCAGAATCCTTTCTTGACACCCTCACGGCGACTGTTCCCGTTCCACCAGTGCACGGTCTACAAGGGACAAGCCAGTAGTAGCACTGTTTTCAGGTCTGCCTTCTTCTCCCAAAACAATTATAACGCCCTAGATTTAGCCATATTCGAACAAATACCAGCACAATCTGCATTACAGTACTAACAATCCAAGACCCATTGTACCCTCGAGTGCTAAAGCCACAGGGAACAGACAGTAAGGCGGCAGGCAGAGAACTTCTGGGACACTCAGAGAGCAATTACAGCACCCTGTCTCCTCTGCACCAGCCCTCCCACACAGCTTAGGTAAAAACAGTCAAAACGGCATCCTGATTCGGGTTACTTACGCATGGCACAACTATAAGGTGTTGAAATGTTTTTATTCATCACAAACATAGTGCCAGGGTCAGTTTTCCCAACGTGTTTAACTTCAATCTTCTCGGTTCGAGGAGTTAGTGATAACTGCCTGTTTTTCTCTTTATTAAAGAGATCATTCTGCATTTCTATCAGTTGGGTCGGTGACAGCTCAGAAGCTGGTGATGTTGCTATAAATCCTGTGTAGAAATGACAATAAATATGAACGCTAAAGAAATGAATGACATAGTGCCAACACCAAGCTGTCCTACTCCCGCTCGTATCACCGTCCTCCTACAGGGAAAGGGAGCGACAGAATTGTAAAGCCGCTCGTCAAAACGCGTTCAGTGGTAAAGGTGAACCACTTTCTAATATTAATCATTAAAACGCCAACCAGCCAAGATCCACGCCTTTATTTCAACTTCGCGCTTTCACCAAGAGAGCTCTATTTCCCACTGATTTCCTCTATCGTATTCCAGTGTGATTTACAATAAGGGGCAAAAAGCAACCAGGAAGTGGGGTCAAAGCTAGAGCAGCCATTGGGAAAGTGAGTAAAGTGATCGCTTGGTAAGGTTTTGGGGACAACAAAATTCAGGAGATCGGAGGTCCCACGCCAAAATTACCAATATCTAGGGCGAGAAATGCTGAGACTATTTAACAAACCCCAAATAACAGGATTTGGCAAGGCAAGTACGACTATTCCAACGGGAAAATAAGGATATATTGCATCGGGACATGGGCCCCTTCCCAGAGGCGCCCCAAGCTCCTCCAGTGAGCCGGCCCCCTACCTCCCAGACCCCCTAACGCCCTGGCATCTGTACGCCACAGGCCAGGAGGGGCAGCGGCTGCCACCGACACTTAAAGAGCCTTCCCCGCCTGAGCCCCGTGGAACCTCCCAGGACCCGCCCCCGGCCCATTCTGGCCAAACACCATCCTCTGGACCTCGCCGCCGGTCCCCACGGCCGCCGGAACTCACGCCGGCCAGCGCCGCCGACGGGGGCGGCCCGCCGGAGCCGCAGCGCCCAGACCCCCGTGGCCATCGTCTCGGTCCCGGCCGTAGGCACCGCCGCGTACAGCCTGGTCCTCCTCTGTCCTCTGTCCCCCGGAAACTCTGAGCGTGCGCCGCGGATTCCGCGTGACAGTTCCGTTCCGGACCCGGCGCTCGGGCCGTGCGCCGCCTGCAGGCGGCGGGTTCGCGGCTCGCCTACGAGCAATCGCCGGAAGTCTGGCGTCTAAAGCAGGGGCAGCAGCCGGGGCGCAGAGTGGGACCGACTGATGCTGAACGCTAGGGAGGCCGGTCCTCCATCCCGCAAGCTCTACAGGAAACAAGCGTTTTTTGGAGCGGCTGCGCCCGGCACGCGTCAGCACCCTCCCTCGTCCGCGGGTTCGAGCCCGGCCGACTGGGCAAAGCCCTTGCTTATCGTAAAGAATACTTCTGGGGAGAAACATTGGGAAAGGATAGCTTCCGTTTACTTTTGCTTTCGTGGTCAGCCCGGTTCTCCACGCCGAAGACATATGCTAGCTCGTGGTTTAACTCTCGGTTTTTCAAGGGTGAGTTTTTAGGTCGGCTGCAGCGGGTCTGCGCCCATTTACTTTGCCGTATTGTCTCTTGTTCACTTAATAGATATTTGTCGAATGAAAGAATGAACAAATGCCCTTGCAAAATGTTGCAGAGCAACTAAGCCCTTTGTCATACTAGGATGTTATTGCTATTGAAGTATGCATTCCATAGGTAAAGTGTGGAAATGCTTTTATTCAAAGTTGTTCAATGATGTGCCTTTTCTCGAGGCGTGTAAATTTACGAATTCAGCCCATGGCCTTTACCCTCTGCTCTTTGATTTGCATGGGAATATACCACCACCAGGGGGAAGCACTTGCTAAGGAACAAATGCTGTAAGAAGTCGGGGGTGGGGGGAGGAACTGGGCTAAGATGGTCACAAGGCACAAACTTCCAGTTATGAGATAAAAGTCCTGGGGATGCAGTGTATAACATGGTGACTGTAATTAACAATGCTATTTTGTATATTTGAAAGTTGCTAAGAAAGTTAAGTCCTGAAACTTATTCAAAAATTTTTGATAACTCTAATAAAAGGTGATGGATGTTAAACTAAACTTACTGTATTTATGATTTTGCAACATGTACCTCGTGTTTGTGCTGTATACCTTAAACATAAACAGTGTTGTATGTCAATTATAAAACTGGAATTTTAAAAGACCCATGCCTGGATAGATCAGTCTCCATGGCCTGAATTTTTGTTCACAACAACTGCATGGGGAAGGTGTGATAATCCTCACTTTTAAAATCAGAACTGTAAGAGGCCAAGCTTGGATTTAAACCTAGTCCACATTTTACTAGGTCACCTCTCATTTATGATCCTATTTCAAACCAGATGATAAGACAGACAGAGAGATAGATAGATAGATAGATAGATAGATAGATGTATATAAGCAAGTTTATTATAAATCACCTTGGGAGCAGTATTTGAAAGTCACAAGTATCAGAAATTTACTTCGTTGGAAGGATGTTAATAATAATGTCCAACATATATTGAACACATGTCAATCAATTGTGTTCATTAATTCTCACACCCAACTCACACAATAGGCATAAGGATTCCCATTTTCCGGGAGAGGAAATTCCAGTTTGGAGGGCTCCAGAGACCTCTCCACGGAAGAACTTTGACCAGCAGTTCCCCCAAGTATTTCCTTGAGTCCGTGGTGATCCTCAAAAATAAGTGGGAATGGAGGGTGGTCAGGAAGTTTCCCTTACACAAAGAATGTCAGATAATACTTAGAGTAAGAATAATGGAATCACACTTCTGCAACTATCAGTGTAATAATTGATTCAGGAAGGGGTCATCTATGGCTGCTAAAACCAATGGGGAAAGTTTGTTGGATACCAAGGTCTTCAGTCCCTGCGTATCACCCCCCAGATTACTGAGGAAACACAGAGGGATAAAGGAAACTGCAAAGAAGAAATCTGATGGGTACCACCTTAACAAAGTCGTCAAACTTGTCATCACGGAAATGGGACACTCTTGACATTTGTGCCTCCTGGTAGTGACACAAACAACTTATGTAGTATTCACACCATAAGTGTTTAATGTGAATCTAAAGAATCATAAGGAAGAGAAATCAGATTAATCCAGAAGATGATACATTCAACAAAACAACTGATTGAACTCAAAAATAAGTTTCATGAAAGATGGACCAGAAAAGTTCAGAGAACTGTTCCGAAGTAAGGAGACTGAAGACACATACAATTGATAGCTGTGTATGAGCCTTGCTTGGAAGAGATAGAAAAAGAATTTACAAAGGATCTCATTGTGAAGGAAATTTGAATATGAACTGCATACTGCATGTTATCATCTCAACGTTACGTTTATTGGATATGATAGTAGCATTGTGGTCATACAGGAGAAAGTCCTTGTTCTTAGCGTATAATGTTGAACTATTTCGGGACCCAATATCATTATGCCTATAACTAACTCTCAAATTGTTTGGCAAAACTAGGGATTCTGTATGGAGAGAGGGAGCAAGAGAAATTAAGCAAATGTGGCAAAATATTAACAATTGGTGAAGTTCAGCAAGGTACTGTTTGTACTGCTCTTTCAACCTTATTCTGAAATTTTTCAAAATGAAAAGTTGAGGGAATCACCACAGTGGTTTTCAACCACAGAAGCTTAAGTAGCTCACAATGCATGTCAGCGGCAGCAGCGACAGGCCGGCTGTGCCTCTACAATTTTGTTCCAGAATCCAAGCTGTGGAAGCAGCCCCTCCTTGGGACTTCCATGGCAGAGGGAAGGGAGAGCAAGGGCCACTCTGTGCATGGGATCTTTAAAGCTTCTGCTCAGGCTCACCTCGTGCCTGGCCTCCCTGTGTCCTGTCCCCAGCAAGTCCCACAGGCTAGCCCTTCGGCAGTGGCAGGTGTGAGCCTTCTGCGGGAAGCTAGTGTTTGCGGTTATAGAATTCTCCTTGAAGGAGGAAAGTGAGCCACTGAAATCAAGAATCCGTAGGCCATAAAAAAGGATGGAATCTTAACAATGTGCAGCATGTGGATGAACTGGGAGGGCATATGCTAAGTGAAACAAGTCAGACAGAGAAAGGCAGATACCATGTGATTTCACTCATGCATGGAATCTAAAAAACAAAATGAATGAACAAACCAAACGAACTCTTAGATACAGAGAACAAACTCATGGTTGCCAGGTTGGGGGCTTGTGATCGGGGCGGGGGACGGCTGAAAAAGGGGAAGGGATTAAGAAGTACAAACGTAGTCACAAAACAGTCACAGGATGCAAAGTGCAGCATAGGGAATGTAGTCAGTAATACAGGGTGGGGTGAAAGCGAGTTTACAGGTGTTTGTATGAAAAATAGTAAATAACGATACAAGAATAAAGTTCCACATACTCACAACTGTGCACATATTTTTGCCCCACCCTGTATCGTAATAACTCTGTATGGTGTCATCTGCACGCTATACCGGGTGGGGGGTGGGGTCACTGCATAGATTATATGTAAATGTCTAACCACTGTGCTGTGCACCTGAAACTAACATATTGAATGTCAACTGTAATTGAAAAAACCTTTAAAAAGTAAAAATATCTGTCTAGATAAAAAAAAAAAACCACTAGCACTGGATAATTTTCCTAAAATCACAAAGAGGAGCTGGGACACAAACTCAGAGCAATTTCCAAAGCACATGCTCTCTTCGTCCTCAGATTTATGTGATTTCATCCAAATGTTCGATTTTACATTTTCAAATTGCCCAATGAAAAGTCTCTCCTAAGCTCTTTCCCACATTCACAAGTTCTTACCAAAACCTCCCACATGATACCACTGTTACTAATTTCTTGTGTATCTTGAGAGTTTTTGATGCCTCTCTCTGCTAACTCAAACATATGCAGAGTTAATGGGTAAGGATTTTATCAGGGGGAGTACCTGTGAGAGAAAAGGGGAAGAAGCCAGGTGAGGCTGGCCCCACGTGAAATGAGAAGAAAGGAAGATAGAGTGGGGCGTTCTTCACGGCCTGTGCAGCCTAAAGAAGATTCACTGGGGGGGGAGGGGGGGGGGAGTGTCCTCTAGCCAAAGTCTACCATCAGAGGGGCCCCAGGGTCCCAGGAGCAGACGTGCCTTAGTATCCCACCATGCTCACTCTTCAGTGGACCACAGCATAAGGGTGGGGGATGGGGGGGGTGACCAGGTGGTGGCGTGGCCTCTGAGCAAACATGGTGGTGGATTTCGGAGCTCAGCAATTGGGACTCTCAGTCAGTCAGTCATGTTCCCTATCATTGGAAGTCTGTGAAGCTCATGAAATAAGCTGTATTTCAGGAATGAAATAATGAGAGAAGTGCTTGCTATGCATTTTACATTCCCTGCATAATTAAACACACACATGGGTGTATCAGTTATATCAGGGCTCAACATCCTCCACTTCCCCCCGGCCTGACAAGTGAGGATGGACATGCTACTCCTGGGAAATGAGAGGAAAAAGCAGGTGCAACCCATGGCTTTTCTTTCTATTAGTATATGATACCCTGGCGCTAAATGCTGCCTTCACTTCAACATCATTCCTTACCAGCTCCTTCATGGGCACAGGTGACAGTGGAGTGTGTGCGTGTGTGTGTGTGTGTGTTGGGTTTCTGGAGAAATGAAATGCAGTCAAATACAAAGATGGACACAGTTTACTTCCTCTGCTCCTCCTCTGCCTTAAACCATCCTTTCCTCCTCACACCTCAAGAAAATCTTACCAGTTCTTCCCCGATAGTAAAGAGAGAATTGACGATCCCAGTCACCAAGGTATAGAGTTTCTCATGGGTAATATTTTCAGTTTCACTTTACAAAAAAAAAAAAAAGTGTGTGTGTGTGTGTGTGTGTGAATCATGTTAAGAAAGTCAGTTTGTATGTTATTACCCTCATTACGAAATACCAAATAATGTTTATTAAACTATAATAATCCAGTAGGTCTGGAAAGTTATAAATTAAATCACAAGTTGAAAAGATTATGGACAATAAAGACCATTTGTTACACCCCCACGTTTACTGCCACAAGAAGATGAGTTACAGAAGGAGTAGTATCTGGCTCAAGGTCACACCGAATGCTATGCAACATCCGAGACCATCGGAAACACCAGGGAATGCGGAAAATGCCAGGACTCCTGAAACTGGCACAGGCTCTCCGAAATGCTCTGAACCATCCCACGCTGCAGCAGCCGCACCAGATACTTCATTTCCTAGTTTTGTGGACGCTGCAAGAATTCTCCTCCATTTGTTTAGGGTTTCAAAGATGTACTAATCCCTCAAACACATGTTAATATGGATGTTCTTTGATGAAAAGGAACAGATATATTCTTCAGCTTTTCCTTCAGCTGCCCCTCCCCCGTCCTATTTCACAGTGAGAAACCCTGTTGGACTACCTAGAAGCACACTCAGGGGCTTTTAGGGTGGGGGTTCATGGCTCCTGCAAGAGGGATGAGAATTGGCTAGGGTGATGCTCTTTTGGCGAAACAAAACACTTTCCTCCAGAATCCTTCTCCCTTAATTATACATAACATTTTTTCCCACTTTTTAAAAAACTATTTATTAATTTATTTCTAGAGAGAGAAAGAGGGAGAGAAACATCAATGTGTGATTGTCTCTCGGGCACCCGCCACCAGGGACCTGGCTGCAACCCAGGCTTGTGCCCCAGCTGGGAATCGAACTGGCAGTCCTTTGGGTCACAGGCCCGTGCTCAACCCACTGAGCTACACCAGTTGGGGCATTTTTCCCTACTTCAAACTCCTGACTTCCCCAGTCTTATTCTTTATCCCTTGGCTGCCTTCATTCCTCTCTGCACCATCCAATCTTGACCTTCCCTGGAGAACAGAAAAGCTGAGTCCTGTTCACCCAAAAGCCCCCTACACCCACGACCAACTCACGAAATGCAGTATGGCGAGGGAATCAAGCCTCGGTTAGTCCCCAGATCTCTACTTCTTAACCCCGTGACCTTGGACAAGTCGAACCATGTTTATTTAACTGTACCTTCTTTGACGTATGCGTAGGATATTTGAAATATTTTGCTGCCGTAAGCATCTATCTATCTAAGATCTGTGCACTGGTGTGTAAGTTCTCAGAGTTGGTTCCTGGCAGTGGAATTGTTCGGTCAAGATTACATGCATGCGAAATACCGGTCGGTGCTGCCAAAGTGCCTGTCAAGGCCATTAACACACGTGACCAAAGCAGACGTCTGTTCATGCTGGATGATGGTGGCAAATATTATCATAGTGATAAAAAGCTACACTTTTCATGCATCTTTGAATTTGTGACTGAGAACCAAGGTCACAACCTCTAATCTCCCACCTTTCTTCCTTCTTACCAAGAAAAACCTTTCTTGTGTCATATGCAAAAGCTTTTTAACCTGGCCTGGCATTTACCTGTTGGCGTCATCACAGAATACGCAAATTCAAAGCCAGTAATTTCAGCTTCTTACCAATCTTTGGTTCAAAGCTGGATTTTACCTCTAAATCCTATTATAAAAGCTTCTACCACACATTCGCATATGTTCAATTGGAATGGGCTGATCTACATAGGCCGTTCTCAGTGCTTTCTTTTAGATTCCTGCTCTCTTAACAGTTTCAACATTTTGTGTTCTTTACATGACACAAACAACCTATTCTCTCCATAAAAATTCAGACATTAGGAACATACAGAGAAAAAGTATGCAAGTCATCTTTTCCATTCTTGCTGCATTCTGTATCTATAGCTCTATAGCTCTATCTCGGATATTCTTATTTTTCAACCTATTATTCAATATAACTGCTCCAATCTGACATTAGTCAGGTTATTCGAAGAAACCTCCATGTAGAAGTAGCCAGGCGGTGAAATGCAGGGACAAGAAGAATAAAGAAATAGTGACTCCCTGAACAATTCTCGCTGTGACAACTGTGGGAGTATTTTGATAGCTGTTGGCAGCAGGACACTGCATGTGATGTGGGGAAGGAGACCTTGGCATTCACACAAGCAAATGGTTTGGCGACAGTTTATTACATTTTTGCCATGCTTGCAAATGCCAGTAACAATTTCTCAGCCTGCAGAATTACTAGACATGACAGGTTTGAGAATGTTTCACAATTGTCATCAAATAAGTCATCCTTCAAAATTAAAAAGTATGTGAACTCTTTTCGATGACTGTCACTATTAAAATGAAAGCTCTACTGGAGTTGATGAATTTGGCTTGTGCATACTGAATGTGCCTGGTCATAGAATCAGAGGTTAAGTAAAAGCATCCAAGAAAAATTACAATACATTCTTACTGGTGGTGTTCTATCAGATTATTCTTCAGGCCAAAGATAATTCCCATTGCTTCCTAAATTTAAGCTGCAAATGCTTACATAAAAAAATTTCAAGTCAATAGCTAACTCTATACATAAAGGAACTAGAATAAGAAGAACAACAACAACAAAAAAAAACAAAGCTAGCATAAGAAGGAAAATAAAGATTAGAGCAGAGATTAATGAAATAGAGAACAGAAAAACAATAGAGAAAATCAATGAAACCCAAAGCTGTTTCTTTGAAAAGACAAACAAAATTGACAAGCCTTTAGGTAGACTGACCACCGGCCCCCAAAAGAAAACATAAATCACTGGAGTCAGGAATGAAAGCACACTACTACCAGCCTTATGGTCATGTCTGTTGTCACCAATCTTGACAGTGCCCTGGGGAGAAGACACAGGCTGGGTCCTGACAACCCAAAAGCACCCCCGCTCAGTGCAGCCAGCAGAAACTGCCTCTAAGAGAATGCTGCCTTTTGACCCAGTGATTCCATTGCTGGCAATATATCCTACAAATCCCGAAACGCCAAGTCAGAAGAACTTATGCACTCCTATGTTCATAGCAGCTCTATTTAGAGTAGCCAAGTGCTGGAAACAGCCTAGGTGCCCATGAGTAGATGAGTGTATTAAAAAAACTGTGATACATTCACACAAGAGAATACTATGCAGCAGAAAGAAAGAAGGAATTCCTACCTTTTGCAACAGCATGGATGGAAACTGGAGGCAATTATGCTAAATGAAATAAGCCAGTCACTGAGAGAAAAATACTATATGATCTCACTTATAAGAGGAATCTAATGAACAAAATAAACTAAGGAGGAAGACAGAACTGGAGACTCAGAAAGGTAGAACAGACTGACAGCTGCCGGGGAGTGGTGTGGGGAGAGGATAATGGTGGAACGAGGGGAAGAGATCAGTCAAAGAACATGTATGAATGACCCAAGGATACAAACAACAGTGTGGGGACCGACTGTGGGAGTGGGGGTGGGGGGTGCTGGGTAAGGGGGGCAAAGAGGGGAAAATTGGGACAACTGTAATCAAATAAATAAATATATATATGAAGAATTAAAAAAAGACATCACAGCCTCCAGGGTCAAGCTGCCTACATTTAAATCCCTCCTCTCCACTTCCTAGCCCTTCACTTATTAAAGTTTATTTGCACTTAATGCTTCTAATTAATCATATGAAAAATTGGAGTAAATACAATACCTGTCTCATAGCACGTGGGGAAGATTAAAATAGTTCATACATACGAGGCACTGACAGGCACAGTTGACAAGCTCAGGTACTGTCATTGGCATCATCGTACTCCGCACCTCCTGGGACTGGTTCTAGCCCAGACTTGGGCGGTTTTTCACTCCACTTCGCATAATAACGCCTTTGCTGGGCTCCCTAACCTGGCAGAAGGCAGTGGCCTCTTTGCGTTGCAATCAGTTGTCAGCCCAGCCATTTGGGCATAGGAGGTAGTTCAGTGCATGTCCACAGTTAGTCAAAACTATGCGTTATTTATTTAAAAATTTTCTGTATCGAGTGTGTAACAACTAAAGGGACTCATACCATACTTAGAAAAACAGTTATACATAGAGTAGATGAAGAGTACAAAAAATGCACTTAGAGAGCAGTGCACATTTAAAACATTGGGAAAAAGGGGGAGTGTGTTTGTAATCTCAGTTTTAAATCTTTCAGTTATTTATAATCTAATTGGTTTGTGTTCAGTTTAGGTTAATTTTCTTGTTGGTATAAATCGCCTCTTGTAATCATTGTGTATTTTATTCTCATCCCTTTCCTTTGCAATCTACAATATTCAGATGCTTGAAACGCTATAAAATTCAACCCAGTGTGTTGTCGCGTTTGTCAATGAAAATTTGAGAATCTAGGTGGGAATGATACCAGTGCCTGGCCAGGCCCTGGAGTGAGGGAGCAGTCGCAGGAGACACCGAGACAACAAGGATGAAGCCACAAGCTGCTAGTGTGGGCGCCGATGACAGATTTCTCTACCCCTGCCCCAACAAATGCAGCAGGAGGAGGCCCTGCACAGAGTGTGCAAAGTTAGAGAGTGATGGACAAAGGGAAAAGCCTCCTACCTCCTTCTGGTCCCTCACTGAAGGTGGGACCAGAGGGTCAGCCCCATGTCTACCGTAAAGGTCAACATGGTGGCAGGGGGAGGTGCTAACTTGTCAGTCCAGCATAGGAAAAGGATTGGCTGTCTCCCACCACCCTCCTCCTAGAGCCCACAGAAGTGTGCACTAGGAGATTTAAAACAAGGGAAGAGAGAAACACACTCTCTTCTTCTGGGACTCCCAGCACGACGTGGGGGCCAGGGTTTGCAGGAACTTGCAGGTCCTGGAAAGTTCTGAAGCCGCACGGTGATGGCAGTGCTGGACCCCAGGAGGGACCCGGAAGCTGGACAGTAACCTGCTTAGCCACCTGGAGCTCCAAAGGACAAATAGGATGGAATAGGAATTCTGGGCATTGTTTTGGGTTTTAGTCTTTCTGGAAATAAATGGGCTTTGTTTGTGTTTTATGGAACAGATGAGCCTGGAGCTAGGGAGCTCCCCCATTCTCCCAACTTGTACAACACTTCAATAAAGGCCTCTTCCCTGCCCACCACCCTTTGTCTGTGGAATTTACCTGTGAGTGGTGGCGGGCAGCCACACCCCACTTTCGTTCAGTAACAGTAAGATAACCCAAATATTGATAACTGACTATTTAATTTATAAACAAGTTGGCTGGTTGATTTTCACTTGCACCAGTTTCTCAAGATTTTATAATAGTTTAGAGCAATGGTTCTCAAGCTTTTTTTCATTGTATGTTCCTTAAGTAGCTTTGCTTTTAGACATTTTCTTAAAAGCCCCCATGACTTTTCAATACTATTGATATGCTGTGTATCTGTTTAAGCTTTCTTTTTACCTTCATCAAATAATTTCCTCCCTCTTGGGAACAATACTGACCCATTGAGAATTCATGGCCTGGAATATTCAGATTTATATGATAAGAAAATATAGCTATGGCTGGTGTCGCTCACTGGATTGAGCGCCGGACTGTGAAGAGTCGCCAGTTCGATTCCCAGTTGGGCCACTTGCTTGGGTTGTGGGCCAGGTCCCCAGTAGGGGGCACGTGAGGGGCAACCACACACTGATGTTTCTCTCCCTCTCTTTCTCCTTCTCTTCCCCTTTCTCTAAAAATGAATAAATAAAATCTTTTAAAAAAAGAAAGAAAATGTAGGATGAGCAATCGCCCTTATTGTCAGTCAGTAGCAGGAAAGGATGTAGCTATTCAATTTCCATTGGCATGTCTCCTCATTCTTTATTGTGGTCCTCTGATCAGCAGCACCACCGTCATCTGGGAGCTTGTTTTTGTTTTGTTTTGTTTTTTAAGATTTTATTTATTTTTATTTTCAGGGGGAAGGGAGGAAGGAAGAGAGGTAGCTAAACATCAATGTGGGGTTGCCCCTCATGCACCCTGTTCTGGGGACATGGCCCGCCTGGCGCAGCCTGGGCATGTGCCTTGACTGGGAATCAAACCAGTAACCCCTTGCTTTACAGGTCGGCCCTCAATCCACTGAGCCACACCAGCCAAGGCAAGGGAGCTCGTTTGAAATGCAGACATTCAGCCTAATCTCAGACCCACTGGATCGTAATCTGCATTTTAATGAGATCCATCCCGAGTTGCTTCCCATGCTGTTAGAGTCGGAGAAGCACTGGTTTACTGTACGGTGTGCAATCCTCTCCCAAGTCGGGAAACACGAAGTTAACGTGTAAATGGAAAAACATGCACAGACCCTGAAGAGCAGTTCAGTTCCCCCACCCCTCTCTCTCAAGTCCTGACTACGCAAGTTTCTTTCTTAAAAGTTATCAGTAATATTTTTTAAACTTAGAACTGGGTGTCATTTGTCTGTCTGTCTGTCTGTCTGTTGAGAAAGGTCAATTTTATTTACTTGTTTTAAGCAAGAAATCCCTACGGATTTGTGTCTGGCTGCCTTGCCTCCCATCTTTTTCATTCCTTTGCTCTTTTTCTCCCCCAAAGCAGGGGTGTTAGAATTTGTTGGAAAGAGCAAGGTAAAAACAATGAAGAGAAATTTCTGCTTTTCTTCCCCCAATGAATTGGCCGTCCAACTCTCAGTTGGAAGTACAGGCCTCTGTAAAATTAAGCTTGTTTTGATAGTGATCGTTTCTCTTGGAACCAGTAGCAGAGTAAAGAGTTTTTATCTGTTTTATTATTCTAAAGAGCCGGCAAGTTAGCATGGGGGAAAAATACCATATTAATTTAATATACTTTGCTTCTTATTTATGAAGATGAGGTTAATTTTTCATTAACTTTTTTGTTACATGTATGAAATTTTGAAATGTGTGTGATACATTTCAGCCATACTGAAAAGAAGAAAAAATAGTATAACAAATGCCAATTACCCACTTCCTAGGTTAATAACCCTTTGCCACATTTTGCTCCTTCTATATTTTCCTGAAGTATTTTAATAAGTTACAGATATTATGACATTTTTATCACCCTTATTTTTCTGAGTATTTTTAAATGACATTTTCTTCCATAAAAGATGAATTATACTTCACTAAAACTTTTGAGGTTGAAACTGGAGAGATTTTCAGTACCACAAAGTTTCCATTATTATTCTCATCACTTTTTCCCCTACTAGCAGGAGACAAGGGGAAAAAACTTGGACCTGCTGAATTGGTCTGAATTCCAGCTGAGACATTATTTTTGGGGGTTTCCAGAGGGGCTCTGACAACAGAGAGCCAAGTTCTCTTTAATTCTAAACTATTAACAAAGACTGAGGTCAAGTTAGGCCAAAGGTCAAAGCTCTCCTCATTGAAAAATGCTGTGGAAAGATTTGGCTATATACCAGTGCCTTTTTCTTAATTAAGAATCTCAGTCAACACATTCAAGTTTTTGAATGCAGAAAGAGGGAGGGAGAGTAGAAGAGAGAAAAATGATGAGAGGGACATCAGAAGAGAGAAGAAACGGATATTTTATAAACTCCAACTCAAACGCCATAGTCAAGGCATCTCTTTCTTTTAGCTTCCTACTTCCCTTTCTATTCCAACATGCTTGACTTACTAGGATAAAATTAAGGATATCTTAAACAACTCCTGGAGGGAAGCAAGAGGAGAAAGAAAAATATCTGTAGTCCTTGAAGACGGTTTGCTTATTATGTTGACAGCTTCCTAGCAGCAATATCGCTTGACGTGGTCATTAGAAGACTTGTTTATTTGCCATTTCTGAATTTTAAGACTCAGACATAAAAGTAGCCTAGTTTCATCGTTGAAAATGTGTTCACAGCCACATACTCAGTCCCATTTTCTGTACGTGAGAAACCAAAGTTCCAGAGGTGGTTTATCTAAGAATGTCTCTAGGAAAAAAAATATTGTTTCTGGAATGACCAGGATATCTCCACCTTTGATTTTTAGTCCTCCAGGGTGTTCGGTCCCTGTTCCAGGAAAGAATGACAAGGATGGTCGTTTCCTGCATGGCCTGTAACCGCCGTATCCTGCTCATTAACCAGCATCCACCCCGGGAGCCATTTCCAGTCTCCACTGTCCCCAGCACCGTGTTCGCTGGCTCCAAGCCAGCAGACAAGCATCTGAACTTCTGTCCCTGGGAGGATTCCCAGCCCTTCAAGGAACCACAGCCTGGCCGATTTTATTACAGTCCACAAAAAACATAGATATATATATATTTTAGAACTGTTCCAATTCCTAGGAGCACTCACATCTGTAAGGCACTAAGCAAGCATTAAAATTCGGTGAAACATTGAGAGGATTTTAAAGGCTATCCTATGGGGGGGGGGGGGAATGTGACTTCTCCAGAGAGACATAAATCGGCCTGTGTGATGGACAGAATGCAGTCACTTTGTTATCAGTTGTGGAACTAATTGTTAAACTTCTGCTGCTCTCCCAGTCAGCAGGGCCAAAAAGAACATTCTGGAAAGAGTGAAACTATCCACCT
This sequence comes from Desmodus rotundus, assembly GCF_022682495.2. Taxonomy (NCBI): domain Eukaryota; kingdom Metazoa; phylum Chordata; class Mammalia; order Chiroptera; family Phyllostomidae; genus Desmodus; species Desmodus rotundus. The sequence continues at coordinate 13,351,748 of NC_071388.1, read as the reverse complement.
GGTTTACAGAGGACAGATGCAAGAACACAGTGGAATTCCTCCATCTTTGGGAGTGAAAAGGCATCATTCTGTTCCTTGCCCCTCTGACCCCATTTTTGCTGTAGCAAGGTAAATCAAGTTTATTCATGTTCTCTGACCCCTTCCCCAAAATCTTAAAGATGAAATAACACACTTGAGACACTGGTAAGAAAAGTTATTCTAGGTATAAAATTTCATCGGCATTAAAAATTGATTATGCGAGGAAATTGAAGGTTTATGCAGACACAGCAGAGAAAAATGTGTGCAGTGTCCATAGTAAACACCAAATGAATTACAAGCAGCCTGTTTTTGCTACATGCTCTCCTATCTATCTTCATTAATTGGGAGTACGAACCAAATTCTGCACTTCAGAAGGGTGCCTGAGGACTCGGCCCACATTAAAAGGGCTACGGTGGGTTCGATCTTTTTTTTTTTTTTTCTGCACTCCAAGACAAATTAACCAAAGTGCAAAAATATTTTTCAATCATGGTTTTCTTTTTTGGCACAACAGCGGGAATACTCTCTTGGCAAATACGCAGGGAATAAAATCCACTACTAAAGACTGAAGGGTTCTTGTTGCCAGTTTGGCCACTTGAATCAGAAACTTCAAAATTCGCCTGATTTTTTTACTCACCAACTATCCCGAGGAAATAATTAGACAAGAGTACAAGTACATACCGATGTAGTTCACAGCTTCCTTTTTTCTAAAATTAAATTTGCTGGGTTAACATTGGCTAACAACATCATATAAAGTTCAGGCGTATACGTTCGTGATAATACGAGATCATTACACTCTGTTGGGTGCTCCCCACCTGAAGTCTCGTCTCCTTCCATCACCCAGCATTTGACCTCCTTTACCCTTCTTCGTCCTCCTCCCGCCCCCACGCCATCTCTGGTAACTACCATACTGTTGGATCTGTGGGTTTGTTTTTTATTTTATTTGCTTGTTGCTTTCTGTTTTATATCCCATATGAGTGAAGTCATATGGTTCCTCTCCCTTTCCATTTAACTTATTTCACTACAATACTCTCAAGATCCACCCATGTTGTTACAAATGGCAATATTTCCTTTCTTAACAGCAGAGTAGTATTCCATTGTATGTATGTATATACCACATCTTCTTTATCCATTCATCCATGTGCTGGCTATTGTCAATAACGCTGCAATGAACATAAGGGTACATGTGTCTTTATGAATAGATGCTTTTAATTTCTTTGCATAAATACACAGAAGAGAGATTGCTGAGTCACATGGTAGCACTATTGTTTTTTGTTTTGGGGTTTTTTTTTTTGAGGAACCTCCACACTATCCTCCATAGTGGCTGCACCAATTTACATTTTCACAAGCACTATGCAAGGGTTCCCTCTTGTCCACATTTTCTCCAAGACTTGTTATTTCTTGTCTTATTGATTATAGTCATTCCAATAGGTGTGAGGTGATACATCATTGTGGTTTTGATTTGCATTTCCCTTACAACTAATGATGGTAAGCATATTTTCATAGATTTGTTGGCCATCTGCATGTCTTCCTTGGAAAAGTGCCTATTCAGGTCCTCTCCCCATTTTTTAATTGGATTGTTGGTTTGGTGGTTTGCTTGTTTTTTTTGCTGTTGAGTTGTATTTGATGTGTGTGTGTGTGTGTGTGTTGCAGTAGGTTGGTTGACTTGGAAAGACGGTGAGAAGAGTGGCGGTAACAGGGCGGTGTTACAGAGTAAAGGCTTTAGACAGAAACAGACCTGGAATCCTGTGTTGTTGACCAGCTGGGTGTCCTGAGGAAAGGCACTGGACCTCAGTGCAACTCTTTTCCTTCATATGGAGAACCAAAGGGGATAGTGAAAATAGAGCACTTCACAATGAGATTGCCACAGAGAGATACTGGAGTTTAAAAGCACCAATGCTTAAAAAAGATATTGTTGGGTGTTGCAGACTGAATGTCTGAGTCCCCGCAAAATTCGATTCACATGCTGAAATCCTAACCTCAGTGTGATCGTATTTGGAGGTGGGGGCCTTTGGGAGGAGATTAGATCGTGAGGGTTGAGCCCTCATGAATGGGATTAGTGCCTGTGTAAGAAGAGCCCAGAGAGCTGGCTACTGTCTTCCCGCCATGTGAGGGCACTATGAGAAGTCAGCTCTCTGCAAGCTCAAGTGAGCAGCGCTCACTGGAACTCAGTCATGCTAGCATCCTGATCTCGACTTCTAGCCTCTAAACTATGAGAAAGAAACTTCTGTTGTTTATATGCCACCCAGTCTGTGGTACTTTGTTATAAGCAACCAGAACTGAGACAGTAGGTTAGAAAAACATACAGAACAATCAAACTCTTGTCAAAAATATATAGATCTATATATTCATCCCGTAGTGAAATATTTACTGAGCATTTACTAACTGATAAGCACTTCATTAGGCAAAGAGAATATAATAATAAGCCAAAAGTTAGAGGGAGTCTGCCTTTATGGAGCCCACAGCCTATTGCTGGTTACTGGTTGTGAGCGATTGAGTATAAAATCCCAATTATGAGGTCAGAGAGGAAGGGGGTAGTGAAGGCTGGTAGTAATAGGATCTGATCCAGTCGGGAAGAGCAGGGACGTTTCCTACGGAAAGGGCAGTTGAGCAGAGACAGAAGGATGAGCCAGCCTTGACCAGATGCGATGGGGGTGGAAGAGGAGCAGTGAACATAAGTTAAGCACATTGAGTCTGGGGTCAGCCAGGTGCCCTTCCAAGCCTCATCCTGCCGCTCGCCAGCTCTTATGATTCTGGGCCTGTCACTCAATCCCCTTGTCCCAATGACTTCATCTGTAAAATGGAAACAACATATTTCTTTATTTAATACGATTATTAGAAGGACTAAATTCGATAATAAGAAAAGTGCTTAGCAATTATTCAATAAATGCTAGATAATACTGAAGGAAAAAAGAATGAAAACCCGAGTGCAAAGCCCCGTGGGAGCATAATGAAGAAAAATAATGAAGCCCTGATACAGAGTAGTCCCTGCCTTGTCCATGGGGGATACATTCTAAGACCAACAGCAAATGCCCGATGCCTCAGATAGTACCAAACTATGTGTGTGTGTGTGTGTGTCTGTGTGTGTGTATATATATAATCTTTTCACTTGGGCGTATCGCAACTGCCAGCATCACTACTCTTGCACTTTGGGGCCAATATTAAGTAAAATAAGACTTACTTGAACACCAGCACTGCGCAATACCAAGACAGATGACCCAAGAACCCAGATGGCCATTAAGTGACTAACAAACAGCAGGGTTGCATACACAGTTTGGATACTCTGGACAAGGGGATGATTCACATCCTGGGTGGAATGGAAAGGTACTGTAAGTGATTTTTATCATGTTACTCAGAGCAACACACAATATACAATTTACAAATTGTTTATTTCTGAAATTTTCCATTTAATATTTTCAGGCCACAGTGGACTGAGGGTAACTGAAACCATGGAAGGCAAAACTGCGGATAAAGAGGAACTACTGTGTACGCTGCTTTTATTCTAAAAGATGCCGGAAGCCACTGAAGGTTTTAGCAGTGGCACTCCAATGCACAGGTCTTTCACATGATGTTCCTTTTCTCATAGACTCTTCTTTCCACCTTTCTCCTCCTAGTTCCTTCCTAATTCAGCTTACGTGGCACTCCCTGAGAGAAGCTTTCCCTGACCTCCCAACTAGGTAAGCACCTTATGAATACCTCCCTTGGTATACACGCTTGCTTTGCCTGGTGGATGTCTGTCTCCCCCACCTACATCAGCACACGATGGGACCTTGCCTGTGACTGCACATAACTGTGCCTCCCACCATTAGCACAGTGGCTGATCTACAGTAGGTGCTTATTTCATATAGGCTAATGGAAGACAGAAAGAATGGAAGAGAAGGAGGGAGGGGGAAGGTGGAGAAAAATGACGGGGGCGGAGAGGTAATGAGATCAGTTCAACTTTAGACTTGATTGTAATTTTTAAATGAATTTTAATTGATTTTGAGTGGTGCATCTATGTACAGATGTTCTAAAAAGCAAGGAAAACTGACTTGGAGTAAAGAAGACAGATCTAAGCTTGAGCTATGTAGACTAAGGAGTGACATGGGGGATAACTGAAGCAAGGGAATGGGCAATAGCAAGGTCTTCGGAGACAGTGGTCTGGAGTCACTAACTGTGTGAGTGTGGGGGGGTCACCAAGTCTCTGAGTCTCCTCTGAAACCAGACAGAGAAGTAGGGCCCTATCGCAGCCAGCCAGACTCCCTCAGCATGCTTCCCATGTCTCCAGGCTGCGTTCCACCCAGCTGGTCACTCAGAGTAACTGAATACTGATCACGCAGAAGTGAGATTCTTTGCCATGTAAAGTTTATCAAGTACTTACTGATACCTGTCAGTTACAGATAGGGTTATTACAACACGCATAGTCATACCTTTCCCGGCTTCCTCACTGGGTTGTTGCAGATCCAAAGAGAAAATGTGTGTAAAGAGATTTGCAAAATATCAAGTGTCAAGCAAACGAAGATGACATTGTCATTGCAGAGATCAAATGCCAACATTCAGGATGGCTTTTTCTTCTCCTTAGAAGGGAAAAAAATTATTTCGTGGGAGTCCATCTTTTCGGATACCTTAGTGCAGGGGTCCCCAACCCTGGGCCTGCCAGGACCGGCATCGGTCTGGGGCCCATTAGGAACCTTCGGAATCGCATGAGCTAAGCTTACCTGAGCTCTGCCTACTGTCCTTCCCCACTCCCTCCACCTTTTTCCTGTCCGTGGAAAAATTGTCTTCCCTGAAACCATTCCCTGGTGCCAAAAAGGTTGGGGACCGCTGCCTTAGTGGGTAAGAACATGGATCTTGGAAATCAGATAAACCTGGGTTTAAATCTGGCTCTGTTATTTTACAGATGCCTGGTCCTACCTAGGTCAGGGGCTTAATTTTTCAAAGGCTTTCTTCTAATCTGTAAGATCGTCAATAGTACCTCCTCACAAAGTTGTTTATTAGATAATGCCTGCAGGTGCTTTACACAGTGCCGGGCATATGCTGCTTAATAAATACCAACATTTAATATCACCATTGTCTTTAGGAGTGATAGGGACAGCAGTGACCAAATGGAAGGATCACTGAATGTATCCCAAATCTTTTCAGCACCCTCTCCTCTGAGCTGCATCACCCCAGATCCAACACTTTGAGTTTAACCGCAGTCCAGTGGACAGTTCTTACCTGCCCCATTCCTTCCATGATAAAGGACATACATTAAATGTGGTTGTCCTTGGCCAGGGATCGCTGGGAAAAAATCAGTTACAGCTTGAGTCAAGTTACAAAGGAAATGGCAAATCCACTCCCAGACAATGTCTAGGGATCTATGCTGATTTGGGGACTGCAGAGGAAAGACATAACTAGTATTCATTCCAGGCCCAGCTCTTTTATTTTGCTGTGTGATCTTGAGTAAGTCACCATTTGGAGTCTAGTCATCCTTAAGTGTGAAATGAAGGAAAGGGTTATGTAGGAAGGGGGTGGAGTTAGAAATCACCTCTAGGTTTTCCCCACATTTTAGCTGTTATGATTCCAGGCTTGCAGAGTAATGGGTGCCTGCCCATCCTTTGTTTGCCCCTGGCCAGTGTTTGGTAAATGCTAGCTCCTCCCCCAAGTAAATTCCATTTTTAAAAATCATTTTCATATTATCTCATTCCCTATAAAATTTCCAAATGTCACTCAATATAAAAACTAACTATTAAGCTTTGAAAAAGAAAGCATTAATAACGACTTTACTGACTGCCGGTGGACTTCACTTAATTGGCAGATGGAATCACCTTAGTCATTCTAAGTAATTTAGAAAAGAACATGAAAGAAGGAGTGTTCCTGCTTGTAGTCATCAGAAGCAGGTGAGGCTATTTTGTCCCTTCTTGGAGGAAATTTAGAGCACTGAATTGTTGTAATGTACTAGAAGAAAGATATCACTTGGGGAGAATGCCGAAGGCTACATGCCGGGGACGCTGGGAGCTTCTCTGAATAGGTTTCTTTGTCTGGGAAGAACTGTGGTTTGAGCCCAAGCAGGTGTGTGCTCATGGGCACATCAGAATGGAATCCTGAAATCAGGCTTATTCCAGAAAATGAGCTGAGGAAATAAAGGCGAGGGATACGTATGTAAGGAGAATCCCATTGGTTAAAGACCTTAAGTTCTACCTACAGGAGTTGCAAATTTCCATGAGAGACACTTGGGAATTGTGTGGTTTTGAAAATGGAAGATTTTTTTCCCCTCTTTTTTCTAAATTGCAGAGTGTGGGCACAGTTCCCAGCACCTTCTCCACACCCATGAGGAAAAATAACCCACCCAGCACAGAAATACCAAAGCGGAGCTGTTGTGAGAAGTCACTCCGTTTAAATCCAGCCCTTCTCTGTGTTGCTTGTTTGAGGCAAGTGCCTCCACACCCCTCAACATTACTTCAAATTTAGAATTAGAGTGGGAGGAAAGACTGAAAAATGGTAAGATGTCCTAAAACACCAAGTCCCCAATTATGTTCACTTGACAACACTGCTTTTAGTGTCCCAGTGAAAGTGATTATGACTTGTGGCAGGTGGGGGAGGGACAGTATGATCGTGGAGGCTGGAACAGTTTGGAGGGACTCCCTACAACTTGTCCCTCGCTCCTGGGGTAGGGATTCTCAAAAGCAGAACAATAGTAAAAGCAACTTCCAACCACTCATTCGTGAAGCAGTATTAACTATTGCTGTTCCTTTCACTATCCTGCTGCTGATTTTGTAATCATTTCGTTATGTTGTTATCTTATGCACTAGTTTTATACTTTATTAACTACAGAACACAAGGGTGTAAATATTTTCTGCAGGTTGATTACGGCTTGCTTTCTCTATGGTCTAAGTGTCAATGCCCTCGAGTATTGCATAAATGCGGGCGACGGTGCTCAATCCTTTTTTTTTTAAAGCATTCAACACTATAAACACCTGCCCATTTGATTCCTGATTCTCTCCTAGTTCTTCTCATACTTTTTTGACTGCTCTTTCTTGTGTTCTTCCTGTAGGTCTTCTTTTGTTTGTTTGTTTTTTAGTTTATTGTATTTTTCCATTTTGTTTGTTTCTTTCAATTTTTTTATTAGACTTTAATTTTTAGAGCAGTTCCAGGTTTGCAGCAAAATTAAGCAGAAGGTAAAGATTTCCCATATTCTTCCTGCCCCCACACATGCACAGTCTCCCCTATTGTCAACATCACTCACCAGAGTGGTACATTTGTTATAATTGATGAACCTACACTGGCATAGCATTACCAAGAGCCCATAGTTTATGTTAGAGTTCACTCTTGGTTTTGTGCATTCTATGGGTGTGGACGAATGTATAATGGCATGCATCCACCTCTGTAGTGCCCTACAGAATCGTTTCACTGTCCTAAAAATCCTCTGTGCTTTGCATATTCGTCCTTGGCTCTCCCCTGTTCCCTGACAACCACTGATCTTTGAACTGCCGCCAGAGTTTTGAGTTTTCCAGAACATCATAGAGTTGGAATCACATCATAACATATCCTTTTCAGATTGGTTTCTTTCACTTAGCAATGTGCATTTAAGTTTCCTTCATATCTTTTCTGGGCTTGATAGCTCATTTCTCTCTAGCTCTGATGATTATTCCATTGTCCAGAGGTACCACAGTTTATCCACTCACCTACTGAAGGATATCTTGGTTGGTTCCAAATTTTGGCAACTAGGAGTAAAGCTATTATAAACATTTGTGTGTGGGTTTTTGTAGATACATAAGTTTTCAACTCCTTTAGGTAAATACCAAAGGCTGTGATTGCTGGATTGTGTAGTAAAAGTATGTTTAGTTTTCTAAGAAACTACCAAACGGTCTTTCAAAGCAGTTGTACCATTTTGCATTTCCACCAGCAACGAATGAGAATTCCTTTTGCTCTACATCCTCATTAGCATTTGGCTTTGTCAATATTCTGTATTTTGGCCATTCTAATAGGTGCGTATCTTAATGTTGTTTTAATTTACATTTCTGTGTTGACATATGATATGAAGTATCTTCTCATATGTTTATTTGCCATCTTCTTTGGTGAGATGTCTGTTAAGGTCTTTGGCCCATGTTTTAATCAGGTTATTTGTGTTCTTACTGTTGAGTTTTAAAAGTTATTTGTGTATTTTGGATAACAGTCTTTTATCCGATAGAGTTTTACCAATACTTTCTCCCAGTCTATGCCTTGTCTTCCAATTCCCTTCAAATTGTCCTTTGGAGAGCATGAAGTCAAGGGGGATGGGAGGATGAGGGGAAAAGGTAAAGGGGACTAAGAAGCACAAACTTCCAATTATAAAAACAGTCATGGGGATGTAAAGCACAGCAGAGGGTATATAGCCAGTAATATTGTAATAACTATGTGTGTGCTACATGTATACTAGACTTAAAGTGACAACCACTTTGTAAGCCCTATGTTGTACACCTGAAACCAATAAAATATTGTATGTCAGCTATAAATAAAAATAAATTTAAAAAAATAAAAAGTTGTCATCAGACACAAGGTCATCTAGATTTTCTCCTCTATTATCTTCCAGGAATTTTATAGTTCTGGGTTGGTGATCCATATTGAGCTAATTTTTGTGAAGAGTAGAAAGACTATGTCTAGATTCTTTTTTTTTTTTTTTTTTGGCATGAGTCTTTTTCCTACCTCTTGCTGTATTTATTTTCTTAGATTTATCTCTAGAAAAATATTCACATTTTTCCTGATTGCTCTCATTCATTTGCTCTCATAGCTTCTCCTATCTTCTAGAAAGGTCCTCAAATACCAGTCCCTGGACTAGCTGCATCAGAATCAGCCAAGGTGCTTATTACAAATACAGCTCCATGGGTGCCCCTGAGATTGAAACTTCTGGGAGTCAGAACTTTAACATAATTTTAAGCAGAGAATCATATTTAAGGATTCTAGGGGATTCTGAGGAGCAGATCACCTTGGTGATCACTGTTCTAGGAGATGCTGATGATATATTTACACTTATTTCTTTAGTCCATCCCAAGGGCTTCCTGAGCTGCAACAGAAGTATATCCACCCCCTTATTCTTGACCTTGAACAAGCCATTGTTACCAGACGAAAGGGGTGTGTTTGCCTGTATTCATCAAAGCCCAGTAAGACATGAACATGAGTTTGCAGCCAAGAAAGTAAGGATTTATTAAAAAGGAGATGGCACCACGCCCAGAGTCACAAGTGAGCTACTGCTCAAAGACCTGGCTCCCCAGTGGCTCCTGGGGGATGGATTACATTGGGGGGAAATCATTTATCCTGGACTAAAAGAGGTAGAGTGCTGGTCTCTGCTGACTGGTTGGTGCTGGGGTAGGGGGGTTGATTGATCGCTGCGTCTGGTCCTGATGTCAACCCTGGAGTGGTTCTGTCCAACTTCACAAGAATTTTGTTTGTGCGATCATCCTGCTTTCCTGGGTCTGGAGCTAAAACACAACCGAGGCCAAGATACTATGTTTAATTTGATTGAACATTCTGATTCAATAGTGGAGAGATCCAGGACCTTGTTCCTACGACTACTAGAGGCTGACCAAAACCTCGTGGTCCTGAGGGCTTAATGATTAAGCAAGGGAGAGGGAGGTGCGTGAGTCAGGATGCTGGATGAAGCCGGTTTGAATCACAGGGAAAAAATCAAAATTAAAGAAAATAAGGGTCCTGCACAGGTACACCATTTAGCATCTCTCAGCAAGTTTTTCTCATCTGTAAAGTAAAAATAACATTTTCTCCCATCCGGAGTTGTTGGGGAATTAGATGCTGCATTATTCTGACTCCGTCATTGACAAAGCACTGGATGAAAACAGCTGTTATTATTTTCTGTCCTCCGTAACACTTAGCAAGTGGTATCAGAGGTCTTCCCAGACAGGACTCCCTGTCCCCTCCAGACTGTGAGCTTGTTAGCCACAAAAACACAGCATTGTTCATCACTGTCCACCAGCGTCCAGCACATTGTAGCTATTTGACAAATGCCTGGCCTGGGCGACAAAAAAATAGCTCAGTTAATCAGTTATTCACATAGGCTGTCACAGAATATTTTTAAAATATGTCTTTTGTGTGTGTGTATCTTTAGGGAGGAACAAAAGACACATAGTTGTGGCGAGAATAAGAAGACGCCAACAGCCTTTCTTGTACAGCATAGTATCTTTCCTCTTTCAGCCCAGTAAAACTGGAGTAAGTGTGTTGTTAAATCTGTGTCCCTGCTTACTTTTCTGCAGCATGACCCCTGGCATTTTTGCCCTTTTGACATTCCTTTCTGAGTACTAAGCTTCAGTCACCGTCACCAAGGAAACAGGAGAGATGCCTCATTCCTCACAGCTCTGCATATCTAAACTCTGGTCACCTTTGTCCAGTGAGTTAGCCAAATTCTACGTGTGCACGCCATTAAATCATCTGTCTTCTATACAGAACTTTATCCGTTTTTCTACCTTTGAAGAAGAAAAAACCCGATACCTAACAATTTCTTTTCTTGGGAATGGCCTTTTCCCAGACCTGTCCATAATCTTAAATGCACCAGACATTTTGGTCCCTAGGAGCAAATACAAAAATTGCCTGTTTAGCCTTTGTGGTGTGGGCAATGTAGGGTGGGTCAATTTTAAAGCACGCGATAATGGGTTTCTCTTTTAAAAATACAGTAGGCCAAAAATAAACCTGACAAAGGGCAGCTGTGCAGTTTTAACATGTGGAAAACAGGCGGCAGTTATGTAACTAAAAAGAAACATGATAAATATTTCACACTGTTAGATGAACTTCCAACTGCGACACGTAAAAAGCAAAGGACACAGAACACAGCTTAACTCTCCAAGAGGCAAAATGCTTACACTGAAAAGGGCCCCGGGCTATTGCTAAAAGCTGATGCCTGCCTTCCAGCAGGAATCTTGATCGTTTTTTTCTTTTCTTTTCTTTATTCTTTGTCTTTTTCTTTTATTTTTAACCCTCGTATCGAAGGCAAAGCCAGCGAACCCCATCTCCCAGGAGCGCCTCCTCGGCTGCTTCGCTCCACGCCAGAGTTTCCAAAAATCTCTACCTTTAGGCTGCAAAACCAAAAAGTTCTGTGTCTAGGAGGGCGAAGACAGGAGTTTTAGCAAACCGGCGCACCCCACCCCGCCCCCAGGGGCCGCGCCTCCCGCCCCGGCTCCTGGCCCCGAGGACAGCTGGCAGCCCCGCGCAAGACCAGACACAAAGCCGATCAATCCCGGCGGCGCGGGGGTGGGGGACGACCCTGCAGGGCTTCCCTTCCAGTCCTCGCCTCCTCCTGCCCCTCAGTAGGACCCAGCCGACACCTCCTCGGGCTTCCACGGCCCGCCCCCTCTGACCACCCTCCCGCTACACGCCCCCCCCCCCAAAAGGCCCAGACCACCCCCATCCCGGGGCTAGGGAGGACCTGCCTTAGGCAGCCAGCGGAGACATTGACGTCGCCGCCGGGTTGGTCAGTTCCCTCCCACCTCCTCCCCTTCCACCGCTCCACGAGTCTCCCCTCCGCCCAGCCCCAGAAGTTCGGGGGGGCCCTCTCGGCCTCCCGCGCTCCGGCCGCCAGGACCTCAGCCTCCGCGGAGGAGCCACCTCGGCCCGGGAAGATGGCGAGAAGGAGCGGCCCCCGCCTGCTGCTGCTGCTGCTGCGCTACCTCGTAGTCGCCCTGGGCTGTAAGTTGCTCGGGTACCTCCAATCTCCCACCCGCTCCCGCTGGGACCGGCTCCCCCAAGCCTCCAGCACCAGACGCGGCGCTCGCGCTGGGCTGCGCTCGGGGCGGAGGGTCCGCCGCGGGGCAGCGGACTGCGCACCCTGCGTGCGGGGAATCGGAGGGGCGGGCGCGCGTGGAGCCGGCGCGGGGGGGGCCCCAGGCCTCTGTTTATTGTCCGTACCGTCTGTTTGGTCAATTCTAGTTAGAGAACTTTAGGGATCCACACCAGCAGGTTCCTATCTCCTGGAAAAGTTGGGTTAAGTTTGCAGACACGGGAGACGTGATCAGAAGGCAAATCTCACTAACTCCTTAAAGATGCTAAGATCCCAAGACGGCGTCGGTGGGAGGCAGGCGCCGGCCACACCAAGTGCGGGAGCGCGAGGCGGTGTTATAATCCCTGGGCTTCTGGGGGCCCCCAGCGTGTCGGGAGTATGCGGGGCACTTGTGGGGCTGGGGTGCGGGGCATTCGTCTGCTGAGACAGAATTCCTTTTAATCCGCTCCGCAAGCACATCTCCAGTAAGTTCAAGTCTGGGCTGGGGACCCTAGCCGGCCGCGGTGCCCTCAAGGGGACGCCCGAGGGGACGACTGTTAGAAAGATGCTGAAGCTGAATGATCGAGTAGCGGGTAGAGGACACGAACGCGTCCCCAAAGCACTTTCACAGGACGGTTCTAACAGAATTTTCAAGGATTCTGGGCTCATGACATTCAAAATCCTGGGAACGTTTCCTCTTTAGGAAATTACACTAGATCTTAAGCACTGAAGCAGTGAAGTCCTTTTTCTTTTGTTTTTCTTCAAAAAAAATAGAATGAGTTGTTGTTATTCAAGTTCTGGCATTATAATAGTTAAAATAACCTTCCGGGCCAGCGTCTACTACAATGAGTTTCTCTCGCACTCTCATTGCCGAAGTGAGTGATGTGAGCTTTGTCCCTTGGGGAGCGAGGCAGGTGCAGGTTGTCTCAATGAAGGAACCGGTGCTGACCTATATAATAGAAAAATCAAACTGGGAAGGCAAGGCTTCATAATCAAACCATTATGTAATTTTGAAATATCCATTGGTGGCATGCTGAAGACAGAGAAACAAAATGCACTAATGCTGAAAGGCAACAAAGAGGCAGGCTGGAGGAACTGTCACAAAACTGCTGAGAAAGTTGCGGGTTTGTTGACCATCCTACATGTCAAGTAAAAAAGATTGTGACTTTAGTATAGAATCATCACTAGTTAAAAACAGAGAAAACCATTTTTACTCTGCTATTCTTATTCAGTAGTCAGAATAGAAACGATCCACCCTAAGTGTGAAATGGTAACCAAGAAACAACCAGCACAGGCTTGGAGGGATGGTCAGAATAACCTTCCTCAGGCTTCCGGTAAATCTAACAGGTGGACTCTTCTGACCTGACTCCCATAGGGAATTCATGTGCAAGTGTGGGGGAGGGGGTCTTTTTTATATTGTCCCTTGGATGCCACAAGGTCTAGCATTGCAAGAATGTTTTCTTTTCTGTGTCTTTTTAAAAAATAAACACTTTTATTTTATAATAGTTTAGGTTTAAATAAAAATTGCTAAGATAGTATAGAGAATTATATTATACTATGCCCACTTTTTCTTATTATTAACATTTTATATTAGTATGATACATTTGTTCCAATTAGTGGACCAATATTAGTATATTATTATGAACTAAAGCCCACACCTTACTCAGATTTCCTATATTCTTACCTAATGTCTTTTTTGTTGTTGTTCCAGGATTTCATCCAGGAGACCACGTTACATGTGATAGTCGTGTTTCCTTAGCCTCCTCTTAGCGGTGACCGTGTCTCAGACTTCCCTTGTTTTCATATTACCTTGACAGATTTGAGGTGTACTAATGAATTATTCTGTAGAATGTCTCTCGATTAGTATTTCTCTGGGTTTTTAAAAAATAACTACACTTGAGTTAATGGGGCATCCTGGAGGAAGAGCACAGAGTTAAAGTGGCACTTCCATCGCATCGTCTTAAGGGTGCGTACTACTACTACGAACGTGTCTTACCTTTGTTGCTGTTAGCCCTCCTCACCAGATGCGGCAGTGTGTATCAGGTTTCTGCCACAGGTTATGCCTTTATCCCTCTGTCCATACTGTGTTTTTTTTTAAAGGAAAGTCATTATATACAAATCACACTTAAGAAAGATAAGATACCCTTCACGTCCTTGAGGATGGAGTATCTCCATAAATTATTTGGAATTCTTCTGTTTGAGAGATGTATCCACCCCCCCCCACTATTCACTCATTCATTCATTTTTATGCCAGTGTGCATTCATGAACATTTATACTTTGGATTGTCATCTGATACTATTCTATTAATTTAGTGCTCAAATTACTTTCGCTTCTTCGGCCACTGGGCGTGGTTTCAGTCGGTTCCTCTGCCCCTGTGACATGGCCCCATCTCACACACACACACACACACACACACACACACACACACTCACACTTTTGTTTTCAGTATTTCCTTACTTCTGGGATCATAAAAGCTCCAGGCCGATCTTGTATATTTCCTGCTGCATTCCTAGAATCGGCCATATCTCCGAAGAACCCTGGTTCCTCTTATTGGAGAATAGCATTGGAAACCAAAATCTGGGCAGTCGGTATGCTCATTGCTATTAGGTTGTTGTTGAAAAACAAGGATGTTTTTCAGGGCTGAGTTGCAGTCGATAGTCCTGTTTGTGATCCACCCACTCAGGTTTTATGTCCAGATCCAAAGACAGTGTAATGAAGTCTTATGTATATATCAGCCACTTTCTTGTGTATTCTGTTTTTAAGGTCTCCACAAATGCATGAGAAAGAATGCATTTTCAGCTTATAGAGAGAAGCCAAGTTCCTTGTCTAAGCTCACTTATCTAGGAGGGAAAGAGACGGAACTGGGATTTAAAGGCTGAGAATTTTTCATACATACCCGGACTTCTTTCTAGCTGAGTGCTTAACCCTTTGACCAAACTTGTTCAAGAAAAGAATGAAGTGGGTTTAGTAGGATTAGTGACTTCCTTATGCTCTGGTTATATTCACCCAAATATAACTGTACCACTCTCTTGTCCCGATAGTACCAAGTACAATGTCATGCTGATTCCCTTCTTCCTTTTATTTCCATGTGTCTTCCTTCATAGTCTGGGAGATATTTGCTGTTACTGCCGTTATTTAAACTATGTTTTCGGTATACCTGTCGCTGTATGGACATTTATTTGTGTGTTTAGTTGAATTGTATTTTTATTTCTCACCAAAATGGAAGCTCCATAAGGGAGAGAATTTCTTGATGTTTACACACCATGGGAGGTCCAGTGCTGAGCGAAGTGCCTGGTTAATAGTAGGTAAAGATGTGTGCCTGTTGATTTGGTAGGAAGGGGGTGAGGTGCAGTGGATGGAAGAAATTGGAGGAAATTAATGATTGTATTTTAAATCATGAAGCCCTAAGTAGGTAGGGTGTCCATTTTCTCTGCAGTGACATTTAAGCTTGATACCTCAGAAAACAAAAGAAGTAAAGTTTAGTAGCAGGGGCAGGGGAAGGGACTGTCATGCATTCTAGGATCTTTCAAAAAGAGCCAAGGAGTCGAATGTGAATGAGACCAGTGGGCTGCTCTTTATGTGGCTGGTAGCAGCACGGGGTCCTCAGATCTGGACTGGACCCCACACCAGGCCACTTGGCCTGAACCATTTGTAATCTCTCATCAGCTGATAAGGGTTGTGGGGTGGGATTTTCTGTAAACTCACAAGGGCCCCACTATGGGGTGGAACTGACCCAAACAACAGTCCAAGCAACTGGGAAAATCCTTCTGCCCTCTGTTAGAATTGTTAAAAACCAGGCTTCATAATGCATTTGTTGAAGAGAACTGGTCTTATTATCTGTTGAGCATAAAGGTCAGAGTGGGCTGGCTGGTAGACCAATACCCATGTTCAGGCAGTGACAACAATGACATTAAGAACAAGTCAAGCCCTTACTGGTGTGGCTCAGTTTGTTGGGCGTCACCCCGCAAAGTGAAAGGTCACTGGTTCGATTCCTGATCACGGCCCATGCTTGGGTTGTGGGTCCAACTGCGGACACGTGGGAAAAGCAACCAATCAGTTTTTCTCACACATCGATGTTTCTCTCCCTCTCTTTCTCCCTCCCTTCCCCTCTCTCTAAAAATAAATAAAAATCTTTAAAATTTTTTTTCTTAAAAAAATAAGTGAAAACAAAAACATCACCATAAAGAGAATGGTGAGTTCCCTGTGACTGAGATCCCTCCACATAAGCAGTTCAGTGAGAAATGCCCCTGTGAGTTTACAGATGCTTGCTCTACCCAGGTGTCCATTCCACTGGCTCCCTCCTGGGGGCCTTTTGGACGGAGAAGATGTTCCAGACAGTAGACACAAGGTCTACCTCTGTTGGTGGCAAGCAGCCTTACCTTGCTGAAGTCATACCAGCACAAAACAGTAAAGGCCATTATTTAAAATAACAGCCCTGGCTGGTGTGGCTCAGTGGGTTGAGTACCAGTCTGCGAATCAAAGGGTCACTGGTTCGATTCCCAGTCAGGGCACGTGCCTGGGTTGCGGGCCAGGTCCCCAGTGAGAGGCAACCACACACTGATCTTTCTCTCCTTCTCTTTCTGCCTCTGTCTAAAAATAAAATAAATAATATCTTAAAAAAATAAATGTCAGTTCTTTTCATCTCATAACAATATAGCGGCAGTAATGCAGAGTCAATACTTCATTTTAGTTGTACTGCCAGATTGATGTTTTGAGGAAAATGAGGGTGAGGATGTGAAGGAGAAGTCAGAATTGGGGTCAAGAGCTTTCTTTGGCAAAAGCAGAAAAAGGAAACATTAAACAACTTAAAACCAGGCAGCGCTTTCTTGGAAGGTGTTACTGTTAACAAGGCAAGAACTCAGAAAAACAACCCAGCTATATTAGTTTCTTCTTGCTGTAGTCACAAATTACTGCACATTTGATCAACACAAATTTATTGTCTTAAAGTCCTAGAGGTTAGAAGTCTAAAATAAGTGTCATTTGGGCTAAAATCGGGGTATGGGAAGGGCAGTGTTCCTTCTGGAGGTTTTAGAGAAACTGTTTTTGTGCCTTTTCCAGCTTCTAGAGGCCACCCATTCATGTCCGTTCCTCCAGATTCAAAGCCAGCAATGCCAGGCTGCCATACCTCTGGGTCTCTGTCTCCTGCCTCTCACTTCCACTCAGAAGGACCCTTGGTAATTACATTGGGCCTTCGGGGGTAATCCTGGATAGTCTACTCATTTCAGGTCAGCTGGTTAGCAACTCTAATTCTATC
The DNA here is from genome assembly GCF_022682495.2 of Desmodus rotundus. Classification (NCBI taxonomy): domain Eukaryota; kingdom Metazoa; phylum Chordata; class Mammalia; order Chiroptera; family Phyllostomidae; genus Desmodus; species Desmodus rotundus. The sequence continues at coordinate 13,334,780 of NC_071388.1, read as the reverse complement.
TACAACCTTAATTTCTATCTGCCGTGTAGGGTAACAACATACTGACAGGTTCCTGGGAATAAGATGCGGACATCTTTGAGGGACCATCATTCTGCCTACCACACCAACCCAAATTCAGATAGGCACAGCAACAGTGTAATCAGTATCGTGGCCAAGGATATTCTTGATCCCGTGAAACAACCAGAGCTTTTAAATTATAATTCATGGGGTTATGTATGTCTATATTTTTATGAGTTGTATTTCAGATTGCATAGTCTAGTGGTAAAGAACAAGCCCTCTGATGATGAACTCTGTGCTCACTTTCTTTTATTTTTAAAAAATTTTTAAACTTTCTGATTTTACAGAGAGGGGGAGGGAGGGAGAAAAAGGGGAGAGAAACATTGATGCCGGAGAGAAACCTCAATCAGTCGCCTACTGAACACACCCTGACCAGGGACTGGACCTGCAACCCAGGCATGTACCCCTGACTAGGAATCAAACTGTGGACCTTTTGGTTTGTGGTACCTCACCCAACCGAGCCACACCTGCCAGGGCTGGGCTCACTTTCTAGCTGTGTGACCTGTACAAGTTATTTGTTGTGGGTGTGTCAGTTTACCCATGTGTAATGGTGGTGATCACAGTACATTTCTTTCACCCACTCAACCTCATCCCCTTCCCATCTCAACAGGTGTGTATTTGTACCTACTACTCACCAAACACTTTGCTCCCAGTGGCGAGCAAACACCAAGGAATTTCTCTGGTTGTGGTGATTAGGAAGAATTAAATGTGTGCACCTGTATAGCACACTTAGAAAGCGGGTACCAATATTCTTGGATAAAACTGGGGGGCATTGTAATTAAGTCCTCACATTATCACTTACAATGGGTTTCCTGCATGTATGGGAGTCATAGCCAAAGACAAAAAATGGGGTTGCTTCCTAAGTGTTATACTAGTTTAAGTTGCTTGTTTTACTTACTTTTATTATTTTAAGACTTTGTTTTAAAATGTGTTTTTTAAGTTCTATTACAGAATATGCAGTCTACATTGGTATCTATGTCTACCTGTAAGAAGAGTATGCTAGCCAGGTAGAGGGGGAGGAGCCGGTTCAGCTGCAGGGCCCAGCGCACAGCTGTCCATGGGCATGACAAGCAGGGGAGTGTGAGGGAATGGAAGTCCCTCTCTGCCAGGCACGGAAGACAGGGGAGCAGAAGGCAGCAACCATGTGGTGGAGGACCTTGTGGGACACATTTAGGATTTTGAATTTATCTAAAGGCAAGGAGCCACTGAAGGCTTTTAAACCCTGAGTGTCCGTCAGAGTTGGAGTTCAGAAAGAGAACACAATGGGTGGAGGATGGGCAGGATGGGTGGGTGGGCAGTTGAGGTGGAGAGACCGGGTATGTGCGATTGGAGTGGTCCAGCAATTCATATTTCTTTTCTCTAGTTTATTAAAATATACACACACACACAATTAAACATATACCCACAGATTCTTGTTATACAGGCCCACCCTCATATCTGGAGTTATCGTCTAGAGGGCGGGCCCCTTACAGTACAGGTTTCCCCTGCTACGTAAGTGTTCTAGGAACCCATCTGTTCAGAAGACCAGCTGGTGGTGGTGTGAGAAGCTGCGTTAAGCTTCAGTGACATTGTTTTTGAAGACTCAGCACATTTGCCCATTTCACAATGGGTGATGTCCAAGTGCACCTGCCCACACCACGCTGAGTGTTCAGCAGTTTTTGGATGAAAAAACAACAGGACCGCTGTGCCCCACCCTCCCTATTCAATTGCTCTTGCCGCAAGTGACTTTTTTTTGTTTTCCCAGATGAAGGAAGTCCTCAAAGGGAAATGTTTTGCCTACATGTAAGAGGTGAAACAAAAAAACCACAGAAGCATCACAATCAATGAGTTCAAAAACTGTTTTGAGCAGTGGAAAAAATGTCTTGATAGGTGTATTGCATGAAATGGAGAGTATGAAGGTGACTGAAGTTTAAACATGTGAGAATAAATACACATTTTTTATAAACAAATTCCTGATTTTTGGGGGTCCCCCTTCTTATATGTGAAATGTAGCTAGTTAAATTTAATCAATGATTTGACGGAAATTGTTCTGGTTTTTGAGGAATTTTTTAATTGTGTCTGCTATGTTTCTGACTTTATGTTCACTTCCAAATATATAAACATGAAACTGTACTCTTTTGGTTACTTCACTCAATTTTATCCTCTTTCCCCCTCCTGGGTCTGTCCGCCTACAGCGCTAAGTGTTTTCCAGTGTTGGCACACCCTTAGGCAGGTTGTGTGATTTGCTTTGATGGAGAGAAGAGTGGCCATCTGTGTTACTAAGTGTGTGAATGCATGAGGGAGAGAGAGGGGGAGAGAGAGAGAGAGAGAGAGGGAGAGAGAAAGGGAGAGAGGAGAGAATGGGAGAATGAATTCCTGCTGACAGGACCACAAAACTCTACTTTCAGCATCTTCAGGCTTCAGGTCAGGGAGGTCAGGAATGTCCAGTTGGAATTGTTCTTACATTGTATATACAGAGAACTACACTGGACCGAGTCCTGTGAACATTTCAAGAGCTACAATGTGAACCCTGCCTGGTGTGGCTCATGGATTGAGTCCCCGCCTGTGAACCAAAGGTTCGCCGGTTCGATTCCCAGTCAGGACATATGCCTGGGTTGTAGGCCAGGCCAAGAAGCAACCACACATTGGTGTTTTTCTCCCTCTCTTTCTCCCTTCCTTCTTCACTCTCTAAAAATGAATAAATAAAATATATATATTGAAGAAAAGAGCTGCAATGTGAGCTCGCCACTGGCTTGGCCCCAGGAGTCTGGAGTGGGCGTCCTTGTGACAGACAGGGTTGTGGGTCTTAAGTCCTAAGTCTCGCGTTTCTCTCCCTCTTTCTTATGCCATTGGCATCAAGTTTTTGTTTGTATCGTTGGATTTTGTTTTGTTTGAGGTTTCAAAATTTCCCGCAGGGACAGTCTGGGACAGACCTGTCTGCACATCTGTAAGGAGTGGAGAGGCCACCGGGGCGCTCCTTTGTGGGAAGCGCTTCCAGCTTGCTCCCTCTCATTTTGTCACAGCCGTCACCTGCTGTTCTTAATTTTAGCTTTGCTGGCGCTGTAAAAACTTAATAACTGGTTTATTATGGACATAGCCAAAGGCAAAAATAGATGATTGTTACATGCCTTTACTTACATGTTTAAAAATAATATATGTATATGGTAAATTCAAAAGCATGTGTCCTTTCCAGCCCTCCAACTTCTCCACTCCTCACAAGTAACCACTCGTGTGTTTCTTGCATATAGTTCCAGAAAAATTGGGAGGAAAAAATATAGTTACAGCGTATGTGGTATAGTTTCTTTAAAAATTAAAATCTAAATTTACTCTGCTTACTGTTCTGTACCTTTCAGCATGTCAAATTATATAGATAGCATTCTTCACCTCCCTCCAAATATTTATTTGTACTAGTAAACAGCAACCCAAGATATCACAAACAGGACTCATGATAGCATCTTGCTGAGTCTTTTAAAACCCTGGGCCAACATGCAGTAGGGGCTACCTTCTAGTGAACACCACCAAAAGTCAGTAGTGAAACAAAGTGATCAAACAAAACACAGGGAAATATACCCCCAAACCAGTGAGCACATCTGCAAAGGGAGAAATCCCAACCCAGACACAATGAACTGGGCCAAAGAAGAAGATAAGGACCAACACCCGGGGGGGACAGAGACACCAGCACCAGCTAAGATTGACAGACAAGTGCAAGCTGCAGCTATTTTGAAGGGAGACCAAGGAAGGCACGGCCACAAATAAAAAGGGAACATGTTGAACTACTGGGAAAGTGCTACATTTGGAAATGGAGAGTGGTGCTATGTTCTAAAAAATGCTCTAGAAACACTTTAAAATAGAAAGGGATTCTAATCAGAAATAGAACTGACACAATGGCATAAACAATAACTGAAGTGTAAATAGATGCTAATCTATTGAATCCAATATTCATGAATCAATCTATGATTTAGTCCAATCATTTAAATACACAGCAAGCCATATTTTTAAAAAATGATAAAAATTCTACATAAGCTGATTGGACCCAGGGGATCAGTATCCTTTGGCTCCATATAATGAATGCTTTTGGTTCCAGAACCAGTCAGGTTCTTTTGTGCCACGTGTGTGTTTGTGTGCACGTGTGTGTGTGTGTGTGTAAGGGAGGGAACATCTCTGCCATTTTACCTTGATGCGTTTCTCCTTTCCAACCTCATCTTTTTGTGCATTGTTGTCATTCTTCTCCATGTGGCGAAATGCAATTCCTCTGTGAAGGTCTACCCTCAGTATCCCTTACCTCTTCTCAGAAGCCTTGCCAACTCATCCATTCTTCAAAGCCAAAATCTACTGCGTGTTGGACTCCCAGTGCTCTTGGTATGCTCCTGGTTCTTTTACAGCTCGTTCACCTGTGCATCTCTCTGCACTATGAGTTTGTTGAAGGCAGAGGTAACACACCTTTGTGTCTCTAGTGTAGTGCCCGGCACATAGTGATTCTTTACTGATTAGTTACATAGAAATAAGGAAATGGGAGTGTAATGTTTGTTTATTTGTTTCTTGGCTTCATAAAATTACAAAATGTTTTAGTAAGAAAAATCTCAGGACACATACAAATTTAATAGCCTCTAGTGAATGAACAGTTGACTTGCGTTTAGAACTCCCTCCTTCCTGATTAACCATGGCCTCACAGACCTACAGGAAATATAGAGAGTGGTCTGCCTTCAGAGTTCGGAGACATTTTGCTGATGGCCTGATACTTCCTTGAGTTATTAGTTAAAAACTCAGATGAATCCAACAGTACCTCCTTCACAAGTTACCTGAGATACAGCACAAAACGGATGTTGGAAAATTGTGAAGGTTCTCCTTGGAGCAGGGAGCTGAAGTCTTTCCCCATCTCTTTTGGCACTCACTGATGTCACAGCAATCCATGTCCCACAACAGGCAAGAGTTTGTAAAGAGAAATAAGAAGACAGGGCCGGAAAAGGGGATCTTTTTTTTCAAACCAGAGATGGGTCTGCTAGGCATTCTCATCCAGTCATCGTAATTTCTTCTTGTGGGATAGTGCAACCTGTGCATCGGCCCGAAAGAGTTTTCCTGGATCCAGGTTACTCGTCACCTCTTTCTAAGGGCACCATCTCAGAGTTCTAGACAAATGCCAAGTGTAGGTATCTCCCCAGAATGTGGAAGCTTTATTGGCTGCTCTTCAATGGCAAGAAAATGTAAAAGAGTGTTGATTAAATTCCTTCATACTTTCTGAAATGTGCAGTTAGTGTTCAAATCCATGTCATTAATAACTTCTTACCAAGTTACAAATGAGTTTTTATATGATTTAATTTCCCATAGTTCCTTGGACCCTGAAGACGCCAGAGCTGTAAAGAGTCTCTAGAGAAGACTCTGGTAGTCAGGAAAGAGTGGAAGAAATGGGGGCAGTTCTCTGCCCATTGGAAGCAGCCTAGAACCTCGTCGGCCCTTGTCCCTGAGGGCAGGAATGTCTGGAGAAGTGTATTTCTAGTTATTGGAAAATAAAAGGACAAATAATTTTGGAAATGCAATACAAAAATGCTTCCTTTATAGAGCAAAGATATCTCACAAATGAGTGTGTTGGATATAAATCTTTCTTTTCAGAGGACAATAGAGTCTCATCTTTTACCTGAAACAATCTCAAAAGTTTTTCCCTGACAGGGTAACTCAGGCATGCTCACGCTGACTGGGATGGTGGGCAGAATCACCTTCACTTTTTAAATGATTAATTTTGTAAACTGTATTTCTTTTAAAAAAAATTTTTATTGACTGGTTTTTAGAGACAGAGAGCAGAAGGGTGGGAGGAGGGAAGGAGGGAGAGGGAGAGAGAGAGAAACACTGATTTGTTGTTCCACCTGTGTACGTGTTCATTAGTTGACTCTTGTGAGTGCCCTGACCGGAATCAAACCTGCAACCTTGGTGTATTAGGTCAATGCTCCAACCAACTGAGCTACCCAGCCAGAGCTAAACTATATTCCTAAGTATATTCATTTGATAGTGGAACTTTAGGGTTGACTTTTACAGGAATTACATTCCTTAACTCTCATGTTAACATCCCTGTGCGGTACCTTGAACTATTTTTGTTACATTTTCATAAATGAGAAACAAGTTTAGAACGTTTATAGGGATACACAGAGGCTGGATTTGAAGAAGTTAGAACTGCTGACTCCAAATCTTATTTTTCCTATATGGGGGACAAAAATACTTGAAAAGTGTAAGGAAAGGTAGGGCTATAGAGATTTTAGAGCAAATTTTCTGGCCTTGTTTCTAAAAGTTAACATTAGAAGAAAAACATGAATTTGTCTTAAGCAAAAATACAGATTGTTATATATCAGGCACTTCTCAGATTTTGCATATGTATTATTTTTAAATTGCTTTATGTTATCTGATAGTGGGACCCAAGGATGTTTTATCTTCCAGCTAATTTATTTGGTACCACTCTGTAATTTCTCTTGTCTTTTACTACTTCCCAACTTTAGTTGCCTGGGGAACAGGGTCTGTCAGAAAATATTTGGGACTCATTCAGAATGTTGAGTCTGGGATTCCTAATTAGGCTTCAGGCACTTACAGCTGAGTTAATATGAGTCTCTGTGTGACTCTTTGGAGATGTAGAAACTGAATTACGAGTTCATGATAGGTTTGCATTTTCAAAGATTTTTATTAAAGATTTAGATCAGAGAGCTTTAAAATCACATAAAAGCACGGTAGAACGTGCTTGAACAACCTGAAGTATCTTTAGGCACACTATTCTTGACAGATAAGGACACTTAGGAGCCCCCAGTTATCACCGTGAAACTTTCAGCAGTAGTTAAATGTTTCTTAGCTGGAAATGTTATCCTTTGAAATACAGTGTGTTGTGAATAGGAAGAATTACATTAGGCTTCGATTTAGAGCAGCGAGTAATTAAGTCAAGAGAGGCAAGGCAGAAAATAACAAAATTGAAAAGCCTCCAAACGGTACAGAAAAGGTCTTGAATAAATCCTGTGTCCTCTCCAATACTTCCTTTGTAGTTTTGTTGTGTTGATACAAGAAACGTCCAAACCTGTAGAGAATTTTTATGAGTTTATTTGAATCAAACTGAGAACATCTGCAGTGAAGCGAAATCTCAATGGATTGAGAAATGCTCCCTGAGAACGGCAATTTTGCAACTAATTTTATACAATAAAATCAAATGAGGAGACCTAGTTGGGCGGGGGCATTACATGAAATCCATTGGTGGTAGATTAAAGGGATGGGATAAAGCAAAGTGAGGAGATCTCTGGGATTGGATAAAAAGTAAAAAGGAGAGACACATAACTTCTTTTACACTAGTGGGTAAAAGGAAAATTAACATTTAAAGCATGTAGAGATGGGTTTTGGACAACAAGATAACAATCAGCCCTGGCTGGTGTGGCTCAGTGGATTGAATGCCTGCCTGTGAACTAAAGGGTCGTAGGTTTGATTCCCCGTCGGCGCACATGCTTGGGTTGTGGGCCAGGTTCCCAGTAGGGGGTGCACGAGAAGCAACCACACATTGATGTTTCCCTCCTTCTCTTTCTCCTTCCCTTCCCTCTCTCTAAAATAAATAAATCTTAAAAGAAAAGAAAGAAAGAAAAGAAGATAACAATGAGGACCTCCATGTTCTTCTGCTCTAGTGCTCTGGTATGGTGGGAAATTGTGCCCTAGAGTGTCTACAAAAGGAGGTTATGCTGACCTTTCAAAGGTATGTTGTCTTATATGCAAAAAGATAATAAAGAGACTCACTTAAGGTGACGATTGACCTTTGGCAAGGAAGCTACAGGCATAGGATGTGACCTGCTTTTCATTAAGAACTTTTATGTTCAGGCCATCGTATGTGGTTACTTTCGGTCTCTGAGTTTTCAGGGCCTACCATACGGGCCTCCCCTGAGCTTGTCAGGTTTGGTACGGGCCCCTTTTTCTTCCACGGTTTTGAGAACAAGTACTGCCTATAATGTAGACCATAGGTTTTACTCTTAAAAAATTAAGAACAAGTACCGCCAGTGGACTATAATGTAGATTATAGGTTGTACTCTTAAAAAAATTAAGAAACATCAATGTTACATCAGCTGTGTAAGTGGAGGAAACTCTCATTTTATAAACAAAACTCCCGTGTATCTGTTAGCTGAGAATATGTTTAAGTAATTAAATAGGGAGCTCCTACCAGAAGGTGTGTTACTGCCCCAGGGGGTGCTGTGAAGTTTGGGTGAACAGATTTTATTGTCACAGTGAAGGGTGGGTGCTGTACATTTGCTGGGCGGGGACCGGTGCTGATAATCTACGTGCCAGGTGACGTCGTAAAATAAAGAATCGCCCTGTGCTCTCCATCCTCCATTCTCCATCTTCCATGACATTCCCAAATCCCATGGCCTGTTCGTGTAAGTGAAAACTTTATAACTATCTCAGCCTATAACTTACACTATTTTACCTATAAACACAACTTTGTTTTGCACAGCCTTAATATATAAATAAATATGCTAGTTTCTAGCCTATTGTCCACAGTAGCTCTGTTCTTCATTTTCCTGTACTATTTGGAATGGCTTCTGGTTTTTTTCTCTTAAATCTCTTTAACATTATAAGTATAGACTAATATTTGACTTCATTATATCTTCTAATACTCGTATATAAGCATTTATAAATTTAAATATATATTATCTTGCTACAAATTATATTCCTTGATTTCTCTTTCATATTAAAGGAATGTCATACTTCGTTTTCCAAATTTTACATCTATCTCTACACATACACATACTATACATATAAAAATATAAAGTGATACATTATAAGTTTTGTTTTAGGATGGAGAAGGGGGCATCAAAATTTTATTACAAAAAGGCGTTCCTCATAGTGTGGAGGACCAACCAATTAAAATAAAGGAATGCAACTTACATGTATTTCATCACTGCACTGAATTCTTTGGTTTGTAGTAGATGAAGACTGGGAGTTTATGATATAATCATACTGTGGGGAGCCAGTTTTCCCTTTCTGGAGTTCATTTTTAGTGGATATGAGAAAAAAATGGTAGAAAAATGTTAAAATAAAATGATGACTACAGAATCTGAAGAATAGCTTATGTGCGTGGCCACACACATTTCACTAAAATACGTTTGTCGGGTTTTCCCTCTACATGTAGTTAAGATGAGGATAGTTTAGAGTAACGCAGTGTCACGATTACTTTTAGATTCTTGTGCAAGAGGCCATACACCTTTAATATTATCAATGAAGTGTAAAGTATAACTAAAGCTTAATACGTTATTTTAATTCAAGTAGTATTATGTGTGGGTCCAGTATACCAAGTGTTAGGGTAGATTTAAAAATACGTCGTTTACATTATATTTAAAATGTATTTTATATTACATATAAATATAGTTATACCACATATAAAACACAGTAAAAGAAGTTTTTGCATCCAATTTGAAGACAAAACATATTGTTTTGTTCACAACAGACATTTAATTATCTCCTATTGTGTGTTTTGTATTGAGTTTATTGGGGTCCCTACTGTGTGTTAAGCACGATGTAAGTGCAAACGTGTCGGGTTTCAAACACCCTCGTGTTCCTAACACTATCCAATGGAAGAAACAGATATGTAAAAGGTAGTTTGTAATTTAAATAAAGGCCTATAAAAAGCACTGTGTTGGATGGAGGAAGGGCTGACCATGTATGGAAGGACAGAAGGGCTGGGCAAGGCTTTTCCCTTCCTGACAATTGAGTGAGATGTTGAATTATTACATACAAGTTCACTCTTTGTCAGCGGAGTGCTGGAGGGGGAGGAGTCCAGACAGAGAGAACGGAGAGCAAAGGACTGTGGAGTGCAAAGTGCGAGGGGAGCCCCTCCATCATGGGTGACTTGAGCAGAGGCTTCGTGAAGGGCAGCAAGGGAGGGGAGGCTGGAAAGACAGGAGCCACATGATGAAGCACAGTCCGAAGAGGCTGTAACTGTCCCAAACACACCATAGCAAGGACCAAAAGGAAGCAGAATTCCAACCCAGGGCTTCCCACTTCAAGCAGCCACTGTAATGACGTCGGGCTCATCATTTCCGAAAGGAAGAAAAAAATGTAACCCTAACTAGCCTTTCTCTATCTTTCTAGTCCATCCTAATACATAATTATTGTGGAATCATTTATGGAGCTAAATTTGCATCACCATACTGCATAAAAAACATGTGGAATTAGAGGAGAGGGAGGAGGAATGAATACTTACAGAGAATCTACTGTGTGCCAGGAACTAGGCTGAGTAATTATGTACTTTATTTAATCTGAACAACCCATAGAAGGCTGGTTCATCTAATCGAAATGAAAACTAAGGTCTAGAAGGTTAAGGCTGTACCTTGCCTGTGGCTGTGCGACTGGTAATTCATAGCACTGGGGTTTAAACTGAGCCAGGTCATTTCTGCTCCATCATTTATGACGTTCTGAAGACAAAGACTGATTCTGTTTTCATCTATAGCAGACTTTCAGGCCACGTTTATCATGGACTACCCTTTCTCGCCCATCTGTACTTGAATGTTGTTTTTTTGTTTGATTGCAGATAATATTTAGTCAAAAAGCCAAGCTGTTGAAAATGGTATTATTGGTGGTACAGTACTATTTCATTCTTTATCCAATGGGTGAGAAGTCAGTTCTGATACAGACTCATCAGAAGCTGCATTGCTGCGACTGACTCTACATAATTTCAAACTACCTGGATGATTCTGTCATAAATTCAGTCATCCTCATGTGATACAGGATGTCAAAACAGCCACTCTGCCTGAATCATGTTATGACGATTCGACTTTTGCATGGCATTTTGGGCACAAATACCTTAGTCTACAAGTTTCAAAAAATTGTATCTCTAGTAGCTCATACTCATTTTGACCATTTCATCCTGCAGCTCTGATTTAAATGTATGTGTGCACATTTTCTCAGTTCTAGCTGCTGTAACAAAAATACCCACAGGCCAGGTGGTTCAAAAACAAACATTCATTTCTCACATTTGTGGAAGCTGAAAGCCTGAGATTAAGGCCCTGGCAGACTCAGTGTCTGCTGCATCTGGCTTCCTGGTAGCAGACTGCCACCTTCTCCTTGTGTCCTCACATGGCTTAGAGGTTGAGAGAACTCTCTGGAGTGTTTCTTAGGGGCACTAATCCCGTCCTGGCTGGTGTGGCCCAGTGGATTGAGTGCCAGCCTGCAAACCGAAAGGCCGCTGGTTCAATTCCCAGTCAGAGCACTCCCTCTTTCTCCCTCTCTGCCCTTCTCTCTGAAAATAAATAAATAAAATCTAAAAAAATAATAAGAGTACTAATCCCATTCATGAGGGTTCCATTCTCGTGACCCAGTCACCTCCCAAAGGCCCTGCCCCCTGAAACCATTCCATTGAGGGTTTGGGTTTCAACATACGAATTGGCAGTGGGAGGCACAAACATTCAGCCCATAATGCAGATGGTCATTAAATCATTTCTTTTACTGGCTTAGTTGACCTTAAAAACCACATTTTGGTGTTGGCTCACAGTTGGATGAGGTAGGACCAGTTTCGAAGTAAAAGAATGAGTCAGAGAATTCTTTCTCAGAAGAAAAGGGGGGTTATAGTCCTTGGATTTAGAGCGCACGAGAAATCAGGATAAGTAACTCTGAGCAGTCTTCCCTGACAGTTGTAAAATACAACCGTTAAACCATGCCAGACCATTGTTTCTATGTCTGCCCTTCAAAATAAATGATATTTCTTCCTTTGGCTTCCTGAGGACTAATCAAAGGAAACATGAAGCAACAATAAGTGGGAGGGCTTTCCTTAGTTTTCTAATCTTTTCTGGAAGCATTTATGGTCATAGAAGTTAATTAATCAGCCATGTACAAAATATAAGGGCCAAAGTTTTTGTGAAGCATCAAACAGAGTTGAAAAATAAAATTCATACCCCTCATATTTCAAGAATTGAGATTTGAGAGACAGCAGGTGCATGTGAGCAGGCAAGCACTGAGTTGTGGGTCATATAAAATTTTTAGTATTTTAAAGGCTGAACTATGAGATAGTGGACTATTGGAAACCACTTCCTTTATGGACAGCAATCAAGTCTAGAAAGCTAAATAAACTCATTAATAAGGAGAAGTCCATACTCATGTGCAGAGATGGACTACTGGAACCCTCGCTAAGAAAAATTAAACAAAAAAATTCATTCTTTCAAATTTTACAAAATGTGCTTACATAGGTAGGCCCTCCCCACCTCTCCACTGGGCCTAGGGAGGTGCCTGTGCTGTGAGAACCCAAAGCTTATGCCTCATTAAATCCCCTTGTGTGTCTATTCACTATATTGATAACACTTCTAATTCGAAAAAAGATTGAAACATTAACAGTGCTTTTCTTCATTTGAGAGATGCAAAGATAACTTCACTTGAAGATTATGAATTTAACAAATGGGTGATATTAGAGACTCTTTTTGATACTTTTTATACTAATGTCTGTAAAACATAATTTGTATTCATAACTGCATGTTCATACTTTCAAAAAGTAAAAACTTTTGGTGCATTAAATTGTTGTGATTCCTAAAATTCACTTAGTAAGGCCAGGAAATAAAAACCTGAAAGTATAAACAAAGCTTAAAACAAGCACCTGTGTCCTGTGGGAGGCTCAGAAAGAGCTTACTAGGTGGCAGAGGGCTGTCTTCTCCCGTTTGTTGCTTATGTGGATTTATAAATATCAGATGACTGCGGAATAACCATTTTTCTCCTCCCCGGGCTAGGCAGCCACCGAGTAATCTGTGTGTATCAGCTGTGAGAGGACATTTGGTGCAGGGATTCCCAGATCCTACGCCTTGGTGATTCAGAACCAGAGATCAAGATTCCAGATTCAGAAACTGTCTTAGCTGTTTGCCCAGGGCTGATCAAAACTCTGGAGAAATAATTTAAAGTGCTTGCCCTCAAAAACTACTTATTTGACAAGTATATTAATAGGTTGATTTCTGTTGAGAAATATAACTACCAAATACTGCTGTTGGCTCTGGACTTTTAGTCTTGAAAAACCATGATGAGGTCGAGGTCAGGAGTTAGTAATTAAAATTTTACATTAAAGGGCAATGAATGACCTTAAATGAAAAGGGCACCAAAGTCTCAAAGCCCGATGCACCCTCTCCGCTATAATGACGTACCCGAGACACAACCCAGACCACATGGGACAGTCAGTGAGCAGAGACCCTCGGGTTTGTAATTCCTTCCTCTCCCACTTTAGTACTCTTCACCAATACATCACGTGTCTATTTTTATACCTGACATCTTTAGGAACGGTTTTTTATTCTACAGTAATGAAGTTTTAGGGACATTGTTTCTTGGCACCTTAATCTTAGGGAGAACCGGTCAGAAAGAACATAGACTGCCTTCCACTGAGTATGTGATTCAATAAGAATCATCAGTTTTGGACAATGACATTTCTTCGTTTTGCCTTGAGAGTCTACTGGATTTGGGTTGACTGTTACATATTTAAAATCTATAGTTCATATTGCTGGTAGAAGAATTGTATTTGGCCAAGATTGTCCCTTGGAGACTATCAATGAAAGTTCTCAGAAAGCTGAAATAGATTCTTTTATTTCCTACTGGGGACCGCCTGGTGGGAAGTTCAACCGAGGGCCTTCCGATGCTGTTGGCCACCATTAAGCATTTGGAGACGTGCAGAAGGGCATTTCTTTGAAAATTGTGAGAATTTATTATACCGTAAGAAGTTAATTTATTCACCTCTATCTAATATCACCCAAATTTTTAATTGTCCAGTTACCTGGGTAATGGAATGCCCTGAAAATTTCCCTAGATTTAGTGATACATGTAACTTATATGAAAACAACTTTATACTCAGTTCTGAAACAGCAGTCATCTTTCTTAAATGATTAAAAGTCCAGAAAAGGGGAGGGGGCATAAAACTTCTATGCAGTTAGAATAAGCATAGAAGGTTTACTCAGATCAGTCATTCACCATAAACATTTGCCCATTAACACTCTCTCTGATAAAGATGGCAGTTGGTTACATACTCTCTGATGACATCTTTGCAACCCTGAGGCTTGAAAATAGATGCACAGCCATTTGCAGTGTCTGGCAGTATCGTGTTGGACCTACTGCTTTCTAACAAAGCCTGGCACTAATTTGAGAAGGGAGGGTGTGTTCTGCGGGGCCAAACTAACTAGATTTAGACACATATCTTGGCTTCCCTGCCTTCTAGCTTTAAGACCTTGAGCAAGCTACTTAACCTCTCTCAATCCTCACATCTGTCAAATGAGGATATTAACACAGTGGAGTCACATTTTACTTAGATGTTAGGTTCTTAAGGGAAAATTTATTCATAGTCAAATCACCCTTAAATTCTTTAGGCCATCATTAACTCACCAGGACGTCAGCCACGGGTAGCTCTAAAGTTACACACATCTTTTCTTTTTCCTTGCACTTTGATGTGGCTTCCCTTTCTCCGAAAATAGGGTATCAAGGTCTCATTAAGAGGAAGGGCCAGATGTCCAGTTTGAGAAACTAGAAGGACATGTGTTGTCTATATGTCTGTCTTCCTCTCCTCCTCCCCCTCTCTAGACCTACTGTAGTTAAATGACAGTGTGATAAATGAGCGTATTATCTAACTCCTGATTCCTATCTCATTGGGTTACTCTATTCATATAAACATTTGTCCATAATAACCACTGGGGGGTATTATTTTGTTGCTGCTTGCCCTGTGCATCTTTTTACAGTTGCTAGTGTAACTGGATATCAGTGATTATCAAAACCACAGGGCTATTCATTTTTATTTTTGAAAATTTATGATATAATTTATATCCAGTTTTCATAACTTGTGAGCATGGCAATCTCTGTAACGTATTTTAAAATCAAGCAAAAAGCCTCTATAACATGTCAATTTTTCCTAAGTATGTTTTAAATTAAAAGTGTTAAACAACACAATTATAGTAACTTTCGAAACTGTGGTAGTGTAAGTATTTATTTTTAGTCAAACCAGACTATTTTAGATAAGTGACAGACAATAGCAGAATTTTCATTTTTCCAGCTGGGGAGGTGCAGAAGCAAAGGTTTCATTGGACTTGACTGGGAGTGTTAGCTTGGAGATAATCATCTCGTAACCTCATTTTGTGAACTTCTGCCAGCGATTCTGGCACACATCCGAAACATTAAAGATGTTTTCTAGCTAACTTTAGGACAATTGTTGACCTCAGCCAGCAGACCTACAGGATAATTTTATTTGTTTTTCTAGTTAACTTGTTCTGGGAAATTGAAGAAAAAATAAAAATCAGTTTAAGAAAGCAGCCAACAGAGACAATTCCTAACATCTGTTAGTGAAATGTTTATACAAAGTCCAACAGTTTGTTTTCATGAGAAGAGTTACTGAGTGTAAGTTTTAAAAGAATTAAAACTCAATTCCAAGACTAGGAAGGCTTCTGAACCAGGGTAGAAATCTTATACTAAATAAATGGGGATTTTTTTAAGATTTAGAACTTTTTCTTTAATAAGTTCAACATAAGTAACCACACATTTTAATTATTTTTACTTAATTAAAAGCAAACCTTGAAGGAAATAGAATTAGAGGAAGAAAGGCACTTAGGAGAAGATACTTATTAAAATCACAGATAAGTATTCAGCTACCAAGAAATACTACCTATTTATTAATTCATTAAAACTAATCCTCGTTTTAATTTTTTTTTTTTTGCCTTTATAGTTTTGCCAACTCAACCAATCCTCACTCTTTTAGTGTCTGGAACACATTTCTTTTGTTGTTCTGTTCAAATATATACATATAAAAATTATGAGGGACTTAATAAAATCTGAAGTTAACAGCTGTTATTTTCCATAGAACTTTTCAATGATTTTTGGAAACTTAAGAAAATTTTCTCAAAGGAAATTTAAGCAAGTAGAAAAATTGAAAAGGAGGGAAGTGATTTAACCTAGTCCTAATCTTCCAACCCCAGACTGAAAGAAGGCCCAAGCCTCCTGGAGAAAATAAACACTCTCAGTGTCACTGTGGGGTTTGAAAAGTTCAAAGACATGCTGATGTGGAGGGAACAAAGATGATCTTTTCCTATTTTGCCCAGATTTTGGTTTCTAGGGAATATGAGTCTTCATTGTTTTGTCTAAAAAGTACTAAAATAGTTTAAAAATGGCAAGAAACACCAGCCCTAATTGGAATTTCGGTGAGGGCACTCATTTACATGTTGCTAATGGAGGAAAGAGACTTTTTCAAAGTGTGCTTTGAAAGTTTCACAGACTAATGGTTTGGAATCAGAATCACTGGCAAAGAAAAAAAAAATCATGTCATTTAAATGTAGGTATAATGCAACAAGACCATACCAGGCCCTGTCTTTTCTCCAGCTCACTGAAGAGGAATCTGATTCGGCCAGCTCAGTCTCTGCTCTCTGAAGATCTGGACCCTGCCTTTGGACGCTGCAAACCAAAATTGGGGAAGGAGAGAAACAGCTTGAGTAGAAAGGCACAAAGGGGTGGGGGTGGAGTTCAGAGGAACACAGGACATATTCTGGTATGTGACAGAAGTGTATGGAAAGGGAGAAAAGGATATTTAAAAAGATTGCTTAGACCTCCCCTTCATGGTTTTGAAAATCATAAGCTAAACAGTTACTTTGAAATTATTCTTCGACAGCCCTGATACCCCTCTAAGCCTGAGCCACGTGGCTCACTTGTTGTACAAATATATTTACAGCTGCCAATAAAAAGGATCAGTTCAGTCATACGTTCTTTGCATAGACACCAGGTTTGCCAGTTTCCCCAATGAAGAAGTTTACAAATTAGAAATATAGAGCCTGAATAGTTGACTGATGTTTGACAGGGGAATTTTAAGGCCTGTAGATTTTTGAGGTTTGCTTGTTCTTTTTTTCATAATTAGATTTGGTGCCCAGGCTGCTAAGGGGGAGAAAAGAAAAGAAAATATTCAGCATAGCGTGTATTCCTTAAGAAGTGCTAAAGGCTAGCACAGTGAAAGACTGATTTACATGTCAATGGCCATACAGATAAATAAATCAACAAAAGGATGCTATGTTGTATGAAACATATTTCTCTCCTTCCCAAAAGTGTAATAGATTATTTCATGGTTAAGAAGTTCTGATAGGAGCTCTGGCTGGTGTGGCTCAGTGGATTGAACACTGGCCTGCAAACTGAAAGGTCACCAGTTTGATTCCCAGCCAGGGCACATACCTTGGGTTGCAGGCCTAGTCCCCGGTTGGGGGCGTGTGATAGGCAACTGACTGATGTATCTCTCATACACTGATGTTTCTCTCCCTCTCTTTCTCTCTTCCTTCCCCTCTCTCTGAAAGTAAATAAAATCTTTTTTTAAAAAGTTCCGATAGGATTTCTCATAGGAACTTTCAAAATCCTTGAATTCATGGTTCTTTGCCCTCCTTTTATCCACTTGTTTATTTCTGTGCCTGGTTCTTCAAACTGTTGGTGGCAGCCAAAACCACACCAAGTGTTAGACCAGTAGAGTCAGACTGGACCTTGGTTCGGCAACCTCAGGACTTGAATTCAGAGCGAAGACTCAAACTATAAGAGAAAGTTTATTTAGAAAGTCACAGAGGTAGAAGTGAACAGTAAAAGAAATGCATTCAGGAAACAAGTTATAGAGGCAAAAGAAGGGCCCTTGGAGCTTAGGAGAGAGAAAGGTAAAAGTAACGCCCTGTTGGGAAGAAGAAGAAGGGGAGGGGAAAGGTATGGGCTCCCAGGAGGGAAGGCCCACTGGGTTCTTGGTCTGAGAGTATTTATCTGGAGGTTTCAGGGGAGGGTCCCAATAGAATGAATATCAGCTTTTCAGGTGTCTCCTCAAGGTCGAGGTCTGCACTGATTGGTCAGCGCCAGGGCAGGGGTTCCGTAGTCAATGCAGCTGCTCCTGGTGTCAACCATGGCATCATTTGTCTGGTTTTGCTGCTTTTCTGGGCCTGGAGTGCAGCTGAGGCCTAGACGTTATTTGAATGGGTTAATGCTTAAGGGAGAGGACATGCAGGGGCATGGAAGTCAAATGAGGCCACTCTGATGGCCTCCAAGGGGGCTACCATATGGCTAGCAAAATGCCATGGAAGGAAATGTCAGGGCAGGGTTACAACTGCATGACCAAAATATGCTAGGGGAGGAAAGGGCACCCTGGGGGTGAGGTCTTTGTTTTCCCAGTTTTGCCAACTGCTTAGGCACCCTGGTCTTGCACCCTGGTGACCTTTGGTACCTGGCCTATTGTTCTTATTCTGCTCGTATCTGCCTAACTGCCTACCACAAAGCCAGACTAGTTGTAAGCCTAGAGCAGTGGTTTTCAGGCAGGTATGTCTCTCTATCTTTTGGGGACATTTGGCAATGTCTAGAACCATTTTTGGTTGTTATGAGTTGTGTTGGTGTGGGGGTGGGGGGCGGTGGATGTTACTGGCATCTAGTGGGAAGACGCTGGGAATAGTGCAAAACGTCATTGCACAGGACACACGACAAAGGATGATCCAGCCCCAACCGTCAACAGAGCCAAGACTGAGAAGCCCTGGCCTAGCACCTCCCCTCTGAGATGGCCGTGTTGTCCTGCTTCCCCAGTCACAGCATCACAGCTTCCACCTTCCGGTTGTGCTTCAGAGGCAGTCCTTTGCCTTCATTAAAACCACCAATTTCTCAACGTATCCCATCTTCATTAGACCTATGGAACTTTCTACCTGACATCTTTGTTAATGTGAAATCCTTCCTCAAAGTTCTGCTTTGGGGGCCATGACGTGGAGCCCAGTGCTGTGGGCTTTGGAAATCCCAACTTAACCATTTTCACTTTTATAACCACAGCCAAGTTTCTTACCCTCTCTGTGCCTCCATTTCCCCACCTGAGAAAAAGGTGCATAAAAATGGTACCCTCCCACAGAGAATTGTTGTGAGAGTTAAGTGTTAATATTTGTAGAGCACTGTGAATGTTGTCTAACATCTAAGTCAAGTGTTATCCATTGTTCTTTCTCAAGAGCCCATTAAGACCCAGGTTCTCCAGGTTCTTCTTGGGAGAAGGTATGCTTTTTTTTTAATGTTTGCGTGTGCTGTGAGTTGTTTCCATTTCCCTTATGGCCAAGGTTTCTAAGTGTGGAAGGGAAGAAGTGCCCTGTTTCTCTCTGTCTGGTTTTGGCTACTTATATCCCCTCCTAAGGCAGAGAGCATCGGGCTGTGGGGGAGGGCAAATATTCCAAAGCATTGTCCTGGATGACATACAGTCCTCAGTGTGTAGATGGAAACTGATGATGAACAGATGGGGCGATGTTACATCATGGGCGACACCTGAGTTTCTGGCGTGAGTGACCATGTGGATTGTGGTGCCTTCCACTCTGATGGGATTTGTTGAAAGAAAACAAAGTTTGGGGGTAAACATATCAGTTTATTTTTGCCTCTGAGTTTGTGATTCGTATTGGAAATGGAAATATAGATGTCCTGTAGAAAGAGTTCTTGGATGTAATCTTGAGAAATTAGAGCTGGAGATACAAATTTAGGACTTTTGAGCCAATAAATGATGGTTGACTCAATGGGAGTATAAGAGATTATGTAGAAAATTGGAAAAGCAGTTAATGGATGGATAGATGGATGGATGGGAAGAACGAGGAGGAAGAACCCACAAGGGATCGACAGTAATAAGACCAGGATTGTTACAGAACAGACCGGGGCAAGGCTGAATGATATAAAAGACACCCCATTTTTTCTCTGGGCATTCCTCCCCCATACTAGGTTCTCTTTGCCCACCGCTAGAGGAAGGATGTCTCCCAATGCCAGAGACTGGTGAAAAGGAAAGGAATTATTATTTATTTAAAAGTTATACGACTAAAGTTATTTAGAATACCCACAAATGCACACAGTCCTTCCTTCTCCCTCAGCCCAGTCTGGGGTACCGTATCTCAGGAAAGAAGTGGAAGTCCGTGATTCAGGCTCCCGGCACCATCCACGTGGCAAAAGGGAGCACTTCCAAAGCTGCATGGTCTACTCTGCCAAAGCCGAGTGGTCCCAAAAAGAGACGCCAAGTGGCTGCTGTGCCTGGGTTTAAATCCCAGCGCCAACCTTCCTCTGCAGCCCCATTTCCAGCTCCTCCCACAATTGGCCACAGTGGCCAGCATTCCAGACAGGTGTGGCCCTGTGGTGGGGAGCCAATTATCTCCAAGTTCTTCTGGACCCCATTTCAAATCCCTGTTTGGGGCCCCCCTCTTGGCTGCACCCTGTTACAATATCACACAATCCAAGGAAGTCAACCGAGTCAGATGTCACAGAGAGATCAAGTAAGATAAAACACTGCACACTGTCCTTTGAATGTGGCAGCAGAGAGGTCATTTTTCCCTCAGTGAAAGCAGAGTCTGGAGATCTTGTGAAGACAGAAGACAGATGATAGAATGAACAGAGTAACAGCACTTCTAGTAAGTTATAAAAATATATTCAAGAAATAACCTTTATTTTTATATCATTTATTTATTTTTAGAGAGAGGGGAAGGGAAGGAGAAATAGAGGAAGAGAAATATTGCTGTGAGAGAGAATCATCAATTGGTTGCCTCTCGTACACGCCCCTGTGGGGGACCAAAACCGCAACCCTGGGATGTGCCCTCACCAGGAATTGAACTGCGACCTTTTGCTTTGTGGGACAATGCCCACCAACCCACACCGACTAGGGCAAGAAGTAACCTTCCTTAGATTTTTGTGATCAGTCTAATTTGGTCTTAGCATATTTCATACCTGATTTTAGGGATAAATAATGAAGGACAACAGTTGGATTGTTTTACCTAAATTGTTTACTTAAGATAATCAGCAAGAATGCTTTGTATTCTGATTTTGAAGTAATTAATTCATATCAGTTCAGCATTGTATACTTATAACACCTTCCCCAAAGAGTTGTTTGCCTTTAGGAACGCTTCATTAGTATTAGTATGATCTGCCCCCATTCACCGGATTCCTCTCATTAGTATACAGTGCCGAGTGGTGTTACTTCTTCATTCTGCAAATATTTATTGTGCCTTGCTTATGCCAGGCACTGTTCTAGGCATTCAGTCTACACCAGAGAATGCAACAGGTACAAATCTTTCCCAGGAGCATTTGTATTTCAGAGACGTATACTTGCAGGAAGTGATATAAATTACTTTTAAACGTGGCCATTACACTGCACAGTAGAATGACATCCGTAACACCAAGTGATACATATCAAAGATTGAATTACAAGGGCTTAATTCCTGGTTCTGCTGCTTGGTCGTTCAAGTCTTAATATGTCTAATCATAAGGTATATGAATGTCTAATCACTGTTGTATACCCAAAACTAATAGAATATTGTATATCAACTGTAATTGAAAAATAAACTATAAAAAATTTAAAAGAAAGCAGTACCTAGCACACCAGGTTACTTTGAATATTGAATTTTATAGAATAAAAAAATAGGTACATACATGAGCACTTGTTAGAATGAAAATTCTACATAAGATTGTGGGAACGATGATATGACCATCATCATCACCACCGATTATTTGATCATCGTCCTCTCCATAATGACTCATTTCCTTACGGTGTAGGTGTAGTCAGAGATCAGTTCACAAAGCAATTTGTACCCTTGACTGAGGTGCTAAAAATGCTTAGTTTTTATTTGGGGGACAATACCCTTTGACCCTAGATTACGTATTAGCTGAAAGACATACACTTGTTTAACCGTGGGGCTTGTGCGAGTGTGTTGTAGGTGGGGGCGGCCTCCTAGATGAATGGGTGCTGCCTCACGGGGAAAGCCACAAGACATAAAATACAGTGGTCTGGCTGGGTTTTTCTTATTTTTGATACTTTAAACCTTAGGTGTTAAGAATTATATGAAACTGTCACCAAACTTGAGGCCCTTTTCTTTACTATTGCATCCCAAACATTTAAAAATTACCTTTTGTACTATTTTAATTATTTTATCTGTTTTAATCTTCCAGATCATAGAGCCTATGGATTTTCTGCCCCAAAAGACCATCAAGTAATCACAGCAATAGAGTATCAAGGTAGAGTGCCTTACTGATTTTCACGGACTGTGTTGTCTGAGTGACTCAAGGGCGTGTCAGGCGCTGCTGTCTTTCTGTTTGTCGGGGCCCTCTCCCTCCCCCCACCCTCCCTCTTCTGCCTCAAATGCCATTTCCACCTTGAGGACCCCTTCTCCACCTCCTCAAGGGGAATCTTGGACATGCAATGAAAGACCTGATGTAAAAGGAAGGCCTCTGATTACGTAAATTATCTGCAACATAGCAAATCTAATTGGTGATCGGGAGATGGAGATCTTGCAAAGTTTCCAGCCAGCGGGATACAGTAAATAGAAATTAACACCGCAAACCTCCTGCTACTTAATGTACTTAAGATAGCATTAACATAGCCTATTTGGGGGTGCCATTTTGTTATTTGTTTTAGCTTCAAAATATTTATTAGGGAGAGTGTGTATTAAATTAGTATAAAGTTCTAGTTTTGCAAAATGAGGAAGTTCTGGAAATTGGTTGCCCAACAATGTGAATAGATTCAACATCACTGTTACATTGTACAGTTAAAAATTGTAAAGACATTAAATTCAAATTATGTGTATTCTACCACAATTTAAAACATTTTTAAAGGTTCCAATAACCAAAAATTTATAAAAACTTTTGGTGAGTTTACCTCAAATATTGACTGCCCACTGCTTTTCTCAAGGCTCTTTTACCTGGATCACATAACACCAGGAAAATGGTAGAACGACTCTCTCTTAAATGTGGTGCTTGTTTAGGCAGAAATGGTAAACATTTAAGGAACAAGTCCTGAATGTGTGATCCTTTTCTTCAGGCATGTCTTAGGTTCCGGGAGTTGGAGAGGGAGATTTCAAGGAAAAGAGAGAAATTTATAGAAGAGGACTGGGGTGGGAAGGAATTAAATGAATTAGTATTTAACCAGTGCTTACCGTGGTATCTGGCACATTGTCTTATACGTGCTTGTTCAGTACAAAAAATATGCTATAAGAGTCAGCCTGTCATTCAAAAATAACATCACTCAATAACAAATGACTTAAGTATTTAGGAAGTCCTAACATTTTACATGATTAAGCTAATAAAATACTCACTCTTATTGTGGCTTAGTTTTCATGGGAAAAGGTAGGAAGGCTAAAGAGGGCTGGATGAGATGCCAAAGATGCTGGAAAGGCCGAAAGAGTGAGTACAATGACAGCAAGAGGGGTGAGGATGTTCTGGCGGGACAAAGGAAGTGTTCGTTTCTCCTACATTTTACTTTCCTGGACGTTCTTCCCGCTAGGTCCAATTGGACACCATGGATATACATCCATCCCCGCCCTCTAGGCCCTGTGTCATGATATCTGAATTATTATAGAATGCCAAAGTTATGTTCTGTAGTCTTCCATTACTTTTTAACAACTTATTGAGGCAAAATTCACATAACGTAAAATCCACCGTGTTAAAGCAAACAATTAATGGCACTGAGTACATTCACAATTGTGCGACCACTTCCTCTATCCAGGTTCAAAACATTTCCATCACTCCAAACTACAACCCTGTATCGTTTACATTACTTTTTAATGTGTGTTTTGTGTTTATACAAAATCATTCTATAATTTATAGAAAATAATGTATAGAAAAATCATCCTACAGTTTATCACAATCAAATGTTAGTCTCACTCTCAAATAAGTATTTTTTTACCTTTCTGTTTCACCTCTGCTCCCTTTAATTAAGAATTACATTGTGATTTCATTTTATATGTGCCCCCATCATTCCAACTTGGCTCTTCATGAAACAAAAATAAATTTCTATCTTGTCCCACATTTTAGTTTTAGCATCCTTTTTGCAGTACCTTCATTGTACTTGCAGCCTAAGATATCTTAGGATTTGTGTATACGTGTGTTCCATCCAGTTCACTCAGTTTTCTCTCTCTATCTCTCTGATGTCAATAGATCGTGAACTAATTCCTTCTTTTCAGTACTGCTATTCTGTATCACTTCCCACAGTGGTGCCACTTCCCATAGAATAATACTAAAACAAAGGCAGCTCGGTCAGGCATATAAATTATCCAAACAGGCTTATGCAGGGAGTGTCCAGCCCTAAGAGCTATAAATCAGGGTTTAATAGCATGCTTTTCTCCACAGAGGTAATTACAAGTAATTCCTCACAATT
Source organism: Desmodus rotundus (assembly GCF_022682495.2). Classification (NCBI taxonomy): domain Eukaryota; kingdom Metazoa; phylum Chordata; class Mammalia; order Chiroptera; family Phyllostomidae; genus Desmodus; species Desmodus rotundus. The sequence goes on along the minus strand of NC_071388.1, from coordinate 13,310,656 downwards.
ACTTTAGTAGTATCAATTCTCTTCTTGTATTATATAAGATTTTGATTTTTAACTTCAGCACAGAAAGTAAAATCAGGAGTCATAAGTACAGAATCCTAGAAAAATTAGATTTCATAGTGTAGCAATAGTTGTTGCTAATGCTTTATCAAAACAAAGAACTACCTTTTCTCGATCCAAACAAAACATTTTCATGGAAATGAAAATTATCTTAATGGAAAAACTTGGTGCATTTTTCTGTTTAAATATGCCTTATTTTGAGAAAATATCTATATTATTTTCTTTGCTGTCTCAGAGGGAACGTTGTAGTTCAAATCTGAGTGACTTTTAGGTAAATTTGTGATGGTATAAAGTGTGGATTTCTGTCAGGCCAAGACAAGCTTATAGCTACAACTAAGAGAAGTTCCTCATGTATGAAGGTAATAGTGACCATTTATGGAGCAGGTACTATATGCAAAGTACCACATGCACACAAGTGTGTGTATGAGTGTGTGTGTGGTCTCATTTAGTCCTTACAACAACTTCGTGAGATGAGTACTGTTATTTTTTTTCATTTTACAGATGTGACTATAGTGTTCAAAAAAACTTAAATAATTTGCACAATGTCACACACAGGGTATTTGGCAGCAGCCTAACTCCTTTAAACTGCTACGGTGGCATAATAACCCTGCGGGTTACATGCAGAATTATGCTGGCCCTGAGTGTTGAATTTTGGCTGAGAAAAGAAAAAAGAGTCCGTGGTCGTTAGCTTTTAAGTTTACTTGGTTTGTCGTCCTTAGATGTCGACCCCGTGATTCTAGTAGATTCACGGTCCCTTTTAGTTCCTGGGGGCGAGGTGTTAGCACCCTAGGGTCCGGGCACAGGCTGGCTCTTTGCTTGGAGCACTCCCAGAGAACCACGTGGTGCATTCTCAATTCAAGTTCTAGGGCATTCTCATGCAAATTCTAAGGAATTTAATTTTCTCTTTTAAATCTTTGCTCAAATGTCACCCTCTAAATTAGGTGAACTCTGCCTTACTATTTTTTAATTGCATCCTTGTCCCTGGCACTTCCAAACTGCCCTGTACTCTGACCTATATCCAAAACACTTAGCACCCCCTTGCATACTATATAATTTACTTCATGTTGTTTCTCGTGCCCCTGAGCCCCTGCAAACTGTAAGATCCAAAAGGACAGAGAGCTCTGTGTTGCTCACTGACCTAGCTCCAGACAATGCTGGGCGCACATTAAGTCCTCAGCGTATTTTAGATAAGTTGGATACATCGTTTCTCCAGTTTACAGGGTCAGTGTGAATGAGGCTGGAGTGGAGTCAGCTGCTTTTAGGAAAATCAGTTACATTTTCGAATATAATTTCTACAAAGGTCCCCCATAGAGCGGTGAGGATAGAAATTAGGAAGAATTCACCAAGTGTGTGTGTCTGTATATCCATTTAAACATATGAAGCAAGTGAGTATAAATTTATCCCTAAGACGTAGGAGAATGGGCGAAAAATGAGTGTGGGTGTGTGTTTAATTGTTGGAAACTCAGTCCACGGGAAGGAAACCTATCTAAAACTCAAGACTCCGGAAGGTCGCCACCCATTCTCCTTAATCAACAGAATCGAGCTGTATTTCCTCAGACATGTTCCTCGGCACACATTTGTCTTCGCGGCAGGATTGTAAACACGTCTCTAAAATGATGTCTCTTGGTAATGTAAGACCTGCTTGTAAAACTTCAGGCATATTTGAAAACAACTTTGGATTTTTCTTCTTTGCCTTTCTTTATCCTACTCTCTGTTTTTCATTACCTTTTATTCTACTTCTGTATTTCTAGCAATATGTGTGGAACTGAAGAACACTAGAGACTACATATAACAATGAGAAGAATCATAATCTATCGCACAGAAATCATCACTGGGTTAATATTTTCACACATATGTATATATTTTGTTAAAAAAAATGAGGATAGTATCATAAGGATTACATAATGTACCATATCATGTAATAGCCTGAATTCTTTTTTAAAATGTTGTTAAATCTTAACATCAAAATCAAAGGTATGGAAAGGATTTTAACATAATTATCAGGATGGAGGTAAGAGGTAGGAATCAACAATTTGTTAGAAGACAATACTGGGTTTGTGTCAACGCATTCCTAGAGACGGTTATCACAGAAGGGATCCGAGTGAGATTGGAGCCTATTGAGGGAACAGTTGTGGGTTTCCCAGGTGGCCTGGGCTGGACTAGGTGCCTCTCCCAGGCACTAGGTGTGACGCACTCTCTCTTACTTCTGTCCTGGCACTCATCACATTGGACTGAAATTACAGGATCTCATTTGCCTCGTTTTCCAGGCTGTAAAATCCCTGAAGCCTGAGACTGGAAAAAACTAAATAAATAATTAATCATTGCTGCCATTTTAAAGTACTCTGCATATATATTATTGGATTTGAAGACTCACAAGAATTTGAGATACTATCTTATTTTACAAATGGTAACTGATGCTGAAGATCTGCGAAAAGTAACAGAGCATCACACAATTATTATGTGGAAGAGCTGTAATGCTTTCAGTTTATCTTTGGGTTAAGCCAGCATGGTACATGTTGAGGTAAATTATGAAGGAAGGAGGGAAGGAAGGAAGGAAGGAAAGAAGGAAGGAAGGAAGGAAGGAAATGAATGAATAGAAATAAAAAGGGACAGCCCTGGCTGGTGTGTCTCAGCAGATTGAGCACCTGCCTGTGAACTGAAGGGTCGCCGGTTCAATTCCCAGTCAGGGCACATGCCTGGGTTGTGGGCCAGGTCCGCATTTTGGAGAGTGCAAGAGGCAACTGATGGATGTTTCTCTCGCACATTGATGCTTCTCTATCTCTCTTTCTTCCTCCCTTCCCCTCTCTCTAGGAAGTAAATAAATAAAATCTTTTTTAAAAAAGAAAGAAATATAAAGGAATAATGAGGTTAAAATGTATTGCTTAATTCAGTAAAATATAATTTGAGAGGGACACTAAGCAAATAAGTATTTTTGTTGTTTCTAGAGGCTGTTTTAACCTGTCAGTACCTAAAGAAGAACATGGCCTCCAGATTAGAGTGGAAGAAACTGGGGGAGAGTGTCTCCTTTGTCTACTATGAACAGGCTCTTAAAGGTAAGAAGCTGCGAATGCCAGGTGAGAGCAAGAGAACAAACACCTAGTGCAGCCAGGATCCTTTAGTTTTGAATGAGAACAGGACATAGCTGACTGCAGAAAATGTGTTTTGGTACGTGTGAGATGAACCCAACAGGGAGTGGCTGAGACCTAGGACACAACCACCAAAACAGGGAACACAAAACAGAAGTAGGTGAACTCCGCTGAGGCCCTGGACCCTTCATTTCTCAGCGCAGTCCTAGAGGGTGGAAAATGATCTTGTTCCTATGGCCCAGTAGATTAAACTCTCCGGGGAAAGGAAGACAAGATGGTGCGGGGTTGGGAATGCATAGTCACTGTTCACTTCTAGTAACCTGACCATATTTCCACCTCTCCATCAGAAAGCTAGGCCATCTCTGAGACACTTAGGGAGTTAAGAATTACAGGAGGGCAGCTACATCTACCTTCATCCAGTGTTTTCTTCTTTAATTTTTATTTGTTTTACATCTCTACTTCTTATTCTCCCTACTGAGAATGTGACAAGCTATTATTTTAAGTGTTGGCGGTGGTGGATAAAAGTGGTAGGAGGGCGGATGCGGTGAGAAGGCCACGCACTGATCGCTGTTAGCTGGGTGATGGGTACACTGAGGTTCGTTTTACTATGCTGTCTAATTCTGTGTGTGCTTGAAATTGGCCACTGCAAATATTTTTAAAGCTGGAAGTGTAATTTAACAAGTATATTAAACATGTTATTTTAAAATACTATATGTTACTTTAATTTTAAAGAATTATATAAGCAAACAAATGTTTAAAATTTACAATAAACTTAATATACCCCTCTTGTTCTTGTCTGTCAATATAAGGTAAGGCTACAGACGTCAGGGGGCCAATAGCATAGTTGTCTTTACTGGAATTTTCTACAGTTGCCAATTCTGGCACTTGAACATTATACAAAACACTATTTTAATTGCATAGACATTACTATCAAAAATTAACCAAAAGAATGTTTTTAAGATGCCCTCACCTTTTCTTTTGTGGAGTATCATATGGGCCTCCACTCAGCACAGAAAGTTACTGTTCCAGCTAATTAAACGAGGCTGCCCAGTATCTTTCAAAAGCAGGAATCTTTCTATAAGCAACGGTATGAGATAGAAAGGAGGGTTGAATTCTTTAACATATGGGAATATGGAACTAAGTGTTCTTTTGTCCACAGTATGTCATTCTAAAAAAACTCTGAAATAGCAGCACCCATATACAGTTTTTAAATTTTTAACTTGAGTTTATCACTAGGAAAATAAATGCCTTGGTGACTGAATGAAGTGACTCGAGGATGGGAGCACATAGAAAGTTACTTGCGTTATTATCAACATTGTTTTCTTCTTTTTCTAACAGGTGATTTTAAAGATCGAGCTCAGATGCTGGATTTCAATATCAGGATCAAAAATGTTACAAGAAATGATGCCGGGAAATACCGCTGTGAAGTTAGTACCCCTTCTGAGCAAGGCCCAAGACTGGAAGAGGATACTGTCACTCTAGAAGTGTTAGGTGCTGTGCTCATATCTGTGCCATTACTGTTCCCGCCCTAATCCCCATCACCCAGCGCTGGGGGCAGTGAGGCAACTGGTTGCAATTACTGTGGGTAAAAGAACATGGTCTGTGCCCCTTCACAGATGTTAATATAAACTACCAAGCAAAGGGAATAAAATCACTGCTTTTCTACATAGTCCAAGCTCTTTCTAAAATACTAGTGATGGGCTCATAGAGAGGAAATTCAGACAGCTTGGCAGGAGAATCGGCTGTTGTATTCGCTTTCTATTGCTACATAACAAATGATCACAAACTTAGGAGCATAAAAACCCACCCATTTCAACATAATAAATAGAAGAAAAAAGGAAACAAAATATAACCAGAGACATTGAAGTTAAGAACAATCTAACAATGGGCAGGGGGGAGTGGGGAGGGGACAGCGAGGAGAGGGGATTACAGGAACTACTATAAAGGACACATGGACTAAATCAAGGGGGAGGGTGGAGGTGGGGGAGGGAGGGGGGTTCGGCTGGGGTGGGGTGGAGGGATGGGGAGAAAAGGCACACAACTGTAATTGAATAACAATAAAAAATTTTTTAAAAAAGGATGACAAAAAGAAAAACCCCACCCATTTCTTAGCTCGCAGTTCTGGAGATCAGAAGTCCAGCATCACAAGGCGGGGTTTCTGCCTAGGGTTTCAGGAGGCTGCAATCTGCCGTCCAACAAAAGAATGTCTAACCGCTCTTGTGCTTTGAATCTTTCATTTTCCCTTTTGTGACCAGTCAGAAAAACCACGTTTAAAGGAGTCATTGATTAGGTCAGCTCTGACTGTACAGACAGTAGATTTGGAACCCTAGCTGCATCTCCAGAATCCCTTTAGAGTGGTACCTTGACCAGTGTTAGACGGAGTAAATGAGAGAAAGTGTATATATACCCGGGCAGGCGAACTTGAACGACCATGTTAGAAGTCTGTCTACCACTCAGAATTCTGGGTTTTCCTGGATTAAAGTTACCTAGTACAGTCTGGTTTACTTTACAAATAAATCCCTGGGACCAGAATAATCCTAACTCAGCTATTCTCTAATGTGTCCAGTTCTCGGCACAATAGGATATTAGTTTGAGTACTGGGCCTGAAAAGTACAGTCAGGTTTGACTTTTGAATATACTTGCTAATAAAGCATTAAAACCATTGGTGAGGAAAAGAGTAGATATTATTTATGTAAAAAAGAACAGTTGTTATATTAGCTAATATAATGCTGTTATAAGAGAAAAGCACTCTCAGTGAGTGACTTAAAATATTAGAAGTTTCTCGTGTAGGTCAAGTCTTAATGGTTGGGGCAGAGATTGTAGAAGTAAAGCTGTTATTCTACTTCATGAAATTATTAGAGACCCAACCAAATACAGATCTGATATCTTCAGTACATGGCTTTCTGAGATCACCATGGGTGTTGACACCTACCTGGTAGCAGGAGGGGTGGGGGGATGAATGAATGCAGATTCACACAGGAGGCTTGTATGGACCAGGCCTGGTAATGGAACAGAACTCATGCCTATGACCCCCTCTGTCATAGGAAGCTGGCAAATATAGTCCAGCTACGTGCCTGGGAAGAAAGGCAATAGGTCTTTTGAACAGGTAGCCGGTCTCTATAACAGGCGTCTGCTACATCTTCACCTGGCTGTTACAATCCTTGTTTAGCTTATAGATAACCTGTACCATCTGACTTCTGTCCCTCAGTGGCTCCAGGAGTTCCATCCTGTGAAATACCCAGCTCTGCCCTGAGCGGAACCGTGGTGGAGCTGCGATGTCAGGACAGAGAGGCGAATCCAGCCCCTGAATACACGTGGTTTAAGGATGGCATCCGTTTGTTGGGGAGTCCAGAACTTGACGCCCAAAGCACCAACAGCTCGTACACGATGAATACAAAATCTGGAACTCTGGTGAGGGCATCGCAAGCCTTGGCCTAGTAACTGTTCTGCATTTGGAGGAAAAAAATTATTGGAACTGAAATGATATAGAATAGAGGGCTGATACCACTGCTTGTTAAGTGGAGAGAGGCAAGGGCAGCAGGAAAGTGGGGGTGCATGCTCAGAGAAGTGGGGCAAAGGGCTGCTGCAGGCGGCGGGAGGACCACACAGGGAACAGGGGCGCTGAGCACACAGAGGTCTGCATGCACAGTGACTGAAAGAGAGCAGGTCTGACTCATGGCGACGGAGCAGGCAGCTCACCACAGCTGCCTCCCTGGCCTTGCAAGGGCAGTAAGGGCCGCCTCATATTTACAGTGTCGGGGAAATGCACAAACACTCCGAGCGGGGACGGGAGGTGCCCTTACCCCAGTACCAGCCATTTAGGGGTAGTGACTGTTGCCAGCCTATGATAGGATGTCTTTGTCATTAAATCCTTCCATAACTAGATCACCAACAACTGACTCAGTGACTTAAGAATCTATGACTTTAGATTTGCCCAGATTTTCTGATTGATTGAAAAGCTTTTCTACAAATACTGATGGAAGCCTACAAATAAGCTCTTTAAAGTTAATGACACTTAAAAATAAAAGTATTTTTCTTTTCCTTTGTCTCTGACTTTTCAGGATAGAGATGGAAGTAAAAATAAAGATCATCAAGCTTGAAACTCTTTTTTATTCAAAGAAATATAACATAAATTTTTAAATGTCTGATTTCCAATAATGCAGAATCACTACCACAACCATTATCAAAAAAAAATAGTTTTCATGAATTTTACAAGGAGAGTACGTTTCCTAGTATGCTTTCTATCTACAAATGCATGATGACGTTTAAAATCTAGGTCTTCTGGGAAATAACAGAGAACAGTGATAACGTGGCTAAACAACAAAGCACATCAGGGATGAGCTGCTCCGGGAGGAAGGCCCGCTCCGCCCTCTGGGCGTCAGCAGGCTCAGTCAGCAGGTCCCAGTGACTTCACACGGAGAAATTGGGCAGAAAACCTGCCGGTCACACTTTGCTATATTTACTTTTCAAATTTATTTTCTCTCAGAGCAGGTGATAAGAGCCCCACGGCAAGTCTGAGATGACATAGATTCACTTTCCTCAGTTAGCCTCAGTGCTTGAGATGTTTTGTGGTGCCATGGATAGGACTGAGTCGTTTCCTGAGAAACAAGCGACCAAGAAACCAGTCTGGGGAGGACAGTGACTTCCTTCCTTTTGATTCCCAGTTATAATATGCTGGAAGATCCTTGTTTTTATTTCACTGATTGTTGATACATAACCTTAGCCTTGAGCCCATGGTGAATGTTTTAAAAGTGCTCTGGCTTGGGGTGTGGGGTGAGAGAGGACTGCATAAAGTTAACATAAACTAGGAAAAGCTTTCATGTCAGCAGGCTGAAGTATACAGAAAGAAGAAGTAGGTGGGTAGTGGGTAAAGAAAAGTGAGAGAGGAAAGGAGTTAAAGAAAAACCTCGGCTGTCTTCAGGAACATAGTATTGCATGAAGATCAAAGTCAACGAGGGTGCCCCTTAGAGCCCTGTGGCTCTCGCGGGTGCCATCAGCAGGGACTGCTGTGGTTGTGAGGGTGTGGCACAAGGGCACTGAAAGACAGATCCAGCCCCCTGTGAGCCTCTGCACTGGCCCTGGCAGAGCCCTTTACTGAGTGCAGGACCCACTGCACTCATCCCCTCCTTCTCTCCCTCCGTCCTTCCTTCCTCCCTTCCTTCCTTCCTTCCTTCCATCCTCCCTCTCTCTTTTTTCCTGCCTCCTGCATTCCCTCCTTCCTATCTTCCTTGTAATCTGTCGGCCTGACTTCCTGCCTGCCTTTCAGTCTTCTTTTCTGCCCTTTCCTATATTTCTACCTCCCTGTCTCCTCCTTTCCTTCGTGAATCCCCCAAGGAAATAAAACTACTAATATCAAGTATGAAACCTATTATATCAAAGTCCTATCTTCAGCAGGGAGTGGAAGGAGCAAGGACTGGACTTTATGTCTTCAGGATTTTCAAAAATCCTACAACCGACAGAATTTATAATCCTATGAACGACATCGACTATGATTTTCCTAGGCTCCACTTTACTTCCTGGTGATAACTATGGCTTTAGAGGAAGTGTTAATATTTGCTGCTGCACTGAACTCACTTGTTACTTTGGAAAGTGTGTCAGCCCTTTTAGGCCAAGAAGGCCTTCTCTTACAAATGGTATTTCCTCGGGGAATTAGAAATACCCAGAATATTTAATACTACAAGGTACTATAACCTTAAAAAATGCCCACTGCCTTCGTAACTACTATTTTTCACAGTATCACACACACACAAAAGATTTCTCTATAAGTCTTTCTCTATCAAACAGGAGACCTCGCTATTTACTCTTTGAAGGCATGGAAGATTTTTGAATTCATAGTAAAAAATACGAAGGCTTGGGTCAATGATACGGAAAGACCAACTTAACACAAAAATTCATGGGACATGGTTATTTTAGGAGTCTTCTTACAGTTTTATGGCTTAAAAAATCCATTTATTTTTTTCTCCCACGAAATCCCAGCAATTTAATACTGTTTCAAGACTGGACAGCGGAGAATATTCCTGCGAAGCCCGTAATTCTGTCGGATCTCGCAGGTGCCCTGGGAAGCGAATGCAAGTAGGTGAGCGTGAACTATTGGGACGAGCAAATGGCTTGCAGTTAGGGGCAAGTTGCTGGGGGTGGAAGTTGGGGTGGGAAAGGGCTGAGTGATGGGAGCATAAATGGGAGGGGATGTTTAAAACTAGCTCGATATGGTGTGTTACAAGAAGCAAAGATGCTGTTTTTTATCCATGTCCCAAACAAGCCAAGAATTTTTAGCATTACACTTTACAAATTTTTTTTAATTTTAATTTTTAAAAAATTTTTATTTATTTATTTTTAGAGAGAGGAAGGGAGGGAGAAAGAGAGGGAAACATCAATGTGTGGTTGCCTCTCATGCCCCCTACTGGGGACCTGGCCTGCAACCCAGGCATGTGCCCTGACTGGGAATTGAACTGGTGACCCTTTGGTACGCAGGCCGGCACTCAATCTACTGAGCCACACCAGCCAGGGCACTTTACAAATTTTTGAATCTTTCAAATAATTGTTTTGACACTATGCCCATCAGAGCAATCTTTTTTCAGACAAAAGCTGAGCCTTGTAAATTAGTCAAGGTCAAGGACTCTGTATGGGGGTTCAAATTCCAGCTCTGACACATACTAGCTGCATACTTTTGGGCAAATTATTTAACCTCTGTGCCTCAGTCTCCCCAAAATGGAAGTAGTAATATACCATCCTCACAGAGTTGTTATGAAGATGAAAATAATAGTTGAAAGTGTTAGGGTAGCACTGGCATATTATGAGCACTATGTAAGTGATGCTTTTACTTGTTACCAGGTTGTTAATTTTGTCGATCTTCTGAAATACTATGCTTACAATTATTGCAAAGTAGCTTCTCAAAAAACGCATGTTGAATATAAATTACAGACCTAAGTCACTATAAAGTTAGCTGCCATATATTACGTTACGCAAAATAAGCTTCTGAGGATCCAGTAAAATAAGTGCTCGAGAATCTTTTCAGATTATGTTTCAAAACAATCATATTATTTTTTCATTTTATTTTTAATAATTTGGTTTAATTCTTCCTTGTGTGAAAGCCATGTGTTTTGAAAATGGTTGCGTAACAGAGAGGGGAGAGCTGAGATGGTACCCACGGGGTTAAAGGTCACGTGGGAGGGCTGTACCCTGAAGCGGAAGACTAAGGGTTCCCCTAGGTTCAGGGTTTGGTGGGGTCAGAAATTCATTTTGCACTGTGCTGAGAGGTATGCAGATGTGTGTGCAGTAATGTGTATTGCCTGTGCACCGTTACACTCAGCATTAGTTTTTGAAGAAAATAATAATCTTATTACACTTCAGGATATCCTAAAGTATAAGATATTCAGTAGTAAGTTTGAATTTCAGGTGTGTTTTAGATTCAGGGATACATATTATCCACCACACTCACCCAGGTGTTCACATGGATGGTCAAACATAAGCACCTGCTTAAATTACTAGCAACTCTCTCTCGGTGCTGCTTTGGAATTATCTGTGAAAAATCATTAGAACCCACTATAAAAATTAGCATGGTCCAGTGTTTTCCTAACTTCATTCACATACTGTCCTCACGGTTTGTACTGTAACCTTGTACCACCTACATGATTATTACTTATTTTTTCTTTAAATGGCCATGTGTAATTTTAATGCCTAATTTAACTGCATCTTAAGAAGTAATTCTGTGATGTTATGGTTTTGACATTCTAGTTGCATTTTCCTAGCATGCAGTAAATAAATACTTATAAAATTTAATAGTTTGTGATTTGCCAGTAGCACCACTCTGATTTGATCATGCTTTCCACATATCTACTCTTTCTGATACATTAGTTTGAAGGTTAAAAGCAGTTTGTTTAATGCTCACCCATTGTTCCTAAGTATTTTACGCCCTTGGTATGGAATTAATATAATTTGAAATGCACATGAATGCATGAAATCTTATGTTGTTTTCTTTTTGAGTTATCATTAATAACTTGTAACCAAAAGCAGAATCTGTTAACTGTTCTAAAGAAGTTCTTTTTGAAGTAGAGAAAGAAAGTAAATTGTGAACGTGCTGATTATCTCTGGAAGATCCTGCCACACAGCATTCTAGCAGTTTGGTTCCTTTCCTTTTATTTAGAGTAAGGGTGCCTTCCTTTTATAGTGGCTTGTTTTGGGGGGTTTTTTAGCAAAGAACACAAAGTATTTTCATATGTGGTGTTATAGTTTCTCTTCAGTGAAGCATAAGATGGTTACATGACTTGCTCAATATCTCACAGTAAATAGCAAATTGGCTGAAAACAACTTATCTCTAACTTATGAGCCTTATCGCTTCCATTTCATTGAAGAAAATAAAATAAAAGTTATACCATGACTTAGGACTAATAGGGAAAGATAGTTTTTTGTTTTTTGTCAGGATTTGCCTTTTGCTTGAATCCTTCACAGATGTCAGGTTCATTGATAAACTACAGGACGGGTTTTTTTTGTCACATAATAGCCCGTAGGTTGACCCCTTCATAAATGTCAAATTCACTGACCACTACAAAGAATGTAGTAGATGCAGTTTGGTTCTCAGGAGTATCATTTAGTTATTAATTTAATTCATTTTATATTATATTGTGAATTTTCCCCTTTTCTGTTTTTTTTTGTCCATGTAAATCAATAGCTAGAGTTCACTGACCTCCCAATACTCAATTAAAATGAACTGAGTTTATACCAAGCAATAATTAATGTTTTCTACTCTGATCAAATTACTCAGTCTTTCGAAAGATTTGTCATGTTTCCTTTAAAAAAATCAGTTGATATTTCAGCGGTATCTAGGAAAATTAATAACACACTTGGGATGAGGAAAAAACTTGGAGACAGGATGCTTTTATGAAAAGCAGACTCACTTATATAATGTTTTTAAAAATCTTTCCCAAGACATGCACTGCTTTAAAATATCTAAAATTACTGTTCAGAAAAGTCATCCCTAATATGTTCTCCAAATAACTTGGGAATGTGCTAATTAATACTTGCTGTTTCATGAGACTCGTTTGAGGAATTGCTCCTTTAAAGATCACAGATAACTTACATGTTAATCAGTACAGAGGAAGCGTCTCAATGACAGAAGAGTGTGGCGCATGACATCCTGGTGGACAAGATGCAGAAACGTGGTCCAAATCAAATGCCGCGTGGATTCACATGTAGTTGGAGGCTATACCCAGAGTACGATGATAAAGTGTGCTATTGAAGAGCGGGATCTAGTAATTTGTTGCATAGTTCTTTCCCCCGCAGAGTCATGAGCATCATTTTATTGGTACCTTGAAGGGATTTTTGATGCAGTTCAAAATTGGTAAAATATTAACTTTGGGATATTAATAATCTAATTCTTGGGCAACTGAATCAGTATCTGAAAAAAAAAACAAACAACCTCACAAGTTGGCAATATGGTAATAATTTCAAACTTGGGTCCAAAAAATCCAGTTGTATTAGTTTAGAGGAGAAATTACGTAATAGCAACAGGAAGAAGCTTTGGGGGAATTGAATTCATTTTAAATTTAATGAAGTGACAATTTAATGGCACATATGTAATGGCATATACATATGTACACACACCCGCACAAGCCCCTATAAATTCAAGTATGTTTCTGACACTTCATTTTATAGAAAACAGCATCATGGGCTTTCTTTAGGGCTGAGTGAATTTTCCATAATTTGTGAAATTGACACAGATGATGATGTAGAAGAATTTTAAGTAAAATTTGCGGCCGGGGGAGGGTGGTAGTAGAACACTTGAGCTCCCTGAACTTCAAAAATTGCTTCCAATCTGGTATTCAATCTTATAAATTATTGCGTCTCCAAATGAATGCAAGAGAATACCACACATGTTATTTCTGGACCATAGAACTTTTTAAAATTTGAAAGTCTTGCCAGTCATAGTTTTGTTTATATTTTCATTCAATTTTGAATCATGTCCTAGAGGTGTGTTGGTTGAAGAAACTTTGGAAGCATGCAATTACACATGCTTAGGGTATAGCTGCAAACAGGAGCTTTTTTGAACTTTTTCAGTTGAATGTCTCCATCTGCCCGTCTCTTTGACATCAATTCACACATCGTTTATTTTGCATTCCAGATGATCTCAACATAAGTGGCATCATAGCGGCTGTAGTAATTGTGGCCTTGGTGATTTCTGTTTGTGGCCTTGGCGTGTGCTACGCTCAGAGGAAAGGCTACTTTTCGAGTAAGTGAATTTCATCCTCTGCTAAACAAATTCCTGTGAATATGGAGGTTTGTATTTTTGTTTGTTTTTTTAATGAGACACTGTTTTTCTTGAGAAGCTCTAGCAAACTTGGGAGAACATTTTTTCATTGCCTTTTCTATAGTAGAAAATACCCAAGATGACAGGCAAGGGAGTCATGAAGCGCCCTGGCAGATGTAGGGGAGAAAGGCAGAGCTGCCTCAGCCCCGCATTCCAGGAGACACCACGGAATGGCATAGTGCAGCCACACCCAGGGTACCAAGCGATAGTCAGCGCAAAGGGATGTTTATAGTACATTTACATGTGTTGAAGATCCTTTTAAGTTAGGAATTGTATACCTCAAGTGGTAAATTGATTGCTACTTATATGATGAGGAATTTTGTTTAAATAAATCTGTGAACTGTTCTATGAATTGAGAATAGTGGAATGTTGAGTGTCAAATTTAGTACAACTGAAAAGAATCATTCAGTAAAAGCTAGAAACCGGTTGTGCTGGAGTTGCTTCTGAACAAAGTTTATAGTTCTTCACGTTTAGGCCTCTTGTAATTCTAAACCCCCATTTGGTGATAGGATGTAAAAGTGTGAGATTAAAAAATAATCTTTTTTATTCTCTTAATGCATTTCCTTTCTCCTTGGTCTTTAAAATTACCTGAGAGCTCAAAAACTGGAGAACTGCATAAAGTCCACTGGGATTAATATAAGGTAGAATTTTTAACGGAATAATACATGTTAATACAGCATAAATTAGCTTTAGATCTACCATTTCAGAGTGGATATTAATTTTGGAATTTAGGTTTAAAAAAACATTTTATACCAAAATAAAAGAAATTTAAAAAGAGTTTCTAATAATACCTATAAGTGGATATTAGCAAGAAATGTTTCCATGAACATGGTTTCAAGGATATTCTTCATAATTAAGAACTGTTCTGTGAATAAATATTACTTGTTCATTTATTTGGATGGTTCTACAATCTAGTCCAGAGTAATTTTATGAATGGAGTTGGCTGAGTCCCTCTGCTGGTCACCAGTGTAAGTACAGATGACAGATTGCTCAAAATTCTTATCATCTTTATCTCTACTTGCAAAGAATATATATAAGTATTTTTTGAAGACTTGGTAAACAATATTTTTCTTGAAATACAGAATTAAAGATGTGATATGGGTATCAGTAGTTCATGAGGTAAGAATGTCACACCCATTTTCATCTGGCAGAAAATCTAAGAGAATCGTTTTCTAGAACTTGCATTTTGGACAGGGGTTGGCAAACTACAACTGTGGACCAAATATGGCCTGCCACCTGTGTTTTTATGGCCTGTGAGGTAGGAATGGTTTTCGTAGATGAACATTTACAATCTATTTGATAATAGGAACTCTAACTTTGAACCCCAATTTCAAGAAATACTATCTTCCCTAAAAGAACTGTTTTTCTGTTTAACCAACACAAGACTTTATTATTCCAGTTAAAATTTTATTGGTAAAAATTTTGGAAGTTTATTTTCTCTTGTTATAAAATTACCTACAAAATCTCCTTACATTTCACCTCTTGGCCCACAAAGCCTAAAATTTTGCCATGTAGCCCTTTGCGGAAAGAGTTTGCCAGCCCTTGAGTTAGAAGGTACAAATGTCGGCAAGTGAGAATCAAGACTGAGAAAAAGAAATTAAGCTTAAACTCATTTTTATATGAATCTGTATTATGCCATATTAACTCTTGTATTAATGATATATACTTATTCTTTTGTAGAAGAAACCTCCTTCCAGTAAGTATACTTTCTTACAATACATGCTTTTCTCCCATATCAACTAACTTTCTGTTACTTATCTGTTTAAAGTCAAAAGTGGGAAGTTGAGTTATTTGTGAAGGTTTTTAATCCTATGGGAAGTAACTGTGACTTAAGTTCATCAAGAAATACATCCCACTTCAGGCCTCATGCCCACTTGTCGATGATATTTATCTACAGAAGAAATACATTCATTAATTTGACTTCATAGGCATTTCCATAGAACGACTTTAAAGAATGTATTTGCTGTAATTTGCTAAATTGAAATCTTCCAAGTAAAATTTGACTCAACAGTCATTTTTACATTTAATTAAGCACCAATTCTGTGCCCAACAACTGTCCCCAGGACTAGTGATCCAGCTGTGAACGAAACAGGTCAAAAGTGGCTCTGCTCTGTGGAGCTCACATTCTAGGACAGAAAGGTGGAAAGGAAACGATTGCGTCGGATTGTACTAAGAATTCTGGAGAAAAACAAAGCAGACGAGAAAAGCGAGAATCGTGGGGTGAGAGTGGAGATTGTCCTTGTACATGGCTGCGGTTAGGGAATGCCTCACTGAGGTGGTGACGTTTGAAAAAGACCTGAAGGAGCTGAGGAAGCCAGTCATGCAGACATCCAGGGGAAGAGGGTTCAAGGTGCGTGGAGAGAACAAATGGAAAGATCTCGAGGCCAGGGATGCCTGGAGTATCGGAAACATCAAGGGGACCGGTGTGGCTGGAACAGAGGGAGGACAATGGAAGAGGAGATGCGTGCACAGAAGTAGCAGGGGCCAGATTGTATGGAGCCCTCCCTTTCTAGTCAGTTGTGAGGAGTTTGGCTTTGGTTCTGAGTGAGATGGGCAGAGGAGTGGCATCGCCTCAATTCCAAAATCTCACTCTGGCTGCTCTATTGAGAATAAACTATAACGTGATCAAGGGTGGGGAGACAAGGAGACCATTTAAGAGACGACTCAGCAATCTAAACAAAACAGCATCGGGGTCCAAAGCAGTGGTATTGGAGATGTTGCAAAGTGATAGGATTCTGGAACCATTTTTAACAATTTGGTGATTGACTGAGTGTGGGCTACAAGAAACAGAGAAATCAGGGATGGCTCAAGGCCACGAGAAGGATGGAGTTACCATTTACTAAGGATACAAGATTTCAAGGGGAGCAGGTTTGAAGTTTCAGTGGCAGTAGGTGGAGAGGTCTGGAGTGTTTTGGAATTTTACAGTCTGAGATGCCTATTAGACTTCCAAGTACTAGAGATAATCAGTAAGTAGCTGAATGTATCGATCTGGAGTTTGGGGAAACATCTTCAATCGAGTTAGAATTTTAGGACTCACTGATGCCTGAGGTCTGATAAGGTCATCAAAGTCCCCCAGTTGATGTGCATCTGACGTGTGACCATCCTGCTCGTATGTGTGGAAATGGCAGACCCAACTCTGAGTCTGGGCATCCCTTCTACTCTCAGCTGTCATCGCTTCAGATACTTGGCCATCTCCTTAATCTTTTGAAAGCTTAGCTGCCATTGATTTCCTGTTGCCAGACTTGCTGCTCACTGCCGGTCTCTGAGCCTCATAATCTCAGTCTAAGTCCAGCATGAGGTCCAAGTTCGCAGGACTAGCGGTGGCAAAGAGGGGGAGTTCAGAAAGGAGGGTGAGCCTGATGGTATAGCCACCCCCATGCCGCCCAAGGCATCTGTGAGGATTTCCACTTTTAGTGAGTGAGATGGAAAGTAATCGGAGGGTTTTGAGCAGAGGAGAGGCATCATCTCATACATGGGAAAAGGCTGGCATTGCTGTGGGGCGGGGGTAGGTCCTCTCTTCAATCACAGTGTCTCTATTAACCCAGGAAGTGGTGTTCGGGGCACTACCTTTATTCCTACACACATCTCCCATTTGTCTAGTCCATGGCCCTCGGGATTGGTTGATGAATGAATTGGATGCTGCATGTGTTTGCTAGGGCTGCTGTAACAAAGTGCCACCAACTGCGTGGCTTCAACCTCAGAAATGTGTTTTCCTCCAGTTCTAGAGACTGAAAGTCCAGGATCAAAGTGTTAGCAGAACTGGTTCTTTCTGAGGGCTGTGAGGCGGGGAGGGATCTGTCCCAGGCGTTGCTCCATGGCTGACAGATGGCCTTCTTCCTGTGTCTGCACATCATCTTCCCTCTGTCTGTGTGTGTCTGAATTTCCTCTTCTCGTGAGGACACCAGTCATACTGGATTAGGGCCACCCTGGTCACCTCATCTTAATTTAATACTTCTTTAAAGACCCTCTCTTCAAATATGGTCACATGCTGAGGTCCTGGGGGTTGGGACCTCAACATGTGATATCGGGACAGCGGGGGGTTGGGGGGACACAGTTCAGCTCAAAACCATAGTCACCACATAAATCTTTCTTTCCATGGAAAAAGTGAAATTTGAGATTATAATCTCAAGCTTTCAAAATGTTAAATGTTACTAAATCGATACATTAAAAGTTAGTAAGTCTCTGTTTTGCTCATTCCACAAAAATCTGTAGTATATTAGCCCTAGGTCACGAGATACAGGGCTTCCCACACACACTGATATATTTTGTTGCACGGCTTTCTCCGTGAATATGGTCTACAAATATAAGACATTCAGTGGGGATTTCTGGCTTTTTATTGCACCTGGCTGTGATAAAGGTTCATCTTCCTGTTGAGAAAATGTATGCAGGTAACATTAAGTGAAAGGGTATGTGTTTCAGAATTGGAAGTGATCGGGTCATAAATGTTGTTTCTTTTATTCCACAAACAGGAAGAGCAGTTCTGCAGCCAAAGCCACGACAATGAGTGAAAATGTGAGTATTTTTAAAGTATATTTATAGAATGGACTTGTTTAGGGGGTAAGGCAAGGACATGAAGTAACTGTGTGGAAGTGATGGATTTTCACTTTTAATATGCTTTGTCCTAGTGCCTGCCACCGGCCTTTAGAAGGAGCTGAATAAATAAATGTCAGCTTCCGTCCCTGTCTGCGGAGGCGTGATAAAGTTGCCGGCACTTACAGAGCAAGGAGGCTTTACCACACCATTATTTTTTCTTGTGACGTTTTCCATTATTGGTCAGTCCTTAGTATCATTAGGGCTGAGATTATCAGCTCCATTGTATAGGTGAGGAATTTGAGACACTAGTTTTCACAGGATTATAGTGGCAAAGCTGAGAACCAGGCATCTCGATTTTGCCAGCTTGACCAAGCAACTCATTTCCGCAGATCTGTGGTCCCAGGACGCTCCTTTGGTTAGTTAAAGCACTTAGAAATTTAAAGAATATAGAATATCCTCTGCTATTGCTTAAAGAAACAGCTCAGAAATCCTTGAAATGATGCAGTTCTCTAACTGAGATGGCTAAGGGAACATAATTTAGATATGTGGGCCTGGTGTACTTCTGCATTTGTAAATACAGTGAAGCAGTAAACACATTGATCAGATATTGCAGCTCTTTGGCTAGAAATTCGACTTTCTAGATTATTTTTCAGAAATGCAGTTCGGGGAGGGAGGTTTCCAATGTTTTCAGAAGCCTGAACCGTTTCTTGAGAAATGGAGCACTGGTCCTCTGAATTCCTCAGTATTGTCTTCGATTTCCTCCCACTGGAGCGTGGGCTGGGGCTTGAACGTCAGTATTTAAAACACATAAGTCATTCTGGTGGACACTAATGTTGAACACCCACGAACTGCTCTGTAGAGTTTATATCAAAAATGTTTCAGATTGTCCACTCCAGAGCCTGTCAGTCACAGAAGTCATTTTGCTTTGTAGTTTACTATGCTGAAAGCATATTATTCTTTAACTGGCCCACAAGCAATATGTAACATTCCATATCTGTTCCTACCATTTGTGGAAAACATTTTTTGAGTGTGGAGTAAAATACTCTCATCCCACCAAGCAGGAAGTGACACCTTGTGGCTGAGTTGGAAAAACAAATGCCTTTTACTTTTTCTTTGTCTCCCGCTCAGTTGCTCTCATCCAATTCTAGTTTTGCCCTGGAACAGGGTTTCTCAACCTTGGCACTATCGACATTTTCTTACAATGCGTATATAATGAAGCCTTAACAATTTCACATAATTCTGAGTTTTGGGAGGGCTGTCCCACGCACTGGAGGATGCTTAGCGGCTGCCCTGACCTCCATCCACTAGCTGCTCTAGGATGCACCTAGCAAACACAAAAATGCTCCAGCTTTAATTCCCACTCCTAATTCTTTACTCTTTAGGCACATTTTAAAAGACCCTGTCTCCTAGTATTTAATTATTTAATTCCCCATAAGATAGATTTAATTCAACATATGCTGGTTTGTACCTGTAAGATTCTTAGAGTGGATGTAGCTCAATACTCATAGGGTTTATATATTTCTTTAAACGTAAGTTAATACAGTATATTTAAACTTGCTTTTTCTTTCTTTTCATAGGATTTCAAGCACTCAAAATCCTTTATAATTTAAAAGAATTCCCCTTTGAGAAACACCAATACCACAGTTGTTACACAAGTTATTTAAAGATTATAAAACTCTGCTTTGTCTTACATTTGCAAAGAGGTACATAAGGAGATGAAATTGGTATTTCATTAAAATTTTTATAAACACTAAATAACTTGAAATTGTTATTTTAAACAAATAGTTCTGGGCTTCCAGTCAAGATGGCAGAGTAAGTAAATGCTGTACTTGCCTCCTCCCACAACCACATCAAAATTACAACTCAAGTACAGAACCACCACCATTGAAAACCACCTGAACAGAAGTCCTATAAGTAAGGATGTACAGAAACTACTTCAGAGTGGAAGGAGAGGCAGAGATGCAGGATGGGCTGGTCCCACACCCATATGTGGCAGTTAAAAATCGGGGGGGATGTCTCATCTACAGAGGTCCCCGCTGAGGAGCAAGGGGTCACAGCCCCACACCAGGCAACGAGCTCAAGGTTCCAGTGCCAGGAAGACAAGCCCCCGTAACTCCTGGCTGTGAAAACCAGCAGGGATTGTGGCTGAGTGAGACAAAGAGCTTCTTAGAGTCCCAGGCATTCCTCTTAAAAGCCTACACATGCACTTACTAGGTAGGACTCACTCACTCTGCGCTCCAGTGCGGGTCAGCAGCGCTGAAGGACATACGGAAACTGAGTAGTCTGGCATCAGGGCAAGAGCTGGAAGGGCACCTTTCTCCCAGACAGAAGTGTGGGCAGAGGCCATTATTCCTTTGCTTAGCCCTCCCCACCACAGAGCTGACAGGCATATCTGAGTCTCCATCAACCTGGCTATCACTGTTCACCTTGCCCGGGTGATTTCGAGACCAGGCCACCCAACTTTTGGGCCCAACCAAGCCACTTCCAGTGGCTTTTCCATACAAATAGCCTGTCTTGGCTCATGGTGCAAACTTTCCTAAAATTTCTCAAAGATTCACAAACCCCAGACATGCTGGTCTTGGCATGCCCCGTGCCTCTTGCTAAGCAACCCCAAGCCCAGTACTAGTGACAGCCAACCTCAGCACGTAGCTTAGCCTCTCCCAGGCATCTCCAAGCCCAGCAAAGTGGCAATCCTCTACAGATCATCCTGTAGCTCACGCCAAGTGGCCCTGAACCAGCACACCCAGTGGCCAGCTTCCAACCCCACCAGATCACCCCCAACCACCTCCACAAACAATGCACTCAGTGGACAGCCTTGGCAGACACCAGACCCCTGCTAAAGCAAATCCTGCTGCGTATGGTCAGCCTGTGCACAGCAGCTCCTCCACTGTAGTCACAGTCAGTCAGTCCTCACAACCAATCGATCCCTCACATTGACATGCCAACAGCAATCCCTCAACTACAACAGGAAGGCACATAAATTCCACACAAGGGACACACCTGGAGCACCTGGCTCAAGTGACTAGGGAGGTTGCACCACTGGTCCCTACAGGAGACCTATTACGTAAGGCCACTCTGTCAAGACTGGGAGTCCTAGTAGCTCTACCTAATACATAGAAACAAACACATGGAGGCAGCCAAAATGAAGAGACAAAGAATCAAATGCCAAATGAAAGTGCAGAACAAAACTCCAGAAAAAGAACTAAACAAAATGGAGACAAACAATCTACCTGATGCAGGGTTCAAAACACTGGTTATAAGAATGCTCAGTGATCTCAGTGAGAACTTTAACAAAAAGATAAGAAACATGAAAATGGTGATAGAAAACATGAAGAACCAGTCAGGAATGAAGACTACAATAACCAAAATGAATACATTAGGGGGAATCAAAAATAAATTGGATGAAGCAGAAGACTGAATCAGTGATTTGGAAGATAAGGAACCAGAAAATGCCCAATCATAACAGCAAAAAGAAAAAAGAATCCAAGAAAATGAGGCTAGTTTAAGGGAGCTCTGGGACAACATCAAGTGTACCAACATTCGCATGATAGGGGTACTGGAAGGAGAAGAGAGAGAGTAAGAAATTGAAATCTATTTGAAACAATAATAACAAAAGACTTCCCCAAGCTGGTGAAGGGAATAGACATACAAGCCAAGGAAGTGTAGAGAGTCTCAAACAAGATAAACGAAAGAGGACCCCACCAAGACACATCATAATTAAAAAAGGTAAAGACAAAGAGAGAATCTTAAAAGCAGCAAAAGAAAAGCAGTTAGTTTTCTACAAGGGACTGTCAGCTGATTTGTCAACAGAAACTTTGAAGGTCAGAAGGGATTGGAACGAAATACTCTAAGTGGTGAAAAGCAAGGAACTACAACCAAGATTAGTCTACCCAGCAAAGCTATTATTTAGAATGGAAGGACAGATAGAGCTTCTCAGACAAGAAAAAGTTAAAGGTTAAGAGTTAAAAGTTATCACCACCAAACCAGTACTACAGAAATGTTAGAGGGACTAGGAGAAGGAGAAGGAGAAGGAGGAGGGCAGGAGAAGAAGGAGGGGGAGGAGAAGGAGGAGGAGGAGAAGGACAAGAGGAAGAGGAAAAATAAAGAAGAGAAAGGAGGAAAAGAAGAAATAAAAATATGGATCATAAAATGGCAATAACTATCAACAATTACTTTAAATGTAAATGGGTTAAATATTCCAATCCAAAGACACAGGGTGGCTGAATGAAAAAGAAAACAAGCCCCTTGCATATGCTGTCTACAAATTTCTCACTTTAGGTCAGAAGACACACACAGACGAAAAGTAAAGGGATGGAAAAAGACATTTCATGAAAATAGAAACAACAACACAAAAAAGCTTGTGTACACCAGACAAAATAGACTTTCAGACAGAGGCTATATATAACGAGACAAAGAACCCAGCAATTCCTCTTCTGGGTATTTATCCGAAGACACCACTAATTTGAAAAGACGTGTGTCCATACGTTCACTGCAGCATTCGTTGCAATAGCCAAGATGTGGAAGCAACCTAAGTGCCCATCAGTAGATGAATGGATAAAGAAATGGCACACATGTACAGTGAAATATGAGTCAGACATAAAAAAGAATGAAATCTTGCCCATCTCACACAACATGGATGGAGCTAGAGGGTATTGTGATGAGTGAAATAAGTCAGACAGAGAACGACAAATACTATGTGAGTTTACTTCTATGTGGAATCTTAAAAAACAAAGGAAACAAAACAGAAGCAAACTGATAGATGTAGATATAGAGAACATTTTGCTGGTTGCCAGTGAAAAGGGGAAGGCATTGAGAAGTACAAATTGGTAGTTACAAAGTAGTCATGGGGATGTAAAGTACAACATAGGGAGTATAGTTACTAATATTATGATCATACATAAGTTATATAAATGTTTAATCATTATGCTGCTCACCTGAAACTAATATATTGTATATCAACTTTAATTGAAAAAATAATAAACTATTTAAAAGAAAAAAAATGGTTCTGTCACTCCCTAAAATACAGTCTGGCTTCTTCTGTCTGGACTAAGTTAAAATAATCAAAATATGTTCTAATATTCTGGGGTTTGTTAAATGTCAAATGTCCAAACTTGTAGATGAAGTTACTAAAATATATATTGTTTGTGAAATTAATCCACAGAGCATGCAAACATAACCTGCTCGCACCCTCTCTGCAAGAGTCTGACTTAGAAGGTTCAGAAATACTCTGACAGATGCCAAAGGGAACTCTGGTCTCATTTCCACCAGAATCCTCTTTTCTCCCCGAATATAATCCTTAGTCTGCTGCTCATTTATCCACAGAAGGGAGGTAGTGGGAATGAGTCTTACACCCAAGGGTTTGTACTGTTTACCTTCATTTCTGAGAACCAAAAGCAACATGAAGGAAAATACCTCGTGACCAGAGTTCAGTCTGCGAGTCAAACCCAAACCCAAGCGTCGTATTTCATCCCCACACCTGCTTGTCACTAGTTCCTTCCCCTAAAGCCCCTTTGCAGAGGACCAGTGACCTTGACATCAGAGCTTGCCACTGGAGCCTCCACACAGAACCCTGCGGGCACCTTTCCCTGTGGGATGGTGACTTCACATCTGTCTCTAAAAATCGTGCAGGGAAATTTTGGTCTGGGCTGAGTCCCTTGCTCTTATGGTCAGTGGATTGCCAATCCTGATAACCACAAAGCCAGGGATAGGAGGGGAGAGGTGTTTGTCTGACAAGTAAAAGGCGTTCAAAGAGTTCACTATGGCTCCCTGAACCTGGCATCCAGGGAGCACAAGAGAAATGGTGGCTGACATGAAATATGGGTCTAATCAACTGGTTTCTCAACTGATTAATCACAAGGGCCTCCAGCTAGTGCTACAAAGTGAAAATTCCAACAATTCATTTAATAGTAAGAGCAGTTAGGTTATGTTAAAAGCATAATTATAATTTGTTTTGATTAATTCATAATAATAAAATATGGCTAGGGTTCTGGGCAAATCTGGGTGAAAGGTCACTTGCCACTTTTAACAACTTTGATCATGGTTAAGCTGCTTTGAAAGGAGTCAATTCCTTTGCCCAGTAAGTAAAGCAAATGCTTGGTATTCACTGCACAAGTGGATTAAGCACTCACTGAGTGTCCAGCACCTGCCTGGACACCAGGTCCCTGGGAAGACCCCTATAGTCAGATTGCCCCCACCCCCCACTTGTTTGTGGCATTCAAGGCTTCTCATCAATCTCCTTCAAACACTTCCTGTAAAGTGCCAGGTAGGGGTTTTAAGTAACACAAGGCATATGGTCCCTGTTATAACTAATCAACTCTGCCATTGTCACATGAAAGCAGCCATGGACGGCAATACACAAACGGCCATGTTTGTGTTCCAGTGCGGCTTTGTTTACAAACACAGCAGGCAGAGATGATCGGGCCCACACACACAGTTTCCCAACTCCTGATGGCAAAGCACTAACAAAAAAACAACCCTATCTATAAGTTTTCGTAAGAAATTAGGCCAAGTGTTCCCCACGCTTTCATTTGCTTTAGTTTGGGAAATGCTTTCTTGCATTGCCAAGTGCCAACGGACCGTGTGAGTCTCAGAGGTGCCTCTTCAGGCTTACCTACCTGTATACAAGATCAACTTCTTCAATTTAACGGCACAAATCCATTTGGGGGGGGTGGAAATATGTAGTACTTTAGTTTTACTAATAGATGAAAAACTTCTAAGCTGTAGAGGCTAGAGGATTCACCTTGTACAGTGTTAACATCTAACACTTTCTCAAATACATATTATACATTACCTTAAACTATTGTATGCAGCTAAGTAAGAACTGTGTGAATGTTTTCTTCCACGCAAGGGCTATAGTACTGAGCACTCATTTTCCAATTGTTGAAAGTATATCCACCTATGTCTGGGCTTGTGTTTCCAACAGATTTACTTGAGGGACTTGAACACTGACAATTGGTAAAACCCCATTGTAATTCTTAGAGCACTTTGATTTTATTTCCTGCAGGCAAATTGTGTTACGTAAGGATGAGGGCTCTAGAATCGTTAATAGCAAGTTTTGTTTTGTTTTAATTACTATTGTTGCTGTTGTAACTGGGCTTATTTTTAGTTGAGGGTTTAACATAACTAAATCTGGAACAATTGGTTGTTTTTCAGTACATCTTTGCAAAGAAACTTCCTTCATCTCACGCATGGTTTTGTTTTATGAGAGCCTACATTAACAAAAATAGCTGAACTTCTTAAACTTTTTAGCCCCATTTAACAGTACAGGGGAAGAGTCATCCAGCTATTGTTCAATAAAGCCCAGGAAACTACACCCTCTTACCATCTGTAGTTATAAGGCTAGTTCTTTAGCTTCCTGAGTTTAGAATCTCATCATCTCAGTCTGGATGCCTGCCAACCTCTCAAACACTGGAAAGGAAAATCCCTGAAAATAAAAAGCCACAACTATTTATCAAACACTTTATATATGTCAGAGGTGGGGGTGGATGGAGGAGAGGGTATGTAAAATGTCCTTCATCTCAACAATGTAAAGTGGGCTACGTCCTATTTTACAGGTGAGGAAACTGAGAACAAGGGTCAATGACTGCCACGTTCAGAGAGCTAAGTGAGGAATCAGGGGCTGCATGACCCAGGTCCACCTGATGCAGGATGTCTCACATAGAGATGTCTTTTTCCCTGCCCCCAACATTCCTTCTTTTACATTTTTGAATTTTCTTGTACCTCACCTCCCCCTTACATTTACATTTATAATTCTCTTCTACCTTACCAACCTCAGTAATCTCTGGCCCATCTAGCCTTCCCTAGACTTGTTACCGTAGGTAGTTGGCTAATTATTAATGAGAAAAAGGAGCAAAGGGAATTAGACATTGAGCTTAATAAACTGGGGAGCATGAGCCTGTTTGCTTCACCAGGAGGCTACAGCTTCACACCCCATGGGATCACAGCATTGCTTCACCAATTGCTCCGGTACCTGATTGTTGGGTGGGGGTTGGGGAGGAGAGGGTGCATCACTCTCTTCAACAATGTCAACTCCCTTCTCCCTTTTCTCCCTTCCCCTTGCTAAAACCTTTCACTCTTTCTTTGCATAGTCCATTCCTGGAGACTAAATGCCTTTGCCTGGAACTCAAGGCCCTCCCCACCCCCACATATACACATCTTGTCTTAGGGTCACAATCCATCTGTTGTACTATTTCCCTTTGGTTGCCGTGTACACCCATCAAATGCAAGTAAAGACATTAAGGGACTTCTCAAATTCCACCTTCTCTGTGAAGCACTCCCTCATTTCCCTGCCAGAAGTAGCTTCTGCAAATTTTCATGGCACTTGATTTTCTTATGTCACTTGGTTTTTATCTTATAATAGTTACGTATGCACATATCTGGCACCACTGACTATCCGAAAGCACTTTGGGAAAAAAGAATGGTTTATACATCTTTATAAGCCCCAAAGTATTTAACAGTATCTAATGTGTAGTCAGTATCTAGTAAATGCTCAGTGAAAGGGCAATTTAAAGAATACTTACTAATAAAATTTCTCTAAAGATTTAGTTAGAATATTAAGAAAACATTGTATTCTACAGTTATTATAATCACTTTTATTTTATTACACAAAGTTACACAAATTATTGCTGCATGAATCAAGCCTGGACAGAAATTATGTTCTTGTCCTACTCTTTAGTTACTTGGGTATCCATTTCCCCATAGTTCTTTAAAAGACCACATATTTTTTCCAATTTTCAAGTTTTAAAATTTCATTTTCCATCCTATGTTTCTTGTTCTATAAGGGATTGAGACACTTTTAGTAGTAATAACTGGTCAGGAAATTCCAGGTAAACCATAATTCTTATTTGTTGATACTTTCTCTTTAATATTACTTTTAAATATATGCCATACTTTTATTTGACCAAGTTTTTTTTAATGTACTAATTAAGACATACTAGAATATGAAATATCTTTCTACTTTCTAAGAAAATGCTCTCAAAACAAGTGACTATACCCTGGCTGGTGTGGCTTAGTGGATTGAGCGCTGGACTGTGAACCAAAGGGTTGCCAGTTCAATTCCCAGTCAGGGCACATGCCTGGGTTGTATACACCAGTAGGGGGCGCTTGAGAGGCAACCACACATTGATGTTTCTCTCCCTCTCTTCCCCTCCCTTCCTCTGTCTAAAAACAAATAAAAAAAACAAGTGAATACTTTTGTCAAGAAAGGACCTGTTTAACTTTCTCAGAAACGGTTTTAAACTTCCATTTTTGTTTTCAACATTGAATGTACTTTTTAAGTGCTTTTACTTTTTTTTCATTTTTTTCCTCATTTTTAAGTGCTTCTTAAAGGTGGTAAAAATTTGAGAAGTTCTATGATCTGTTAGATCATAGAACTGTTAGTTGGATTTCTTATGTTGCCCCTGCCATTTAACTTTTTGTTCTCGGACTCACTTTCCTTCCGAATATTCCACTACCATGAATTATACTGAAATCACTATAGGTTAAGAAATCTTTTTCTAAATTAGAATTACATACATTGAAGACAATTAGGAAAGTCTTATACGTAAACATATACTCATGTAACAGAATGTTGACTGGGACTTTTTCTGTTACCTGAAAACTGAAGACAAACACACTCCTTTCTAAAGAACACCTTAATTTGGGTACAAACACTCCCTTCAATGTTCATGAAGACAGTGCTGCTACCCTGCAATCAGTACCCGTCATCTCCCCTCACCCCAACACACAAGTCCAGGAACACTGAAGTGTGTATGGATGGATTGGCAACGGGGCGGAAGGGAAAGACAGAATGGACTGTCCAAATCGTGTGAGAATGAGTTTGTCAAAACTGAGTTTGATTCTCCAGCTTACCCCTAACACAAATAAAGAGAATTTTACAGAAAATCACTTCCAAAAGTTGACGGCACCTGCCAAGAAGGAAATAGTTCTTTGAGCAGGGCAAGAGTTGGAAAAAAGATATCAAGGAAAGCATCAGGGGCAATGAAGCACCCGTTTTCCCATGATTTCTTAGGTCAAGGATGTTTCCTGTGATCCAGTAGGCATCCTTGAAAGCTAGCGCTTACAGGCCTGCAACAGCACGAGCAGCAAAAATCAGAAACAGTGACACCTAAAAACAAACAAACAAGTCCGACACTAAATTACTGTAAATAAGCACAGACAGCCTCAGTCGGAAGCCCTTGTTGGCTGTTACTAAAGGCAGCACGGGATGACTGGGTAACAGACACATGCCCTCTCCAGCTCTCTGCATCCTTCAATTCCAGTCTGCTCTTCTTCTAAAGACAGAAGTCAGACGGGATTCTGTCCCACCCTAGTGGCCTCATTTTAACTTAATCTTATCTCCAAATATAATCACATTTTGAGGTTCTAGGAGTTTCGGCTTCAGTGAAGTTTAGGACACTATTTAGCCCGTAACACCTGCCATGGGGGAGAAAAAGCCATTTTAAACAGCTAAAAGCTTAAAAGGTTGAGGTCATCTGCTATAAACATACAAGGTGGTCCCAAACGGTAAGTGCAGGCTGAGAAGGCACCAGTGCTGAAGTGACGGGTAAAGGCTGGAGTTTGCAGAGTTGGGGCAGGCTCACCAGGAAGAGGGAGGGGCTGGGAGGGAGGCGAGGCCTCAGATAACAGCCACGCGTCAGAGCACCACGACAGCATTCAGCTGGAAAAGAGAGCACTGCCCTGGCAACACGTACTATAAATGTGTGGTCCCGTGATGCAGGGCACAGGAGCAGGGTGCTTTTGGCAGTATTCTTGCCGTCATTCACAAATAGAGTCCTTCTGTTTACACAGTGAGTGAAGAGATTGGGATGTTCAGGCAAACTCCAATTAGTTGCAAGACATATAAAAAGACTGTATATAAAAAAAAAACTAAGTGTGAGATTATAAAAGGTAAAATCCAACTCGACTGCGTAGGGGAGGGAGGGAAAAGGACAAGGAGGTGAAGCATGTGCTGAAGGGGACAGCCCTTCTTTCCTGAGACTGGCGCTGCTGACCCCAGGCTGCCTGTCTGCCTGGGTGGCGGGAAAGACTGATGCAGGGGAGGCCGGAGAAAGGACCTGAGCACCAGGCTTCCTTGACTCCCTTTAAAGAGAGCCATAATTAAACATCGCCTTATGTTTCAATGCCTACTGTTACTCAAGTAACAGTAGTTCAACTGAACTGTCATTGCTTAGCTTCATTTGAAAATTAGACTCTCTTCCTATTAATACCACTAGGAAATATTTGTGGATCTTTTGAAAAACAAATTCCTCAGCATGGCATGGCAAAGTACAAATCTATTCCTTTTCTGAAGTGAACTAAACCCATAGCGAAGGCTGTTTTTGACTTCACATTTTTAAAGAAAACCTTTAAAGGCTTATTAGGACCTGTATTTATTGACACAAGTCAGAAGGACTGTCAGATATGAAAAGGCACAGCTGTTTTCCCTTGTTTTACATCGCGAGGGCTCTCTACAGTCACTGAGATTTTGACGTGCCTGCTCTGCCACTCACCCAGCGCCTGGCTGCTGGAGGCTCCATCACTTGGGCAAAACCGCACCACAGTTTGATCTTTACGAGGACTTTCCTTTGTTGGAGCCCTCTCCACTGGCCCTCAGCTTTCCCCCCGTCTGCACAGCACTGCAACAGACGGCGACCACTAACCCTGAGGGCAGAGGAGGGACCCGGGTTACTGCGATAAGTGCATTTACTATCGGAGCAGATGGAAATTAAAACACAGAGGATACTCAAAGTGACCCCCGAGTTTCCTGAAAGGCCTGCGATAAAGAATTGAGAAACTGTTTCTCTACATTCTAGTGTAGCATCCCTCTGCAACAGCCATTCCTTCGGTCAGGGGGGCTCCCCTCGGGCAGTAAGTCTCCGCAGTGGGAAGGATACCCTGCACGCAGCAAGGAGTCTCGCAGGTTACAAGCAAGTTGTACCAATTCATCCAAGTTCTCCATCTGCTTTGTTATAACCAAACGAGAAGATTTAAAAACCATGCTAAAACATAGAATCCAAAGCACTCAAGCGTACACCCAACATCAAATAATTTATTTGGAATCACAATTAAAGAACACCCGACGGTTGTTGAAATGTACGTTTATTCTGGTATTTCTGATCAGTGGCACAACTTATCGAGGGAAAATTACCAGATAAATTTTACGTTTCTTCAGGACGGGGGTTTATCGATGACTTCGAATTTGGGATCTAAGAAGAGGAAAAAATGGTTTAAGCTTAGCCATGCTGCAATGAAATGCCTTATTGAGGAGGCTTCAATATTTAACTCATCCATCTTCTGATTGTTTTTAGTGAATATCCACTGTCTCTAAACATCTGTATGGAAATGTAACAACTGCCAAAAATTTATTCAGCATTTACTATGAGCCAGGCTACTAATTGGCTGTACATATATCATTTAATTAAAAGAACCACATGGGAAAGATATAATTCTCCCCTAATGTAGGTGGGAAACAGGTACCGGCCATCTACCTGAGGTCACACAGTTCCTGAGTGACATTTTCAGGGTTCAAGAGCAAGGGCACTTGATTTCAGAGCCCCATCGTTTAAGCGGTACGTTCCCTGATCTCCTACACCCACGGCAAACATTCAGCCCGGAGGCTCCCAAGCACACACCCCTGGCCTACTAAATCCATGTCTAACTGACAGGTACCCTCTCAAATACCCAAATAGGTACACATATTTTCCCCCTAAAACGATCTCCACAAGAACGAATCCGTGACTAAAGAACTTACCTTCAAATTTGAAGTCAGGGAACGCGTTCATGTCTGCTTTACCATACATTTGCTTAAGCTTAAACAGCTCCCGCTCCAAATCCTGCTGGTATTCCGGGCCAGTGTCAACAGGTCCTCCGGACGACCTGTACATGAGCACATGAAAACCCATTTTATGCACCAGTTTACAAATCCAAAATCATGTCCTGCCCCGAGAGGTTCTGCCATTTAGAAGAAAAAAATAACGTGTTCATAAATATTTATGCGTAAGGGAGTTATGTGATAGTTTCAAAGGCATGGTTTAACAAAAAGCTACTCGAGTTGAGGAGAGAGCACTTTTGCTAAGCTAATCAGAAAAGAAATTTCATTTAAAAAAGTGGCGTTTGTGAGAAATCATGCATTTGGGTCAGGTTTTAATTTGAGACATTTAAGACTGAAAAGAAAGATGTGGCGGAGATAAAGCACTGGCTTTACGTGGGACTACTAAGCAGTTTAGGTGGAAAGCCAGCAGGACCCAGATCACGGGAAGCCTGAAATGTTAAGCCTGGGAGTTTGTATTTTATTTGCTAAGCAATAAAATGACAAAATTAGAGATGCGCTTTGGGAAAGTAAACATAGCACCATGGACTGGCAACGAGGCCAATTACATTTACCTAATTCTGCGCACAAACTCTTCTGTGTTTGTCATAATGTTACTGCCTGCCTGTCAATGAACAACAAAAAATTTACGAGTGAAAATTCCATCAAGGTAGTATGTTCACGCATGCCTATAATAAAGGCATAGGGTCTTACTAAATCGAACCAGCGACCCCTTGGTTCACACACAGGTTGGCACTCAATCCCCTGAGCCACACCAGCCAAGGCACGAGAGGGCTCTAATTTTAGAACTTACTAAAACTTTCTGTGATGATAGAAATGCTCTATATCTCTGCTGTCTAATATGGTAGCCACCAGCCACTACTGAGCACTAGAAATGTGGCTAAGTGACTGAGAAACAATTTTTATTTAAGCTTAGTTATAATTAATTAGAATTTAAACAGTCATATGTGAATATTTACTAAAATACATACACAATGCAGTTCTTGATGGAACCCTCAACCGCACACTCTGGTGGATGGTTTTCCAGCTCTGGGATCCACAAGTTTTAGAAACTGCTTTGAGAAGATCCAGCCGGTCTCACCAACAGACTGGTTACTGCTAGGTGGAGGCTGTTAAACTTTAATGTGTACACTTGTGATGTAAAGGGGCTGCACATACTCTAACTCCTCAACTGACTATATGATGCCCAGCTACTTACTCTAGATGGTGACAGGGTTAGAGCAGAAATTCAAGGGAGATTTATTTATTTTACTTAAAAAGAAAACACCAGGCATGCTAATTTATTGAAGCACTTAATCTCTCAAACATCCTGTGATACTGATAGTTATTATCACCCCCATCTTACAGTGAGGAACCTGAGGCACAGAGGTTAATAAGCGGCAGAGCTGGACCCCAGCCCAGCACGCACGCTCAGAACACTCCACGCTGCGGTCTGCACCAACAAATGAACCAGGCCCCGTAGGTTCAGAGTCTACCTAAGCACGGCCTTCTTATTGGACAAGCTTTTAAGGGCAGTTAAAGTGCAAACAGCGTTAATACTACGATGCCATAACACTCTGGACGGAAGACAGTCCAGTTCCCCACCATCCTGTACACCTGCTTACTGAACAGTGTGATTTTAGGCAAATTCTTAATTTTTAGCCTTAGTTTTCTCATATATGAGATGGGGACACCATGAATAAGGTTGTAAGTTTCTAATATTGTCTTCATTTTCATACCGTCACCCTCTCCCTCCTTAGTTCCAGTAACAACAGACCTTGTTAGCGGCCCAGCCTCAAAACTCTCAGTGCTTTGACCTGTCACTTTTACTTCCCCACTGCTGTAAAGACAAGATTCTCATCAACCAATGCTTAGATTGTAACATTTTTCTTCTTTTAAGATTTTATTTATTTATTTATTTAGAGAGCAGGGAAAGAAGGAAGAAAGGGAGAGAAACTTGTGTGAGAGCCATATAGATTAGTTACCTCTTACACGCCCCCAAATGGGGACCTGGCCTGCAACCCAGGCACGTGCCCCAACCAGGAATCTAATCGGCGGCGACCTTTCAGGCCACAGGCCAGCACTCAAACCACTGAGCCACAGCAGCCAGGGCATCTTACTACGTTTTTCTAACATATCTATCTTCCCTCTTTTCTCATCCCAATTTTCCCAGTACACCGTGATTAAAATTATCTTCCTAATACAGACCAATCTTGTTCCACCTCACCGTCCTGTTCAAACACATTTCTCATAAATGCCTTTCATATAATATTTTAATTGTCTGGTCTATAATCAAGGACTTTGATAATCCCTCATTCTAACTCCATTCTACCCTTACTGCTCCCTACGCTCTTCATACCCTGCAGTCTTGGGCTATAGCATCACACAATTTCCTAAATATGCTTTCTAGTTTTCATACCTTAGCTCACACCACGCTTTTATCCTAAAAGACATCCTCCCACCACCCCCATTTATCTCTCCACTCTTCACACCAGGTGTTCGTAACCTCAGGTAGACCCCTGCTGGGAGGCCTTTTGTGGGTCTGAGAACCCTTTCACACTATAAGCAAAATCATGTGAGTAAATTCTTCACTTTTTTTTCAAATGGGACGATTACACATAGCTGACCATGAAATTCTCAAGAGGGATGGATGACCTCCAACATTACCTTCAAATCCCAGATAAAACCTCCACTTTTCTAAGACACCTTCTAAAATGCCTCCAGCTGGAAAGAAGCATAACTTTCCTAGGAACTCCCCAAACACTGAATGTGCCACTATCTCAGTCAACATCTAGTCCATTTGACCTTATAGTATATTTACTTGCTTACAAACACTCTACCCTCAGCAATATTAAGGATATTGTGTAAATGCAGTGTGGTTTCTTTCTTTGTGGCCCATCACAATTCATGGCCCACTGCTTTGCACATGGTAGACAACTAAATTTTTACAAAATGTAACTGGGCCCTGGCTGGTATTGCTCAGTGGACTGAGTGCCAGCCTGCAAACCAAAGGATCACCAGTTTGATTACCAATGGGGGCACATGCCTGGGCTGTCGGTTGGGTTCCCAGTTGGGGATGCACAAGAGGCAACCACACATTGCTGTTTCTCCCCCTCTCTTTCTCCTTCCCTTCCCCTCTCTCTAGAAATAAGTAAAATCTTTCTAAAAAAAGGAACTAGGAACTGATGTATACCACTTTTGCAAAGATTTGTGGGTTGAACTTGATGACGACTAAGGCCATTATTCATCTCCAAAACTGTGTGGTACTGTAATCATGTTTTTCCTGGACCTACTTTACACCATTTCAGAGTCTTCTGCCTTTGGATATTCCCAGAAATATGTAAGAATAAAAAAAATTAAAGGAAAAATGCTGTTTTTATACGTTTCCCTGAAATCATGATGTAAGGATCAACAATGACAATAAAATGGAATAATCATAACAATATACTTTAAGAAAAGTCATGTCAACGTGGTCTCTCTGATAACTGATGCAATAAGGAAGACAGCTACAAAGGGACTAACTGGCAGGTAGCGAATCCAGCACAGATACACTGAACGAAGGGGGGATTCACATCCCAGGCCGGACAGAGCAAGACAGTGACAGATTTCTTCATGCCACTCAGAATGACATGCAATTTAAAACTTAGGAATTATTTCTGGAATTTTCCATTTAATATTTTTGAACCCTGGTTGACCAGAGGTAACTGAACACCCAGAAAGTGAAACCACAGATAAAGGGGAACTACTGTATATTCCTTAATGACTTCCAGGATCCTGCATACCTCTACAAATTGACTCTAGTTTTTAACAAATGACATTAGAATAAGGACATATCTAAAATAACAATTTAACGGGATTCTCCCTTGGAACCCACGTAAGAAAGATAAATTTGGGACTGGATCTTGTCTCCTTCTTTTGGCACACGAATGAACCTCTACGCCAGGGATCAGCTCAGTGAAGGTCTTAGACACTTTGAAACACCAAGTAATTTTATTACCACCTCAAAACTTACACACTTTGATTATTTGTATTCACATCATGGTTGATTATCTACCCACTTACTGTCGCTTAGTTCTGTATTCTCTAATCTTGTCCACGAAGAGTTTCTGTACGGGATCAAGTTCCTTAAATGCCACCGCTGTTACACCAATGTTCCTCCTCAAATAGACTGAGACTGCAGACTGGACGGCCGAGGAGAACCTGGAGAGCCTCTGAAGAATCATGGTGATTCTGTGACTGCAAACAAGCACCAGAATGTTAATATGCTTTACTGCGTATACAAGTGTAGAATACCTCTAAATATCATGTAGTGGAAATCTAATTCTCTTTACTGCTACAGAACTTACAGCACACCAGAACCGAGTCAATGCCGACAGTCATCTGACCCCAGCTCCATACCGCCATCCCCTGCCCGCTGCAAGTTTCACTACTTAAACCCAAAGGCCCTGCGACCTAGAAGCGGTTAGGAACTCAGGCCTGTTGCAGCTCCACCACAGTCACACGCAGAAAGAGCGTGGACCATGGGTGGGGCGTTTCTTCTCCATGAACGCAGCCTTGGATCTGGGGAAATAGTCAGCTAGGTTGTTAGAAAACTGCCCGCCCCCAGCAGGAAAAGAACAACCCAGACCCTTCAAAAGGGAGCTGGGCAGGGACCCTGGAGACAGTTGCCTCAGTCAGGACTGACGACCTGGAAGTTTCTACTCCACAGACCCACAGAGGGAGAACCTGCTCTGCCTGTTACAACTGCAAATCTAAGTCCAAAAGAACCCGCAAGGAAACCTACCAACAAAGAGAGAAAATCATGCAGCACATCTTAATTAATGAGTTAGAATTTGTAAAGGAGATGAAAGTCTGATTTTTAAAAATAAAGACTTGAAGACTTGCAAGTCCTCAGACTTGTTGAAGCTCAGAGACATAATTTTCTAAATAAAAACTTCAGTAGATACATTAGGGGATGAGGTCAGCTGAGACCTCATTTAGTGTCTTGAAAGACCAAAGGCAAAAAATTCCAAACTATGACAAATATATGAAAATGGGAATTCCAAAAGAAAAGGAACAGATATGCAGGCCAGACACGCTCGGAGAAACTCCGTGGGATTAAGAAAGGGTGATTCCACCACAGTGAAAGGGCGTAGCAGAGTGTGTGCTGGGCCGATGACGAGAGTCGCACCTCAATACAGCCTGGTTCAATCTCTGAACCTGACGTGCTAATGCAACCACGATTCCTCCCCCGGCAAATTACCTACCACTAACAACGACAACAACAATAACCACCGTCACACTGACACTGGCCCCAGTGAGTTACACACCGCTGTTCAAAGTCTGGCCTGTGGACCAGCGGTAGTATCCAAACTGTGTCACTGGTCTGGAGTTAATACAAAACTTGGCAATAAGCATTTAGAAACTTTCAAGCAATTTGGCATATTGTTATGCCTGCTAAACTTTATTAAAAAATTATTGTTTGTGTTTTGTATGTCTTCATTGTTTTGTCTTTCATATAATTTTTCTGGTAATTCATTTTTACTGTATTCTTCAAAAGTATCCACAAAGGTTGGGGTGGGGAGTCCTTTACCACTGAGAGTTTGAGAAGCACTAAGCTATAGGAGAGTAGAGTAGCACAGTTCTCGAACAGGGTGGGGTATTTGGCAATGTCTAAAGACATTTTTGGTTGTCCCTAATGGCGTGTCACTGGCATCACGTGGGTAAAGGCCAGGCATGCTACCAAACATCTTGTAACAACAGCCTTCCCACAACAAAGAATTGTCTGGTCCAAAATATCAACAGTGGCAAGGTGGAGAAGCCCTGGAATAGCATATAAAAACTACCAAAAGAAATTATACAATCAACAGAACACCCTTCCCCTGCCAGGGTGAAAGCACACTATTTGAAGAAATTAAAGAATTCCTCAAATGCCACTCCTCTACCACATCAGAGAAAAATACATGAGAAAAGACTCCAAGCAAACAACAAATGACCTTAGGCTGCTACTTATCACCATTCCCATTTTATGTATACAGAAGTAGAATCTGACTGGACGTAAACATATTTTTAAAATCATGTAACTCAATGTATATATTCTTTTCTGGCAACTTAAGGACATGCTTACCACTCAGCAATAAGGTTATCTAATGTTTGTTCAGCCCTAGGCATTTTGCCAAGTACTTTCATATACAAGGTGTGTCCAGAAAAAGTCCAGCCATTGTTAATATAACAAGAATGGTTTGCACGACATCTATGTAACCTGGCAGCCAAGGAGAGTGGACTGGAATGAGCATGCGTGAACAATGACTTCACAGGACTAGTCAGTGGGGGTGGCAAACACCGTTGAGTGAGCAAGGATACTGTGTGGCCCTGGCATTCAAAACGACTGAGCAAGTACAGCAAAAAATCTGCATCAAATTTTGCATTAAACTTGAACTTTCCTCCATGGAAACTATTTTGATGATTCAGAAGGCCACAGCTATGGGCAACTGGTGACTGCCAGTTTCATCACAACAATGCACCTGCTTATGCATCACGTCTTGTGCAGAGTTTTTTGGTGAAACAGCACATCGCCCAGATGACTCAGCCCCCCTACCGCCCAGATTTGGTGCCCTGTAACTTCTGGCTTTTCCCCAAACTAAAATCACCTTTGAAAGGGAAGAGATTTCAGACCATTGATGAGATTCAGGAAAATATGACAGGGCAGCTGATGGCAATTGGGAGAACTGTGTGAGGTCCCAAGGTGCCTACTTTGAAGGGGACTGAGGCTTCATTGTCCAATGTACAATGTTTCTTGCATCTTCTTCAATAAATGTCTCTATATGACATGGATGGATATCTTCTAGACAGACCTCATATAGTCTCTCCTTGCACCCTTAAGGCACTCCCCTTCAGAATTAAAGCAAGGTGCTCTTACCTCTCCTTTACAGGTAATAAAACTATGTCTAAGGATGGTCATTAAATTGTTCATAGTCCCACAGTTAATTTGCTCTGATTGCAAAAATCATCTTAGTCCTACAGCAACATGAGTAAAATCCATTTTCATTTTTTCGATTTCTATCATCTAAGTACTAATGATTCCCAAAACACATCTCTAATTTTATTCTCTTTCCTGAACTACTAACTTATACATTCATCAGCTCACATCCCTTCATAAGTCCTTTAAGGCCCTCAAATTCAACTTGTTTAAAAAATGAACACATAATCTATCAAAACCGGGCATTTTATTTACCCCCCTTTTCATTTTTTATCACTGATTAAATATATAGTGAGTGTGGGCTGTCCACTGACCTGCTGAAGACACATGCTATTACCCAAAGAGGTGTCAAAATACCAATTGTGATGTGTTCTCTATTCCAGTCCTACGGACTGTCACAGACCCTGTGATAGGGATTTGACATAGAAGAGATTGGGAAAGGCAACAAGAAAAGGGTACAGCAAGTGCAGAAGCAGAAGCAGCATGGTTCTCCTGTTTACAGTGATGACTGACCAGCCAAAAGGTCAGTCCTTTCGCTGTGCCTCTTCAAAGCAAATCCTTAAAGTCAGTCCGCAATCTGCCCACCTGGACCGTTTCTCCCTCCAGGAAACCTTGTGTTAGCAGGCGCGCTCTGGCCTCTCCGCTAGTTCAAGCACCCCTCCGCCCCACGCAGCGTCTGGTTCCTTAGGGCTGTTGTGATGTAGGGTTGTGCAAGGACAGTAAGAGTGTAAAAACACTTCTGCCTAACCATGTTTTAGCACTATCGACATTTTTAAATGGGCCGCAAAATTTTAAGTTGGCTATCACTCTTCTACCTCTTATGGTACATGTTCTGCTTTATATAGTTCAGAACAATTTCCCGTACGCGCAGGTTGGGCAGGCCTGGCTGCAGACCTGCCACACGAGCATGACCTTGGGTTGCCCCAGCCCGGCTGCGGACCCAAGAAACCCCCCGCGTCCCTGCAATCCGCACCACCCGCGCTGGCCCTCAGGGCGGGTGTTATTAACAAAGCTGTACAGATCGAGCCAAGGGCAAACTTCAAGGCCTAAAAGCGCCGAGGTCTGCAGAGACCTCGGGCCAGGCCGTGAAGGTGCCCGGGCAAGAAAACTGCTTTCTCAGAAGGGCAGAAATAATAGGCAGCCCAACCCGGTGAACAAATTGTGAATCGGCGTTCCAAAAGGCCAAGCAAGTCCGGTTACCCTCCCATTCACCTTGCACTCAGTCCGGCGCTGCCAGAGCCACCACCGCCGCCACCGTTCTACTTCCGGCCCTGGCTCCGCCCCCGCCCGCCTACCCGCCATCGCAATGCATTATGGGCTGCCGTTTCAGTCGGTCGGCACTCACCGGACAGGAAGCGTCTTCGGAGACAGTCTGCGACCGGACGGCTCTAGGTGAGGTAGAAGGCAAATAGGAGGAAGTAGAGGGTAAGTGCTTCCGGGTCCCCTAGCGAGTCCTCCGCCATCTTTTGTCCTCCTAATTTTATCTCTTTTCTCCTCCTGGAAACCTTACTGTGTACGCATGCGCATTTGGACAGGCCTTTCCCTTAGTTCAGTCCCTCCCTCCCGGAGTCAGCAGTCCTGTTCCTTGGGTCGTTGAGATGTACGAACGTACCGACAAAGTGACAAGAGTGTAAAACAAATCGGGCTGGGGCATTGTGCTCCCTTGTGCCTCGTGAGCCTCCGTTGCCTCGGGCGTTCGTTTCGCGCAACCTGCTGGGAGTTGTAGTCCTGGACCCGAGGGTGCCTGGGAGGCGGGAGGGGGTTTGGAGTTTCTAAGCGCCGATTCCGCGGGAAGGGCCCAGGGGCCTCACACTTCGAGTCGTGGGAGCTGCAGGTTTTACCGGAGAGACGCTGCACGTGGAGCTCGTGCCACTGCTGTTCTCTGCCGGCTCTGGAGCGCGGGCGGGGCGACCGGGTCGATTCCGGAGCGGGTGAGTGTGGCCGCGGAGAGGAGGGGAGCGCGGGCCCGCGCGGGCCGGCTTCGTTCCGGGGCCTTCTCCCCAAAGCGGCCCCCCCGCGGCCGCTTCTGTGTTTTGTTTCCGCTGGTCCCCGGCGCTGTGACTCCCATTTCCGTTCGTGGAGACTTGAGGGAGCCGGGTGGGGAGGGGCGGGGAGGCTGTGCGGGGAGGGGAGGGAAGGGGCGGGGGGCGCGCGGCGCTGGACTCTGGGAAGCCGCGCGCCCCCGGGGCCCGGGCTGTTGCTGTCACCTTTCGCCGTTCTTTTCTCTCCTTGTGCTCTCGTCGACTGTCCGCCTTGGTCCTCAGTGTCCACGGTCAGGCTGTGATCCTGACGCTCCGGAATTTCAAAGGGCAATGCAAAACTAAAACTAGTCTCGCCGACTCAGCAATTCGCTCTCACTTCAAATCCAGTTGTTTTTTCCAGAATTGCCCCATAGTTGCATCACAGCCATTTATTAATGTATATAGAGTCCATTGGGTTTATTTTTAAAAGAGGCATTAAGACGAGGGGGAAACGATGGGTTAATATAGTTTGCCAACTTTTTAAGTTTGTTGTGTGCAAGAAGATAAGCTGTTTTCGCGTGTTTGTATTTAGGGACCCTAGTTTGATTAGATTAACGGCAGGGAAGACTGCCTCATACTGCATTGCAAGATAATGAGTCGTGATTTAGAAATAACGCAGTGAGCCTGGGGCGTGGGAGGAGCGAAGATTTAGAAGGGCTCACTGGAGCAAAGTGAAAAACTGGGCAGTGATAACGTTCTTCGTACTGTGTATCTTACGCTTCAGAAGAAACTGAACAACTCTGCAAACTACGAAAAGGGAATACCCCTCTATGGGTTTGATCCAGACTTTCCAAGATTATATATTTTAGGACATATTCTGACACTAGGTGGATTTACGTCCATTTTACCTGGATTGCTTATAAAGGACTATGTATTGCGAGGGATGCATAGTCTTGAAGAAAATAAATACTGAGCTAGACGCTATATTGAGGCTACTCGATAAATGCATGTGGGGGACTGAATACTACATTAAAACTATTTACTTATTTTCCTCCAACTTTTATATATAAGACTTCAAATCTATAAGAAAGTAGAAAAACAAAATTACACAGTGAACACCTTCATCTGGTGGGGGGGAAGGTCGCCAATTGTTAATCTCTCCACACTTGCTCCCCCCCCCAAAAGTACCTGTGCTTTACGTTTTCTTAACTGCTGACTTTATTTTTAAAAACAAAAGTGTTTTTTAATTTCTTCTGGTATTTAAAAGTTTCTTTTTCTAGTTTGAGAAAATGTGCAGTTGATCAGGTAGGTACTCCCAGATTATACTTACATATTTATATTAAATACGTATTTTGCATGTATTTAATATATATTGTTAAAGATAGATTTATATTACATATAAGTATTCGGAAAAATTGTCCTACACTAAACTAATAATGTGTTCCAATGAAGAAGAAAATCCTCAAGTTTAACTGTGACTCCAAAAGAGAATATTAAATATAACTATTTTAAGGAACACTCGTCCTTTCTGGACTTTTTAGTTAAAGTTAAGTTTAGTTTGTGTCCATGTTGTAAGGCTTTCTGAACCCCAGTACAATCCTAATAAAGTACAGCTTTTAGCTGAACAATTGTGGTTCATCTCCATGTTGATTTTTTAAGCTCCAGGTTTGAATCTTACTGAAGTTGCTATACTGTAGTTGACATAACCTTTCACTTGATTTTGAAGTAAGTTGAGTTAATTTACTAAGATTGGCTGAAAAGAAATCCCAATAAATCCAGTAGAATGAAGAAGAATTCGTGTCAGGCCAATAAGCACAATCTAACAAAAACTATGGTTTATCAGTATCATTTGTGGATTTTCTTTAATTGTGAAGATTACTTCCTCCTCTTCTACTTGCCCTCTGCTTTTATTTGAATTGAGTCTCTACTTCTTGTGAAGCATTTGTTTGTGCAGATAATTTCAAAATGTCTTAAAATTTAACTCTTACAGGGCTGAGCTTTTGAAATACTTCAACCATGACAAAAAGAGAAGCGGAGGAGCTGATAGAAATTGAGATTGATGGAACAGAGAAGCCGGAGTGCACAGAGGAAAGGTTGGTGTTATCCGAATTTACCACCTTTTGTATTATCAACATACCTTATTGAAATTAAGAATCACCCCAGAGTTCTTTTGAGGCCTTTCTTTTTTCAACTGAAGTTAGCATTTGGGGTGATAATGTATTGTTTTTTTCTTCCGACTTAATGAATTTGTAACTAAAGATAGTTACATACACATAGCTAGTAATTGTCAAGCAGTTGATTGTGATGGTTTTTATCCTGTAGGACCCTGTTTGATTCTTTTTTCTTTCATCAATGCTGGTAACTTCTATCTTCTAAAGAGTTTAATCCCCAACATGAACTAATTTAACAAATATCTATAAGTAACTGCTATGAATTGTCAGGAGTGTATATGAGACAGTAACCTGCCCTCACAGAGGCCACAGTATATTTGAGGAGTATACAAATGTGAGCTTTTGTGTGCCCTAAGCCTGTAGTGTAGTGAAAGATGTTAGTTCTTGGAAGGAGGGCAGTGGTTGTGAGTTCAGAATCCAAGGGGAGAATATGGGTAAAAATAGAGATTTGGCAGTCAGGAAGAAGGTTAAGGAAGATTCAGACTAATGTTCCTACTTTGCTCTGTAAAGCAGGAGATGAGCTGATCTGCTGAGAATAAAAAGAACTAAAGAGTAGTTCAGAGCTTCTGTATAGTAAGAAAGTTTAGAATAACTTCAGTGTGAATGGACCAAATTACTAAGGTTGAATAGGATGCCGAGTGTTGAGTGTAGCTGAGATTTAGGACCTTAACTCTTTTAAAGTTTTGTTTTACTCTGGTAAGAACACTTCACATGAGATCTACCCTCAACAGATTTTTGCGTGTCCCATACTGCATTG
Organism: Desmodus rotundus; assembly: GCF_022682495.2. Taxonomy (NCBI): domain Eukaryota; kingdom Metazoa; phylum Chordata; class Mammalia; order Chiroptera; family Phyllostomidae; genus Desmodus; species Desmodus rotundus. The sequence goes on along the minus strand of NC_071388.1, from coordinate 13,268,043 downwards.
TTAACAGTAAGCACAGTGTTCTACGACAGATCTCTAGACCTTACTCATCTGTCGTAATCGAGATTTACACCAGTTGTTCAGCAGCTCCCGTGCTTTCTGCCAGCAGGCTGTGGTTAATCCTGCTACCTCCTCTTCTCAGAGGAGAGGTCTGGCTCTACCTGATAAGACAAACCAACCCAACTTTAGTTGTCTTCTGTCCTGTCCTCTGCCACCACGCCTTGGCATGGGAATATTTTCCTGACAGAAAAGGTTATGACTTTTCGAGAGACCTTACATTTTTAATAAAGGGTTTTAGTATGTTTGACTATGCTGTTTTCTCCAGGAGAAGAGACCATAGAGACTATGCCTCTCAATTTTCATATGTGTGTATGTATAGTTTCTTCCTCCCTCCCTCCCTTCCTTCCTTCCTTCCTTTCTTTCATTTATTGGTTCGTTCATTCACTCATTTCATTCATTCACGTAACAGATTACCCCAGAACTTAGTTCTGGCTCAGGGCATTCCATGAACTTGCAGTTAAGCTGTCAGTCTGGGCTCTATACATCTGAAGGGTTGACTGGGGCTATAGCACATACCTGTTTCTGAGGCCGCTCGTGATACTGGTGGCAGGACCGTTCACTTCACAGTGGGCTTCTCTAGAGGGCTGCTCCGTGACATGGCAGCTGGCCTCCCCTAAAGCAAGTGTCCTGAAAGAGCATGCTCACCAAAATGGAAGCCATGGTGTTGTTCTGCATAACCTAATTTGAGAAGCAACATGTCACATCTTTCTTAGTCTTTTGGTCCCACAGTCCAGCCTTGGTAGAATGTGGAGGGAACTCTAAAAGGGTATGTGTATTAGGAGGTGAGGATTATTTGGGCTTCTTGGAGCCTGACATACACATATTTATTTTTACACACACACACACAAATGGTCCACGAAGCCTAAAGTTTTTACTGTTTGGCCCTTTACAGAAAAACTTTGCTGTAGCACCTGTCTCCGGTAAGAGGTTGGTAGTTACTCTGTGGACCTGGGGAGTAGCTGTGTAAAGCGAGCAGTTAGCCAGCCGTAGCAGACTGTTTGCTGTGTAGGAATTTAGGTCCAGTGATGTGATCATCCAGACTTTTTCAATGGAAACTGGTAATTCAGATTTTTGTATTAACTCTCCCAAGGTTTAAATGGTGGCAGCAAAATATTTTTAAATGTTTTAAATGTTGAGCTTATGTAAAAAAGCACCATCTAATTTTTCAAAAAGAATCACTGTTACAAAAAATATATATATATAGCCTATGGGGCTACAGCTGAAGAATTTAATAAAAATACTTAGCCAAAAGACCCAATTATTTTATCCTAACTAATACTACTAATAGATTATAATTTAAAAATGATATGTTTTCAATCATGAGTGGTCTATTTTATAAATTTTAGAAGTTTTGGAAGGAAGTTAGGCAATACATATTCATTGAATGCCATGTACATCACATTATACTTGAAATTTATGTGAAAATGGAACTTGACAAATTGTTAAGTACGTACTGTTTTTGACAACTACAAATGAGATTTAAATCATATTTAAATTAAACATGTCGTGAAACTTGAATTCCAGATTTACCAATTCAGCAAATATTACTTGTTGTCTGTCTTCTATTTGGCCCCAAATGAGGATTTACCAAGGATATATAGAATTATTTACCCAAAATTTTACCTTTCTATGGAATTAATTTATAATTCCATAGAATTTAAAGTATGAAATAATAATGCAAAAGAGCCCTAAGAGAATTTTAAAGGAAGAATTTTTTTTTTTTAATGTGGAACTATGCTGATTCTAACTGGTAGTTTTCAGATTAAAATAAGTGGAAAATGTTTTATAACTTGTATTTTCATATCTTAAACTTACATTCATTTAATTGTATTTGTGTTGGGAAGGGAAATGGACTGCCTATGTCTGTATGTGTACACGTGAGGCTGGGAGAGTTGCAGTGGTGCTTTAAACCTCAAGCTAGCACTTCTTCCTGCAATTCAGTGTGCAGTTCGGCAGCACTAATTGGTAATGAGTCTACCACTACCACTGTGGATGGTATGTCTATGCAGAAAGGAGTTTCAAAGACTAGAAATATGTTTTGGTATTCAATTTTGGTTTGAGCATATTGTTACTTTAGTTTTCAGGGTAAAATGTAATTGTTAACCGTTCTGTCCTTCAACATTTAGCATTGTAGAACAAACCTACACCCCTACAGCTGAATGCGTAAGCCAGGCCATAGACATCAATGAGCCAATAGGCAATTTAAAGAAACTACTAGAACCAAGACTACAGTGTTCTTTGGATGCTCATGAAATCTGCCTACAAGATATCCAGGTAACCTATTTTTTTTGAGATTTATGTTTTAGCATTTAAGTCTGTATTAAAAGTATTTTGTTGTTGTTGTTGGCCTTTAATCTCCATAGCTGTCAGTCTGAGCTGTCTTCATCTGAAGAGTTGGTTGGGGCTATAGCGCATGTCTGTTTCCGAGGTCACTCATGATGCTGGCGGCAGGACCATTCACTTCACCACGTGGGCTCCTCCGTAGGGCTGCTCGTGACATGGCAGCTGGCCTCCCCGAGAGCAGTGTAGTTATCTGTAACTGTATTTGATCAGTGTCATTATAAAGTTTAAGCAATTAGACATAAAGAGACTTTTGTTGGCAAAATTTTCTCCATTTAAAATTATATTTAAAAAATTGAGTACTAAATCAAAACATTTTTTTACTCTCAAATACAAAATGGGAAGTTTAAATCTGGGTTAGAGGTAAACAGAGTAGTGGGAAGCACATTGATTTTGGAAGCTGAAGAAGTGTGTACTCCTGACCCTATTTGTAACTAACTTTTAATTTCTTTATGCATTAGTTTTCTCATCTTTAAAATGAGATAATTTTACCAAATGATATTTACATTACCTTTCAGCAGTAAATTTTGGACAAGAATTTCAATTTCCAGTGTTTACATTTCTTGGAGTTGTTTGCAATAGGATTTTAACAGTGATGGTATTATAGCAATATATTATGTTTGTGGCATATTTTAATATATAAAAGGTAGTAGCCTAGATAGGATTGCTCAAATAATTTCTCCAGACTTTCCTTGATCATATGCTGGAGTTTTATACTGTTTTTATTTTTTTAATTTTTTATTATTATCTATTTATTTGTTTATTTTTAGACAGAGGGGAAGGGAGGGAGAAAGAGAAGGAGAGAAACATCAGTGTCTGGTTGCCTCTTGCATGCCCCACACCAGGGAACCTGGCCTGCAACCCAGGCATGTGCCCCGACTGGGAATTGAACTGGCAGCCCTTTGTTTCACAGGTCAGCGCTCAATCCACTGAGCCATACCAGCTGGGCCTGTTTTTATTTTTTAATTTTTATTTTTTATTGTTGACACTATTGGAGATGGCCCTTTACTGTTTGTAATACTAACTTATACTGATCTTTTGGATTGTTTGGTTTATCTTATTCTTTACTTTTCTCCTCCTCATATGTATTATAGAACTTTTACTTTCATTTTTTTTAATTAAAATTATATGCCTACTATTTTGAAACAAGATTTTTTTTTTAAAGATTTTATTTATTTACTGTTAGAGAGAGGGAAAGGGAGGGAGAGAAACATCAACATGCAAGAGATACATCAATCAGTTGCCTCTCGCATGCCCCCAATTGGGGACCCGGTCCACAATCCAGGCATGTGCCCTGACTGGGAATCGAACTGGCAACCTTTTGGTTTACAGGCTGGCACTCAATCCATTGATCCACACCAGCCAGTGCTGAAACAAGATTTTGATGTACTATAAATTGAAATGTTTGCCTGTGTGAGCAAGGGTGTACATATGAGATGTTCATTGCATGGTTATGCAGATACTGAAAATAACTCAAATGTTCCAAAAACAGGCGATTAGATAAGTAAGTTCTATAGATTGGAATTCAAGGCAGCCATTAAAAATTGGTGACGTATGCAGGCTGGTGTGGCTCAGTGGGTTGATCTTCTCATCAGTCTGTGTCAGCATATTCTTAATCATACTCTGCAGATATAGAAACTGATATTTAAAAAGGTTAAATAGTTTCCCAATGTTTAGCTGCTACACAGAAATGCAGTGGACTTTGAACCCAGGCCTGTGTGACTTCAAAACACTTCAGTTGTTTGAGGCAGACTTTTAAGAAAGTTTGTATTGAATAACTCTGTGTCACTTACCTAATTGTTCTCATATCTAAGATAAAGGGGAATCCGACTTGGTATCTTGTCTTTCAGCTTTAACATTTGTTGCTTTTTTTTATGATACTTGGTCTAACCAAATTGAAAATGTGACCTGCACAGTACCCAACCTATCATAGATTTTCAAAAAATATTAGTTGATTAAATGGAAATATGCATAATGTATAGTGTTATAGAATTTAGAGCTAGCCTTGGATCTAAGGTATTTTGCATTCTTCCTTGACCCCAGTCCTCTTGAAAAGGTTACGAATAGCAGCTTCTGTCCTCCATGTCAGTTAATGGAAATAGACATTTGGAGTCAGAATGCTTGCTGCTTGTGGTAATGCCTTTTGAATGTTCACTTCAAAGCTGATGAAACATCTGAGTTGCATTGTTTCAGGAGTATTACCTGAGATCAAATACCATGCTTGGGTTTTGTCCTTGCTCCTGGCTTACTGAACTAATTAGTGTATTCAGTACCCAGGGAGCTCAGTTTCAGAGTTGCACATGCCATCACTTCTAGTGGATAATATCAGTGTCTGCTAGAGAGGGGAGAAATCTTGGTATTAGGAGAATTTTTAACGACGTGTCAGGCAGAGACTGTGATGTTGAGTGAAACTACCAAGTTTGACCTCTCTGTTTGCAAGGTTACACAGTTTGTCTTGTCCCTGATTAAGTTAGGTGTATAGTTACTTACAGTTTTAGGCTTTACACATATGACATTTTTAATATTAGAAAATCTGTTTGTGCGATAACTACAATATTGACTAAACTCTTGGGAGTGAGAGTGAGGGAGCTTTGTACCTCCAGCTGTATGACATGCAGACACACAGAGCTCCTCATTTTTCAAGATGATTCTAGCGGAAGCCTACTTTTAAACCACTGAAAGAAGGTGTCTGAAAGCCAGAGTTACTTTTTGTCATCAGTTTGTCATTGTGTGAAATATGTTCATGATAAGGCGATAGGAAGGGGAAAAAGCACTGATTTAAAGGATACAGAATTATGATTAAAGATGTTCTTATCTAGGTCAGGTAGTGAACTCATTAGTTCCTTATTAATTTGGGGATCAGAGATTTAGCATTAACCGTGATCTTAAATGTGTATCATTGGTTACAAGGGAGTTACAGCGAATATTATATTAATTTATTTAAATTGTCCCTACTAATTAAACACCCTTGCTTTTTCATAACAGATAAATTGCATTGTTTCTATTTTAAATACTTGTACAGAATAAACAGTTGCCTTTTGGCATTATTTAAAATCCTAAACTAGACTCCTGAGCTAGAGAAAACTTCCATTTGAAATAAATTCTGTTCTTTATGTTATCCTTAATTACTGACACAGTGGTTAAAATATTTTAAATTTTGACAGAATTAAATGATATGACAACTGGTATAATTAAGTGTGCTCTTATAATTTAATTAGTATACCTCAGTAATTAAGTCCATTTGGTACATCATTTTTGTTAAACCAGATGATTATGTAAAAATAATGTTACTCATTTTAACCATGTTTAGCTGGATCCAGAACGAAGTTTATTTGACCAAGGAGTAAAGACAGATGGAACTGTACAGCTTAGTGTACAGGTAATTTCTTACCAAGGTAAGTTAAATTTAGTGTAGTTATTTAAAACTTTACTTGTGTTTTTCTAATACGGCAACTGAATTTTTATAAGTTTTGGGTGTTTTAGATGGTTGTCTAAATTACTGTAATATTATAGACAAATATTCATGCTTTTGATTAATTATTTTATCTGTCAAGGTGAAGTGGATAGTGTCACACATTCTACCTAGTTTAATCAGGAAGGGATATGTTGTAGGGTAATAAGTAACAGGATCAGAGAGAGGGCTGGAAGAACAGATTCTAATTGGCTTTCTAAGAATGCCTCCGTCAAGCCACAGTGCTGAGCTGCCAAGGAAGCTGCTGCTCTGCCTGCTATCCAGAACCATGCTGCCTTTTCAGGGGTCCACAGCAGCCAGAAGTGGATGCCATGCACCCGCTTATCCCCTCTTAACTCATTTCTCAGTAGAAGGCTTGTGCCAGTGATTCTGGGGCCTGTGTCAACATCGGGAACCACCACTGCAGGGAGATCTGTTCTCCGCAGTATAGCACAAACAGAGGAATTTGGAGAGGAGGTTGCTTAATTCTCTTCCTCATACCCACATTTTTTTGACCTGTTTACAAATAAGTTGCAGACATAATCCTTTTCTATTCCTAAATGCATCAGTGTATGTGTTTTCTAAAAACAAGGAATTCTTTTTAATGACCATAGTACAGTTATCAAAATCAGGAAACATTAATTGATATAACACTGTTATCTAAACTACCAAAGTTCTAGGGAATTGTTTTTATCATTTAATAGGAATCTGTTAAATTCTCTAGATATATTGCTAAACATAGTTAAAATGGAGTTTTGCTCTGTCGTTTGAGAACATATAAACTAAATGAAATTTTGTTAGTGACTTTTGTGTTTTCATTAAAAAGAATTTTTTTAATTCACTGTTAAGGAATTGAACCAAAGCTCAACATCCTTGAAATTGTTAAACCTGCGGAAACAGTTGAAGTAGTTATTGATCCAGACGCTCACCATGCTGAAGCAGAAGCACATCTTGTTGAGGAAGCTCAAGTGATAACTCTCGATGGCACAAAACACATTACAACCATTTCAGATGAAACCTCGGAACAAGTGACAAGATGGGCTGCCGCGCTGGAAGGTTACAGGAAAGAGCAGGAGCGCCTTGGGATACCCTATGGTAAGAAAAAACATAACTACATGCTAGGTAGAATAGTAAGAATTCAGCTTGACATGGAAGATACTCGGGTAAGTTATAATCTGCTTTAAATGTAGAATTTTCAGGAAGAATTTTTTTTGACCATAACACATGATGGATAAATACTGTCCTGGGTACTAGGAATACAAAGAAATACAATTGTCTTTCACTAAACAATTGGGATATGTTCTTAAATGCATTGTTAGGCGATTTTGTCATTGTACAAACATAGAGCACACATAGCAAACCTATATGGTAGAGCCTATTGCTCACCTAGACCATATAGTATATAGCCTGTTGCTCCTAGACTATAAACCTGTATTCATTTTACTGTACTGAGTGCTGTAGGCAATTGTAATATAATGGTAAACATTTGTTTATATAAACACAGAAAAGGTACAGTAAAAGTTTGGTATAAAAGATAAAAGTGCAATAGGTGTATAGAAAGCATTTTCCGTGAATGGAGTTTGCAGGACAGAGAGGTGGTCTGGGTGAGTCAGTGAGTGAGTGGTGAGTGAATGTGAAGTCCTTGGAAGTTACTGTCACTGCTGGAGACTTTGTAATCACTGTACACTTAGGACACAGGACACACTAAATTTACCAAAACAAAATTTTATTTTGTCATTGAGTTAACCTTAGCTTACTGTATCTTTTTTATTTTATAAACTTTTAATTTTTTTAATTTTCCAGCTCTTTTATAATAGCACTTAGCTAAAAACACAAACACATTGTACAGCTGTACAAAAATACTTTCTTTAGATCCTTAATTCTATAAGCTTGTAAAATTTTTGTGTTGTTACTTTTTAAACTTTCGTTAGAAACTAGGACAAACACGTACATCACCCTAGGCCTACACAGAGTCGGAGTTGTCCACACCACTGTCTTCCACCTCCACGTTTCAGATCCCACTGGGACGTCCTCAGGGGCAATCACTAACACACCTGCAGCTGTCATCTACCATGACCAGGCCTTCTCTGGGACAGCTCCTGAAGGACCTGCCTGAGGCTCTGTGGGGGAGATGTCACTCTTCAGAAATATGTCCGCGGTGGTTTGCTTGTTGTTTTGGTGGTGGTTTTTTAATCACAGATTCATTTGTAAGCACATAATGCACCATGAACATTCCTCTCTGTTATGAAAACCTCTCAGTGTTGGAGTCCATGTTTTCAGATTTTTTTAAGGAGCTTGTTGAAGTCTGCAAATGCTCCTGCTAAATCCCTACTGTCCATTTTCTTGGAGGTTGTTTTTTTCCTTCTGCAGTTACCTTTTCTCTTGCCTCTTCTATAGCTTTGCATTTCTCCTTCCAGTTCCAACAACTCATTAATCAGTTCCTCAGGAACCACCTGTAGGAGCTCCTTGGTGTCCTCCTCTCCCACACCCAGATTAAGCTGTTGGCCACCTCGACCACAGCCTGTTGATTTTGCAGTCTTTGCACTGCAGTGTTGTGATGGTTACAGCATCACGGGGTGATAGGAATCTTTCAGCTCCGTTATAAAATCTTATGGGGCTCTGTCATAAATGCAGTCCACGGTTGACCAAAATGTTATTAATTACAGCCTACAATTGCATTAAAAAAATTTTCTACCCTTAGGGTATTCACAGTGTAGTTGGAGAGAGGGAAGGTAGATGAAAGAGATAATTGCCATAATGGTAACATCTTTTCAAGCTGTCAGTAACTGGTATAAAGGAAACGTGCTATTAACATCTCAGACAGGTCACAGTGGCCTGGGGGAAAATGGGGAAAGGGTTTATTACAAAGAAACTACTGGGCACAGAAGGACATTCTGACAGGAAAAGTATGTACAAAGCTGGGAAGTGGGAGTATGCTTGAGCAGTGAGGAAGTGTAGTAGATGAGTTATTTTGTAGCATTATGCAACGGTTTTGATTGATAGAACTTACAGTTGAAAATGAATGTAGCAGTGGTGTATGACAAGTTGGAACAGGTAGAGAAAGTGAAGGGAAAACATTAGTATACAGTTTTAAGTGTGACTAGGTGATAATATCTATGTTAGCCTAGGTTAGGTAATTTCTGTGGGTGTAGAAAGAAGAGGGTCAAAGCACCAATAGGACTAAGCAACTGACTGATAAGATTGTATCAGGGTAGAGAGATAAAATTTAAATGTTGATGTGACTTCGAAATCTTGGTGTCTAGGACTATGATACTGGTAAGTGTTGGTTGCATCTTCATTATGTAGTTTGTGAACTACATATGCCAAGCACTGTGTTAAATGCTGGGCTTTTGATGGTGCTCAGTAAAGTCAGTCCATGTCTTCCAGAGTTAGTGGCCGGTTGGTAGGGAAGTTTGGTACCGGATTTGTCAAGGACAAATGTCGATAGTATGTGACTTTGAAGTAATAGTACATATTGAACTGGAGGTAGCCAGAAAGTAGTTTTGGATGCACAAGGTTGGAACTAGGATAAAGATATTGTCTGGGACTCAGTCACGTTGAATTCGTAGTGAAGCCATAAAAGTATATGCAGTCTCTGAGGGAGAGAGATAAAATGGAAAAGAGCACACTGTTAAAGACTGGTTCCTAGACTTTGTCAATTATTAGAGTTTAGGAAAAGGAAGGGAGACATGGAATAACTGAAAAGATAGAAGGAAAACGAGAACTGTACACAGAGTTACTGAAACTGAGAAAGAGTTTTAGATTAAAAGTCTGAATGCTGCTGAGAAAGTCAAAGAATGCCCACTGAGTAATAGATACTAAATATGGTGATCAGAGGCTCATGGTAGATTGAGATAAAAAAATCAAACAGGTAAAGACAAAGCTGAACTAATAGATATAAACATTAAAGAATTGCAGAAAATTGAGTATTAACTTTTTTGGGAAGAGTGCTGGGGGAATAAATAATATTGAAGATTCAAGAATCGGTGGTGACTTGAGTGTATTTGTAGATGTATATAGTATGGAACTAGCAGGAGGTAAGATTAAATAAGCAAGGAGCAGGGTCATTGATTGAAGCACAACAACATCAAAGAGCTTAGCTCGAAGGATGGGATCTAGCCTTTCCTCAGAGATGGGATGAAACTATTAAGTCATTTTTGACATCTGAAGCTAGTATGAATTGTGTACTTGACCTTAGTAAGTTGGGAGTCATCTCTTAAGAGGAGAATGCTAAGGATGAAAGAAGGTAGCATAAAAACATTTGAAATAATATTTTCTAGAGTTTGCTAGACTTTCAACAAGAACTCTTCGATAGTAGAATCTTTTATGGAAAGTAATGTATAAAAATGAGTTGTAGATAGCCAGAGTATAAACTCTGACTCAAAGTTCCTACAAAGAATATTATTAGAATGAAGCTCTTTTAAGACATTTGAGATTTATTTAGGTATAGAGAGACTTCAAAATATCATTTGTGATTTTTCTTATGGAATTGTTACCTTCCAGGAAGTTTTAGAAATGATTAATATTTTCATTGGTTATTATTGTTTCAGGTTTCTATTCTGCATCTAAGGGTGATTGTTTTTTTACTCCTTGCTTAATTCTGTGCAAAATTTGGTGAATTGGTTGTAGGTACTTTAAATCTCTTTGAAATACTGATCCACATTGGAAAATTTTCTAAGCTTCACTTTACGCACATCAGTTTGATATCTTGAGAGGACCTTAGAGCCACCTCTTGATATATTCCTGTATATTTACATATACTCATAGATTTTTTCCTTTATTTTCACATTTTTCAGAACTTCAATTCTTTTTTAATTTATCTTATCATTTTACATTAAATATCTGTGAAGAAACTAATGAAATTATAGTAGTTAGACATCTGGTCAAATTGAGTTATATTAAAATTGACTAAAAGTAATATTAGAGTAAATATAGTCTTGTTCTTTATTAAATAGTAATATTGAAAAGAATGTGCCGAGATTATTTTTTTCCAGTTCTTTGAATAATTAAAAAGGCATACACTCATGTTTTTGGTTTCCAGAGTTGTCAAATGCTAACGTTTAAAAGTATGGTAAATATTTTCAGAAAATAAAGAATAATATAGTCGATTTGGATCTAACTAGGCATCTAGTTCCGCAGGTCCACCCATCCCCTGCCCTGTGGGAGAGGTCTGTCATTTATTATATGCCTTTCGAGGCTGGTTTAAACAAAGTCTTAGGAAAAGCTGTTGTTTCCTAACATGGCCTTTCTTTCTTCATACCTGCTCCCTGGTCTCAGCCACATTTCACTTTACTACTTTTAATTACTATTAACTTCCTGTTAGAGTAGATGAGGTTTAGTTCTCTTAAACTTCTGTCCCCTGCAAAGCTAAACCTTATCTTTCCCCATTTTGTTAATACTGTTACGTAACTTTTGTTTGTCATTAGTCATTGTGTGCATTAGAGAATTGATTTGTTTCTTGTACTACTGTGATTACATTTACACTTTTAGTTTTTCTAAAGTTCAAAGTCGACTTGTTTTTTAGTTAGGTTTTTTTTTTTTTATTGAATTTATTGGGATCACATGGGTTCACAAAACTGTACAGGTTTCGAGTGTACAACTCTGTTTCGTGTGCCCATGTCCCCAGTTAGATTTCTGTATATACCAAGACGTCCTTTCTTTCATTTCCATTGGTCTGTTTTGTGCCTGTTTTTCCCCACTTCTTCTGTACCTCTGGGTTGGATATTTTTCTAGATATGCCATAGGGCCGTCACCTTAGGACATACGTGAACATCTTTCCTTGCCTTGCTGTATCCCCCATTTTCACCTGTGTCTCGTATTTTCCTTTTTTTAGTCTTACTCTCTAATTCTCTTTTTAAAGATTTTATTTACTTATTTTTAGAGAAGGGGAAGGGAGGGAGAAAGAAAGGGAGGGAACCGTCTATGTGCGAGATATACATGGATTGATTGGTTGCCTCTTACATGCCCCCTACTGGGGACCTAGCCTGCAACCCAGGCATCTGCCCTGACTGGGAATCTAACCAGTGACCTTTCGGTTGGCAGACCGGCACTCAGTGTGCTGAGACACACTAGCCAGGGCTCATTCTCCTTTTATAGGTTCCATAAGAAAGGTCACCTGGGAAATGAACAGTTATTTTTCCTTTCTTGTGGGATGATACTGCACATATTTTGAAAATGTCTTTATTCTGCTGTGATTGATAGTTTGGGTATATGGAATATTAAATTGAAAAATCAGTTTTGATGACCCTGTTCCATTTTGGTTTTTTAGTGTGAGATGTTAAGGGGGTATTCTGATTCCAGTTCTTTTGATACTCTATTTTCCTTCTGGAAGCTCTTAAGATCTCCTGTCTCTGGTCTTTCTCTTTGTTAGTGGAGTGTGGGCCCTTTTTATTTGCTGTAAATTTATGTTTTATAGTGTAGCATTTCAGTCTGTCGTGTATTGCCCAATGTAGAAGCTACTAGTTTCATGTGAGCACTTGAAATGTGCCTGGTCTGAATTGAAATGAAATGTACTGTAAATGTAAAATAACCCACACAAAAAAGGGAAGAGTGTAAAATCTTTTTAATTTTTTATATTGATTGCATGTTGAAATAACATTTGGATATATAAAGTTAAATGAAATTATCATTGAAATGAATTTCACCTGTTTCTTCTTTTTTTTTTTTTTTAAGATTTTATTTATTTATTTTTAGAGCAGGGGAAGGGAAGGAGAGGGAGAGGAACATCAATGTGTTGTTGCCTCTCAGCTGCCCCCTACTGGAGACCTGGCCCACAACCCAAGCATGTGCCCTGACTGGGAATCCAGTGGGAGGCCCTTTGGTTCACAGGCCCATGCTCAGTCCACTGAGCCACACCAGCCAGAGCTGTTTTTTCATTTTTTTTTTAATGTAGCTACTACAAATTTTAAAAAGTACATAGTGGCCTGCATTGTATTTTCTATTGGATAGTGCTAATCAGATAGTCCCTTTAGTTCTGGAAAATTTTTCTACATTTATTATTTTGATAAATACCCTGTGTTTCTCTGTTATTTTTGTAGAACTCCTGTTGAATCTTCTGGGCTTCTTCCATTTTTCATCTTCATATCTATTTGTACTGCCTTCTGTCAATTTTTTTGTCTTTATATTACAATCTATCTGATTTTTATTTTCACTTTATAAGGGCTCTTTATTTTTGGTTGTTGCTTTTCCATGGTTTTCTGATCTTATAGATACATGTTTTCTGAGTATATTATAATTGAGGAGTGGGTAGTTTTTTGAGTTTTTTTATTGCATTATTTCTTCCTCCTGTTTCTGTTTTTTGTTTATTTTTCTAATGGTTTGATTTTAGTCTCTCAAATATCATTACTCTAGACCATCTTTTTATATTTAAAAGGGAATAACTTTAAAGCGAATTAGTTTGAAGTTCTGGAAGGGATTTGCTCACTATACACTGGTAAATTTGGGATAGTGGTTCTTTCATTAAAAGATTTTCAAATGTCATTGTGTATAGGTCTATTCTTGGGTCTCTTCAACTTACCCGGAATTAGCCGAACACTTGTCAGGAGTGTAAGGCTTACGGGAGGATTTGGGGTGAAACAGAAAGGGACATGGAAAGTAGGGAGGCAGGCAGGGTCTCACCTCTTAGTTTTTATACTTTTACTGAGGTCAGTTATCTCAGTATCCGCTTCGTGTCTCTCCCAGATCTAAAGTATTCCTGGAGTCCACTTGCATGGGGTTGCTTTCATTTAGGTGGCTCCTGAGAATGAAGGAGAGGCCCTGGAGGTTCTAAACATACTTTATATTACCCTCCACATTTCTCACTTAAACCTCTCCTGCTACCTGGAACCACCATGACCAAAGCCAATAAGGGGTTTCTGTAGGCAGGAATACTTTCATTTTTTTATTGGTATCCTCATTGGTAGATCTTTTAGGTTATAGCTCTTCCTACTCTGCTGGATTTTCACTCTGCTTATTATCTTCAAAAACTTTGTGGAAATCTCCCAAATCATTTCTGACATTTCCCACTTACATACCTATGAGTTTACATCTTTTAAAAATGACTTTACAATCATTTTACTGGGATCTCAGAGAAAAGACAAGGAGAACGTAGAACACGCATGGCCAATTAGTAATGTTAAGCCAGAAGTCCTGATACTATTTTAGAAAACAAATCAGACTATTTCTGTTTCCTTCTAACTTCTTTGATTTGCTCCCTTTTGTTGTTTATGTAAATTGAGCTTTGTTGGACTTTTAAGGGGAAGTGTGGCTCTGCGTAGTTTTTCTAACCATCCACACCCCCTCTTCTCTTGTTTTCACAGACCCACTTGCTTTCTCAGTTCCTTTATGTTCCCTTACTCCACTTTTCCCTGGACTTACTCTTTCCTTTTCCTTGGTGTTCTGTGCTACTCAGTTTCAATTCCAATCCCACCAGTTTCTCCTCATCGTGGTCCACTCTCTAGAAGTGATTTTGACTCAGTTTGAAAAACTCATAGGTGCTATACTGCTCCAGCCCCTAAACCTTACCAGACCTTTGTATTCAGCTGCTGTTGGATTGGGCAGCCACTGCTCCAAGCTGCTCCTTGAGCTGCTCCTTTCACTTTGGCCTGTTGTGCTTTTAATGGACACTTCCTGGGTGTGTTCAGGTTTCCCGTGCTCACAGTGGATCCTGTGTCAGATGTGTCTTTGCCCCCCCCCCCCCCCCCACCGTTTGTTTCCCTGTGCTGATGCTGACACCGTGGAGGTCTTGTGGTGGTTACTGCTTTACCTTCACCTGCATGTATTTTGGGGTCCATGGGGATATCTTGTTTTTATTGAAAATACTAATGGATTTTTGGTCTTGCTCTATAATTGATTTTAGTGATTTTTAATTCAGAAAATTTTTTAATTTCTCTGACATCTTCTCAGAATCCTCCTTTAACTTCATTGTGAAAAAATCACATAAAAAAAATCTATTCTGTGGCAATTAGTCCTGTATCCTTATGTTGATTGATTTTAGTGTATATTGGCTCCTGATTAAGTACCTAAATGTTATTCCCACCTATTTTCTTGAATAACATGTATCTCGATGGCATATAACCAGTGTTATTTGGATAGATCATCTCTATGCATCAATACCTATTCCAAAATTAATTCAGCTAGTGTTTATTAAAGTTCTGTGAGTAGAATGCTCTATTAGGTCTATTAGGTCAGGAATATAACAATGAAATATTTTTATGTTTGGGCATTTTTTTCATTTCTGAATTTAATCAGTAAAAAATGAGGAAATGAAATTATTTGGATTGACTTTTTGTAGATTCAACAAATATATGCACAAGGCACTGTAGTAAGTTTTGAAGATAGAGTGATTTACGAGACACCGTCCTTGTTTTGACCTTAACATATTTTAGGGGAAGACAGTTGAATAAACAGGCAGTTCACATGTTGTATGGTGAGGGTAAATTCAGGAGCAACCAGCTTTTTGTAAGAAGTAGCAATAAGGAATGATTGCATTGTTCACTTCTTGGATAGTAAGCCTAGCTCCATAGAAACCCCTTTGGTTTTTATTTTTTTCCAGTGCACCAAGTCATACACTGCTACAAGATAAACATTTTTTATAAAGATGTTATTTATTTAATTTTAGACAGGGGGGAAGGGAGGAGGAGAGGGAGAGAAACATCAGCGTGTGGTTGCCTCTCATGCACCCCCTACTGGGGACCTGGCCTGCAACCCAGGCAGGTGCCCTGACTGGGAATTGAACTGGTGACCTTTAGTTTGCAGGCCAACTCTCAATCCACTGAGCCACACCAGCCAGGGTTACAAGATAAATTTTTAAACTTGGATAACTTCCTCCAGGGTAATTACAAATTTCATTTCATTTGGCCCACTGAAGAACAATTTTGCTTTTGTTTTTCTTGAGAAAATTTCAGACCGACTAACACAGAACCATATGAATCCATCAAAAATTTAGATTAAGAAAATTGAAAAGGACATAAAGTGAAAATATAACATAAAAATCTTTTTTACTTTATATACTGAGCTTACTTGACCTACTTGGGGGGGAAAAGCTGTCTGGATTTTATCTGTGTATGTGTGTTGACAAGTTAACTAAAAATGTGTATAATACCTAAGTTGAAACTAGGCTAATGGTAATATTTTTCTTTTTAGATCCGATACAGTGGTCTACAGACCAAGTCTTGCACTGGGTGGTTTGGGTAATGAAGGAGTTCAGCATGACTGATATAGACCTCAGCACACTCAACATTTCAGGACGAGAATTATGTAGTCTCAACCAAGAAGATTTTTTTCAGCGAGTCCCTCGGGGAGAAATTCTCTGGAGTCACCTGGAGCTTCTTCGAAAATGTATAAGTTGGAGTTATTATCTATTTACTTAATTTTACCTCTTTATAACTTTGTTATAATTGCTTATGGATAATAACAATAATATTTAACATTTATTAACTGTGTAAGGCTGTGCTAAGAGTTTTATGTATATTATCTTAATCTCTGTATTAAGGCTGCAAATCACAGAGGAATATGATATGTAGAGTGCCTATATGGTCTTATACCAAGCTTTCAAAAACCCCTCTCTTTCCATGTTTTGCCTTCTATTTTGAGAATTCCTGGGAAACAGACCAAACTCTTGAGAATCAGGACTTAGAAGCTACTCATAGGTTGGTCACATCTGTGCTGTGCAATGGTGACTCTCTGTTTTGCCTCTTTTTAGGCTAGGGCTCCTTTGTTCATTTACAGTCACCAATGGCACAGTTTCAATCTCAATAGCACTTTGCCTCTTAAAGGTACTTTTATAAAATTAATTGAGGGGGAATCTGCCACAAACATAAAGCATGGATTTTTCTTCAAGAGAGACAACAATTCTTAGGGAGAATTCTCAGAACTAGGAATCTGGATAAAACAGTAGCATCTTCAGTTAACTGAAAAGTTAACTATGTTTCATGCACTGTGCTCCGTAAAAGCATTTTCCTTTAATCCTCAGGACTACCTTATGAGGTGGTAGTTATGGGATACTGCATTTAAACATGAAGAATTTTTAATGTTCAAATTGGTTGAATAATGACCAAAGTTACACAGCTAGTAAGTGAATAGTCAGATCAGAACCCAGATCTGTCTGAGGCTAGTTTCATATAATTGTTTAAACCCCCAAGAAAAAACTCCCACCTGACAAGTAGGATTGAAACTTCTTTTTAGTTCTCTAGCCCTTTCCAGCTCTGTGTCTAGAACTGGGTCCTGGCATGGCACCCTAAGTATACCTGTGTTGGCAGCCCAGGTCCCAGGACTCACTCAGTACACAGATGATTGTTGGTTGGTACGATTTCAATTTCAAGACACTTCCAGGCAGTAATGGGCAGTAAATAGGCTAAAGTAGTAGACACTGGGAAGTGTACCTCTTGTTTGAGAGGTAAAGAAAAGCAGTAGATGAGTAATGAATGGTTCTCTTAAGGGATTACAATAAGGCCTTTTATAATGTAACTCTTAGGTTTGGGAGCTGTATTTGTAGACCTGTTAAATAATCTAGTTTATTTGTGACCTTTAGGACAGTTAACAATTACTGAAAATTTAGCTATCTTGAAAAAGCATTGTCAAATTAACATAGTTTATTTAAAAGTGGCTATTAGAACAGATTATTAAATTATGATTTCTCAGATCATCTTGTGGGAGCCTTTTTAGTGAAGATTGTATATTTAAGTAATTTCAGTATGGTATATATTCTCATCTCTGATCTTTTTCCGTTTTCACATGGTTTTCTATAGATAGATAAATAGATTTAGTTGTAGATATTTACATTTAGAAAACCATGGTTCTCTGTATAATGAACTCTAAAAGAAATTGAAGTTTTCCCTCTTATTTCTCTTAAAAATGTTTGTTACAGAATGACTGTTAAATACTTTTAAAGTTGTCATGCCAATAAGTTTCTATTGATGTTTTGCTTTTTTTTGTTTGGTTAGTTTTGGTTGTAATTGTGTTTCTTTTGAAAGAATCATATCTATTAAGTTCAGTTTTACTGGATTGGGGTTTGTATTTCCGGTTTTAAATGAAACCAAAAATTTGTGTGTGTTCTTCAGATGTGTTGGCAAGCCAAGAACAACAGATGAATGAGATAGTTACAATTGATCAACGTGAGTATTCCTACCCATAATATATGGGCCATTTATCAATAAGAAATGTTTCCTTTATTCACTACTGCAAGGGAGTAAAAAGATAAACTAGTTTTTAAATATTTATGAAGTATTTTAGATACACAAAGAAATAAACTATAACCAACATCTGTGTACAGCATAACACCATGCACTATAAAGAAATAAATCTTTATATGTAAAGTTTACCTGTTGCAGATCCCATTTTAAATGGCTATCTGGAATTGGGTGTTTCCTGTTATTCTATGCATATTTTATATTTTTACCAACTGTATAACCATAAACACTTTATAGTGTTGATTTGCATGTTTAAACTTTTGGGGGGAAATGGTAATATACTATACATATCCTTTTATAACTTGCATTTTTGCTTAAAAGTTACAACACCAACCATATTGATACTTACAGCTCTATTTCATTCATTTTTACTGCTGTAATTAAAATTTGGTGAATGTCATTGAATAAGTATTTGTCAGAATGTATATGAAATTTTCTGGTTGTAAGTATCTACCTTTTCAACCTTATTAGGTAGTACCAGTTTTTTTCCTCAAAGTGGTGGTATAAGTTTGTATTCTCATCAGTAGTGGAATACGAGTTCACATTTGTCCACATTTTCCCAGCATTTGATAAACCATTTTTAATGATCAGATATTTTATATCTGTATATACATCACTAAGTTATTTCAAAAATAAGAAGACCAACTCTTATTCACTAAGTTGAGATTCATGAACAAGCATGATGCCTTATCCTTGAAACTTTTTTTGAAATTTTGTTCAAAACTGTTGTGAATTAAGGCATTTTAAAATGAGGCCTTTTGTTGATGTAGTTAGAGGGGCATTAGTTAAACTAATTGCATTTTATGTCTTTCTGTAGTTTTTTTAACTGCTTGTGTTGGAAGAGAAAACAGTTTTTCCCTTGCCTTTCTTTGTAGCTGTCCAGATTATTCCCGCGTCAGTTCAGTCCGCCCCACCAACTGCCATCAAAGGTATAAACAGTAGTGCAAAGGCAGCCAAAGTACAAAGAGCTCCCAGGATTTCAGGAGAAGATAGAAGCTCACCTGGGAACAGAACAGGTATTTTTGCATTATCGTCACCACATAAAATTTGTCAAATTATGTGTGTTTTGTTTAATTTCACTCTTTGAAAATGTGAGTATGGACTGTTGCCCTGGCAGTGCTCAGGCAGCATTTGAAAAGACATCTGTGCTTTGAGCATGGCTGAGAGAGGGCCCAGAGAGCCTGTTTGTTGTCTTACCCTCTGTAATTCACAGCACTGTGGTCAATGCGTGTCCCTGTCGATTTAGGAAACAATGGCCAAATTCAACTGTGGCAGTTTTTGCTCGAACTTCTTACTGATAAGGATGCCCGAGACTGCATTTCTTGGGTTGGTGATGAAGGCGAGTTTAAGCTCAATCAGCCTGAACTGGTTGCACAAAAATGGGGACAACGTAAAAATAAACCCACAATGAACTATGAGAAACTCAGTCGTGCATTAAGGTGAGCATTTATTACTTTTTAAAATAAATATTAAGCCTTTCTTAAAAAACGGCTTCTTATTCTAAGTGTAAATAAACATTGTTACGTAATGATGTTAAAGTACTTGTTTTTATTATAAGTATTTTTGTTATATATAAAAAAATAAAATTTTTCACACTAATGTTAAAAATAACTTCTTAATATCTTTAGTGATAATTTTGAGGTACATAGAGTTTTTTTTAAGGTTTGTTTTTATCAGGGAAATGTTCTATTTTTCCTTTACACCTGAAGGTTAACTGCTGGATAGATGATTCTTGGCAGCCGGCAGTTCTTATTTTTGAATATTTTGAATATCATTCCACGCTCTCCTGGCCTGCCATGTTACTACTGAGAAATCTGCTGATAGCCTAATGGGAAAGAGTTACTTGTTTTTAATCTGATTTAAAAGCATACAATGCTACTCTGTTTAAAATCAGTATGTTTCATCTTTAAGGTTTCTATCATTTACATAACAGATAACGATACTGTTCTTTTCATTGCTGAATTGAGTGTAAACTTTAGCAAATATATAGATATTGTCTGTTTTTATAATTAGATGCAAAATGTTGACCCATTTTCCTGTTTTTTCCCCTCTTAAAATGGCCTGAATCTGAATATCCAGCCTTCACATTGATAGAATTGGAATGGAATAAAGTTATTTATAATTTCCTCTATATAGTATGAAATTTTTTGATGTAATTAGTATAAGAAATTGTGTTTACTACAGTGATGGAAATTCAGTGTATGCACTTAAGTATCTGAGAAGGACGATATGTAGGAATATCATAGAATTATTTCTTTTTTTTGAAGAGTGAATATAGTGAAGTAGTTCCGCAGTTTACTTCTGTATTTCTAAATAACATTTTTACTGCTACTTCTTGTTTCACTTAGACTTTGCATCTGAGTTTCACAGTGAGAGAGGATGCTTTGCTTCTTACCCCACTGCACACACACACCCTTTTTGTCCCTCATCCCACTCTTACCATATGGGAATTGTGTTTAGATCAGTGTTCCTCGGTATAGGATCATGGCCATTGCAAGAACTATTACATAGTCCACTGTGATTATTTTTCTTTTCTAGAATGACCTGTTCCTTAGCATTCATAAGTAACTAAAATGCTTTATTTTCAGTGTACTTACCACTTATCAGTCTCAAACACTTCGCCAACTAACTAAAAATCCTTTGAGTATAATCAGAATTAAAACTGTCATTTTTGACAGTTGATATTATTGTGTACATACAAATCCCCTTAAACTTAAAAATGAATTATTAGAGCTAATAATTAAGGTGTCGGTTCTTCCTAGATTGACCGAAGTGCAATGCAGTAACCATCTGAATAAGTTTTTTTCATAGAACTTGACAAGATAATTACAAAGTTTATATGGGAATATAATGCACCACAATAACCTGCAGAGGATTAGTAAGGTGAGAAGACTTGCTCGATGGGATATCGAGACTCGCTGTGAAGCTTCAGCAGTGAAACTAAAACAGTGTGCTGTTTGCTTACGAGAGTCAAATCGACCCCAGATTAGAATAGATACCCCAGATAGAAGCAAGAAAACACTGGGGCTTTTGATTTTAAAATGACAACTTGGAGAGGACATGACTAAAAAACCTACTTTTCAATCAGTGTTGTTGGGACAGTTGACATCCATATGGGGGAAAAGGAAAACAGATCTTGCTAAAAATCAGTTCTGTGCAGTTTGTGGCTCTAAATGTCAAAAATAAAATAGGAAAGCATCTAGAAATACCTCTAGGACTTTGATAGGTGAGGAAAGATATTAAACAAAACCAAAAACATGAAGCCTAGTAGAAAGGACAGCCCTGGCTGGTGTGGCTCGGTGGATGGGGTACAGGCCTGGGAATCAAAGGGTCGCTGGTTTGAACCTGACTGGTTCGATTACCAGTCAGGGCACGTGCCTGGGTTGCGGGCGGGACCCCAGTGGGGGGCCATGCAGGAGGCAACCACACATCGATGTTTCTCTCCCTCTCTTTCTCCCTCCTTTCCCCTCTGTCTAAAAATAAACAAATAAAATCTTTTTAAAAACCCACTTAAAAAAAAAAGGATCGGTAAATAAGACTACTTTTGAATTAAGAACTTCTGGCCATCAGAACCCATCATCAAGAGAGAGAAAGACAGGCCACACATATCTGATATAAGAGTCATACTTGGAATATCTAAAGAACTCTTACAAATTGTTAGGAAAAAGAGAAAAAATGGACAAGAGACTTAAATAGACATTTGAGAGATTTTTCAAGTGGCCAACGAATGTATGTAAAGGTTATTAGTAATTAGGGAAATACAAATTTAAAACCACAATAAAATGGTACAACACACAACCTCAATGGCTAAAATTAAGATGATTACCAGTACCAGGGGTGTTAGTGAGGGCACGGAGCAATGGGAATGCTTCTACACTTTTGGTAGGAATGTAAATTGTAACCTGTAATCCAGCAGTTTGTCTCCTAAATATTTAACAAATAAAAATGTACACGTGTCCACACACGCTCATAACAGCATTATTGATAACATGTAAAAACCAAAAACTACCCAAATAGAGGTTTCTCCCACTCTGAAAGTACAGTGGTCCAGTGAAGACTTTCATAAGCTGACGTCGCGTAAAGTTACCATCAGTTTATACAGAAACATTTCTAAGTGTTCCCAGACCCCTAAATAACCTACCAAATTGTATCAAGTAACATATAAAATCTAATATAACACTGATATACGGTAAAAGCAGGAATGTACAGAATAAATCAATACAGAGCAGAGATGCTTACAGACAGTTCAAAGCAGTTGCAGCTTGATGCTGAGAGGCTGAGTGTAGTTCCCAGGGAAGGGGCTTGGCAGGGTCGCTGCTTGGAGTGCATGCTGCCTCTCTAATGGCTTGCTGCAAAAACAAGTGCTAAACACTTAGCTTTTTGCCTTTTTTTTCTTAAAGGTGAAAATATTCTCTGGATGTTTTTGGGTTAGCGAAATCAGGTACTCATGCAAGGTTTTTCGGAAAATGAAGTGGCATACATGCACTTCGGGGATGCGCAGTATACTTGTACCTGTCAAAGGTCTCGGTGAATAAATAAAATTGAGTGGAGTGAATCACAGTAGAGGAAAATATATTGTAAACCCATGAAAATGAAATACTGCTCCAAGCACTGATAATGTGTGTGTACCTCATAAATACAGTAATCGGTGAAAATCCAGACTTGTTCATGTACTGTATGAATACATTTATATAGTAAAGTTTAAAAAAAAAAACACGGGAAAACTAAATTAAATTTAGGTTGCGTGTTTGGGTGATAAGAATGTAAGTGAAACCACTGAAATTACTGTCAGGAGGCAGGATTGTGTTACCTCTGGGCAGGGGGGGTGACGATTGGGAGGGGCTGTGGAGGGGATTCTGGGTCCTCCCAGCGGTTTCCTGACCTGAGTCAGAGCTCACAGGTGAATGCCCTTTGTCATCAATCACTGAGCTCGTCACATTTCTGGCCTTTTGGTTTGTGTGATATGTTCCACAATTTAAAAGGTTAAAAAAGAGTTTCAAAAAAAAAAAGGGAAGACATTACATTCTTGAAAATACAGGTATTGTGTATCTTTCACTTCATTTTAGAGGGGAACAAATGGAATGAATTATTACATGGTTATGTGATTTCATCTAATAAATTGAAGGAACTATTAGGTAAAATTAAAACTTAGGTGTATGTACTTTTTATCACCTCTTACCAAGAAACATAAGATTGTACCACCTTAATTTCCCTCCTCGAAATACAAAGCTACTTTCTTTGTTCTTTTTTCTCAAGTGTCTGTTTATTACAGCCTAACATGTAGAAATTCTCTTAAGAAATTGAAATGCCAGTAGCATTTAAACTGAATGACAAGCATTTGGTGGTTTGTGCACTGAGATCTAAATTCTGTATTAATGTATTGGCACAAGAGGAAGCACAAGGCCATGGCCAATATGTTACATCTCTTACTGGGAAAGTGAACATAACTATTCTATTTTTGCTGTTATGCGTTTAGGGAAAGATGACATGATTTTCGGTGTATAAGTCAGTCATTTCACTAATGGACTCAAACTGAGTGACTTCTACAACAAAATGCTGCCATATATGGTAGTTTATACCATTGGTACTTTTGCAAATGTTCCTTTTGTCATAAATCACTAACAGCTCTCTGTCAATTGGGTGCCAGTGGGCAGTATTATTTTAAAATAAAGGTTTCACAGTCTGCCAGCCCAGAAGTCTTCACTTAACTATTATTGGAATTGGCAGAGCAAAGTGGTAAATAAAGTCTGTTTTCTAAATTAAATGTAACTCCTGCTGTATTTCCATCTCCATAGAAAGCAGCAATAAACTAGTCTCCCAGAGCAGAAATTTTCAATCGGTACTACAGGTATTTTTACAACATGCGGTACCTGTTTTAGTCAGCGTCACTGACCCCTTTTACCTTAGATGGTCAGAAAAAAAGATGACAACAGTCGGCACAGTAGTGGTCCAGTATGAATGAATCAAAATTATACTTATTTTTTGTCATACCAACAAAAATATATTTTTAGTGTGTCACAGAATTTTAGTAATTAGTTTGTATGTCCCATGAGATGCAAAAGGCTGAAAATTACTGTTCTAGAGTGCTTTCCCCAAATGGAACCAATGTAGGTTTAGAAACATTGTTTCTTTTTTAAAAATATTTTATTGATTATGCTATTACAGTTGTCCCATTTCCCTCCTTCACTCCACTCCCTCCCACATTCCCCCCCTATAGTTCATATCCATGGGTCATACATAGAAGTTCTTTGGCTTCTACATTTCCTATACTGTTCCTACTCTCCCCCTGTCTATTTTCTACCTACCATATATGCTACTTATTCTCTGTACCTTACCCCCCTCTCTCCCCCTCCCCCTCCCCTGTTGATAACCCTCCATGTGATCTCCATTTCTGTGGTTCTGTTCCTGTTCTAGTTGTTTGCTTAGTTTGCTTTTGCTTTTGTTTTAGGTGTGGTTGTTAATAACTGTGAGTTTGTTGTCATTTTACTGTTCATATTTTTCATCCTCTTTTTCTTAGATAAATCCCTTTAACATTTCATATAATAAGGGCTTGGTGATGATGAACTCCTTTAACTTGACCTTATCTGAGAAACACTTTATCTGCCCTTCCATTCTAAATGAAAGCTTCCCTGGATAGAGCAATCTTGGATGTAGGTCCTTGCCCTTTATGACTTGGAATACTTCTTTCCAGCCCCTTCTTGCCTGCAAGGTTTCTTTTGAGAAATCAGCTGACAGTCTTATGGGAACTCCTTTGTAGGTAACTGTCCTTTTCTCTTGCTGCTTCCAAGATTCTCTCCTTCTATTTAATCTTAGGTAATGTAATTATGATGTGTCTTGGTGTGTTCCTTCTTGGGTCCAGCTTCTTTGGGACTCTGAGCTTCCTGGACTTCTGGAATTCTGTTTTCCTTTGCCCGAATGGGGAAGTTTTCCTTCATTATTTGTTCTAATAAGTTTTTAATTTTTTGTTCTTCCTCTTCCCCTTCTGGTACCCCTGTAATTCGGATGTTGGAACATTTAAAGATATCCTGGAGGTTCCTAAGCTTCTCCTCATTTTTCCGAATTCTTGTTTCTTTATTCTTTTCTGGTTGGATGTTTCTTTCTTCCTTCTGGTCCACAGTGTTGATTTGAGTCCCAGTTTCCTTCGCATCACTATTGGTTCCTTATACATTTTCCTTTATTTCACTTAGCATAGCCTTCATTGTTTCATCTAATTTGTGACCAAATTCAACCAATTCTGTGAGCTTCCTGATTACCAGTGTTTTGAACTGTGCATCTGATAGGTTGGCTATCTCTTCGTTGCTTAGTTGTATTTTTTCTGGAGCTTTGATTTGTTCTTTCATTTGGGCCTTTTTTTGTTTTTTTGACTTTTTTTGGTCTGGGTGAGCCTGTTATGTAGTAAGGGGCAGAGCCTTAGGTGTTCGCCCGGGCGGGGTAACGCTGGTCGATGTGCTGTGACGCTGTACGTGGGGGAGGGGTCCGAGAGGGAGTAATGGAGCTTGCTCCACTCTGCCGGTTTTCAGTCACTCCCTCCACTACCCACAATCCATTTGGGCCCTTCTGGTGATGCTTCCCAAGTGGGTGGGTTTGTGCACGCTCTAGGCCCCTGTGGGTGTCTCCAAGGAACTCTCCTGTGAGGCTGGGAGTTTCTCCCACTGCTGCCTCAACCCCCTCAGGTGTTTTCAATCAGTAGTTTGAGGCTTTATTTCCCTGAGCTGGAGCCCTGGGTTGTGCGGTCTGTCACCCCATCCACCAGCTGCTGCCTCTCCAGCCAGCTGCAACTTTGCCCACCCCGCTCCACAATCCACCACCTCACTGGGTCTGCCAGCCGCCGCCTTGCTGCGAGTCCTCTCCACCCTGGCTGCCCGTCTCCGTCCCTCCTACCGGTCTGGATGAATGTCTCCTCTTTATCTCCTTGGTTGTCGGTCTTCCATACAGTTCAATTTGCTGTCAGTTCTGGTTGTTTTTTGTTTTTAAATTGTTGTCCTTTTGGTTGTGTGAGGAGGCACAGTGTGTCTACCTAAGCCTCCATCTTGGCCAGAAGTCAAATTGAAACATCTTTCTTAATGATGTCTTATTCTCTGGGGTTTTTTTGTATTGTCTCTTTTAGCTCTTTTCCTTACTTTTGAGGTTCCCTGTCGGATTTGGAGAATTTCTCTGAAAGGAAACCCTTTACATATTAACATGATGAAAGTGAAGGCATGGTTACACAATATAGGATTTTGTTCAGGACAGAAAAGAAGTAGACATTCCAACAGTCCATAGACTGTGTACATTAAAAATTTCTTCATACTATATGGATTCTTAATCATTAGCATAGCTTCTGTTTAATAGAGGACTATTTGCCAGTTATTGTGTGCTTAACCACTTTGCAACGATAATCCTTTTAATCCTCAACAGTTCAGAAGAATAAGTACTGTTTTTAACCTCCTTTTATAGATGAGGGATAAAAGATTAGAGATCAGGTGGCTTTCTTCTGGGCACAAATGAAATAAGATGCTGGGTTTCAAGTCTGAGCATTCTGACTCTAAGCCCTTGTTCATAGGTTCTATTACTGCTCCCAGGGTTTTTTATTTTGCTTAATAATGTTTTTTTTTTAATAAGTGTTTAATCCTAAGTGTGGAAAATATGCTTTGAAATTTAGTATGTAATGTTTTGGAGTACTGAGCATTGGAATTTTAGTAAATAATGTTGTGAGGTTTCCTTGGATAGTAACATCACGTATTTCTGTGTAACTTCAGTGGTAGCTGCCGTTATGGAATGTGCAGTACTCTACTAGTCTTCTGCTTACAGAAGTCTGTGAAATCTTGTAAAAAGTCCAAACTCGTTATTTTTTATATAGTGCTCATGTGTTTTTCTCTTTTTAAAGATACTACTATGATGGGGACATGATTTGTAAAGTTCAAGGCAAGAGATTTGTGTACAAGTTTGTCTGTGACTTGAAGACTCTTATTGGATACAGTGCGGCAGAATTGAACCGATTGGTCACAGAATGTGAACAGAAGAAACTTGCAAAGATGCAGCTCCATG
This sequence comes from Desmodus rotundus, assembly GCF_022682495.2. Lineage (NCBI taxonomy): Eukaryota > Metazoa > Chordata > Mammalia > Chiroptera > Phyllostomidae > Desmodus > Desmodus rotundus. The sequence goes on along the minus strand of NC_071388.1, from coordinate 13,241,001 downwards.
GAATTGCCCAGCCAGTCACGGCAGTAGCCCTGGCTACGGCTTCTCTGCAAACAGAAAAGGATAACTGAGCCCAGGACCTTCTGGGGTTTCGAGGTCTTTCTTAAATACCAGAGCAAGTATTGATTGCTCTTACCTTTATTACTGAATTTGAATCTTTCATTTCTAGACTGTACAATCTGATGCATGATTTTTTTATAAATATTTCATACTCTTGTGAATTTGGATCTTTTTACTTTGAGCATATATTTTAGAATATGTGTGTGTTAAAGGGTCACCACAATGGCTTCAGTATGAAGGGCAGGTTCATTGTGGGATAATTTGTTAACAGTCAGGAAAGCTAAACTGGTCAGTATTAATGTCTAGCCCTACCAAAAATTGCCAGTAGCATCTGAGGATGAAAAATAAATGAAGTATCTCCAGGGAACAATCTGGCTTAACTATTTTTGAAAATATAACTGTTTCCCCTCTCTGCTGCTTTAGATGTTGCTTTACATAGAACCAGAATGTGGAATTTCCACAGCTAAAGCATGTGCGCCTGTTTCACCTCATCAGGCAGAGCTAACACAGTCGTGTCAAATAAAGATACAATCCTAAACTGCTGAGCTAACAGTATCAGGTGTGTGAAGCAATGCCTGTCTTTGCAAACGGGGGACATGGAGCAGTGGGCTGGCAGAAGAGCAGTGCTGAAGAAGGAGGTCCAGGCTTCAGTCTGGCTTAACTCAAGCCAGATTGAAGGATTTCTATATAGATTATTCATAATGTCAGGCCAAGAATTTAAATTATTCTAAAAGGCATTTAATTTTAATAAACCAACTATTACAAAAAATTTGAAATGATCTCTGTTTTTCCTGTCAGAGATTTAAAAAAACTGAGAAGGTATAACTCAGCCAGAAAGGTGGCTTGGTTTGGTTTGTCTTCTCTCTCTTTAAAAAATTACCCTTTAGTGCCGATTATTATGCAAAGCAGTTTATATAGTCATTGTGTTTCTGATGAAATGAAGACTTTAAATCAGTCAGCAGTACTTTACCTTTCAAGATATTAGTAAATTACTTGCAAACAGTAATAGTAAAAAGGAAATTTTGACCTCCAGTACAGGCAGTCTTAAAACAAAATTTCCCATTTATTTAATTTTTTCCTTTTGAATATTTATGTGCGTGAGTATATAAATATCTATGTATATGTCCATTTGATTATTTCCTATATATATAGGTACACACATATAGGAAGACTGTGCTCAAAAGGAAGGATATTTCAAAAGGTAATAATTCATTTTTATAAATCTTAAAATATTAAATAATTCATATATATGAACCTCTTTACTTACCACAAGCTAACACTAACAAAAGTGGCTAGAAATGTCTTCCTCTTTTGCTCGCTTGCTTGCTCACTTTTCTTGCTTTGGTTTTTTTATTGTTATTGTTTGTTTTAAGGTATATATAAATCCTGATAGGAGATACTGGCACATAACTTCTAATCTTCTTGTAGCAGAAGATTGATTCTAAAATATTCCTTTATGCACCTTCTCCCTCACCATTTACTTTAAATTCATCCCTCTAAACAGCTTTATAAGAGAGTTAATGCTTTTGACTAACTAGGAGGAGATGGCCGTGGTAATGCAAGCAAGGTGACAGTTAGCACTTGCTGCTGTCAGGACTAAGTAGTGGTTTGGGATGAACCACAGGATGCAGGGCTCTTAGGAACAAGGAGGGATCCATGATCTCTTTGTCTGGTAACCTCAGATAACTAAGTGCTGCACTATAGGACTACAAAGTGTACTGTTGGTTCATTTATACTATTGTATTAAGTCCTTTAAGACCCTGGAGGTAGATAGGTAAAAAAGAATAAAATTTGTAACTTCCCATTTTCACCTTTTTATAAACTCATACCAAATAGACTGACAATTACTAGGTGCGGTGATTGCAAGAATACCTGAGTAGACTAGCACTATGAAATAATATACAGAAGCTCTAGTTTCAGATGACAGATAGCTAAAAAGAAGGTTTTGCACCATCCATTTATGACCTGGGGAGTTGACAAGTCACGTATAATTTAAAAAAAATAATAAAGTATACTATTCTGGTATATTATCAAGAGCAAGAGCTTAAAATACTTGACTTTTAAAATACTTTTTGGGTGACATTATGTTAAAATTTTAGCCAGGATGGCAGATTTCCTTTATAGGTATGTATATATTTTTTTAAGGCAAGGAACACCTACATTTATTTCAGATTCCTAAAGTCAAACTGTTTTTTTCCCTTTAAGCATTCCTCAGATGCTTTACACACACACACACACACACACACACACACACACACACACACCCCTCCCCCCCCTCCCCCCGTCCCTTTTCCTCTCTGAGCGGTTTTTTATTTCTCATAATGCAAACAGAGACCATTCTCACATGTGATTGGCTGCTCTTCTTCTTTGCCTGTCTTTATCATTTTATGCACCATAACATAGGTAAAGTAATGAGACTAATTTACCCAGTTGATTCAAAAACTTCTGTTACTTTGTCTCAACTTACAGAAACTATTTTCATTATCCTTACTGAAGTTCAGTTACCAGAAAGTCAGGTAGTCTTTTTCCCTTATTAAAAGATTATGAAAGAAAATATAATTCACACTATTCATTCTTCGTTTATGTTTTTATGAGTGAATTTTCCATAGGAGAATTTACAGTATATTCAAAGGACGAAAGATAAAATTTTTGGCCATCTTTTGTATAAGTACAAGAATAATGAAGTGTTCACTTTTACTTTAAAACTTATTTTCCACATAAGGTTCTCATTGAGCCACTTTCATGGGTGTCTAGCTAGCTTAAAGTTTGGAAGTTTGTGTTGGCACCAGAAAATCAAATTAGGCAGAATTGCTATGTGTGGTTGATCCTCACATGAATCAACTTACCACATTCATTTTTGTATCAATCTGTGTCAGTTAATTAGAAAAAACTGTTTAGTTGTTTTTCTCCTCTGATTAATGGTGAAACTCAAGTATATTTCTTTAAAGGATTGTACCTCCAAATATTTTTTGCAAGGTTTGCTATTTTACATATTCATCATTTTATGCTACTGCTTTTTGAAAGGAACTAGTGTATCTTTGAAATAGCACAAAAATATTTTTAAATTCATAATTGCAAAACAACCTGTGACTAACTTAATGTCTTCATATCTACAGGGTGTAAAAATATTGATATTCAGTGATAATTCACTTGCTGCCAGAAAAAAAAATTCTCAATTTTTTGTAAAAGGGAGGAGGATTTTTGCATACATTTTTACTCTTTAAATAAAGACACTTATACTGTCATAATAACAATTATGTATTTCTTTGTGGTTTTTATTTTTTTTGTAATTTTACATAAAACAGTTATTTTCTATTTTTACTCAGATAAAAATATTTGTGCATAAAATGTAAAAATAGTAAAATGAGAAAAATAAAACTATTATACAGTATATTTCTGTGCTGTTAGAAGTTTTATTTCTGCAAACAAAGAGTCTCAAATCACAGGGACATTTGGTTGGGTGAACACATGGAGAGGTCCACATCTGATGTCTGTATCATCCCCTCGTGCCTTAAAACCGCCAGTTTGTGAAGAACCAACTCCATGAACTGAAACTGGGTGATGGAGTTTATTTTAGTCTTCTAAAAAAAACAATGAATGAAATCTTGTCCACAAAGCCAAAGCATTGTAGAATAACAGAAGGAATGCTAAGATAGGTGCTTCTCAAAAGGTGAGCCAATGATGGTTAAACTAGAAATTCTTAGTCAAGTCTTTAATTTTTTTAATTAAAAAAATAGTAATAACTTGTCTGTGTTGGCTAAGTAACAACAAGATGCTTCAGCCAGGACTGAAGTGGAGAGGAATCAGAGGAGACAGGAGAAAATGACTTATTCTTTTGTTTATAGTCAAGCAGTGGCCAGACTTGGATGTACTTAAAAAAGAAATTATGCTTCGAGTGAGATAAATTGCTTTAAAAACACAGTTTAATTTTACCTAGTTTGAAGTGATGGAAGCTATCAGGAAACCAGTGATGTATGTTTGTTCTCCCCAGACGCTGGGTTTTTTTTGTAGGACTAAAGCTTAATTTGCAAGCCAAACACATGTTAAAAATGCTTGCTTTTTATTTCTGGTAAACCAACTGATTTAGAACATTGCTTTTAAAATTTTCTGAGGTGAAACCTTTTTATTTCCAATTGGTCACAGATTGAAATTTTTGTAAAATAAAAAGCAAATGAATTAAAAGGGGAGGGGGGACATGGAGAGCTTTTTAATGGATACTTTCAGTTACGCCTGATGAAAAAGTCATGGGGCTAGGTTGCACGACGGTAAGTGTACTTAATGATAGGGAATAGTGCACATAAACATGGTGAAAATGGTAACTTTGTGTATTTTACCAAAATTAAAATCGTTTTTAACTAATCAATTCCCAGAATTTTAAAAAACCGATGTAATTCACCAAATCAACCATACAGGGGTGGGGGAACATGGTCCTCTCAGTAGGTGCAGAAAGTGTGTATAATGACGTTCAACAGCCGTTTATGATAAAAACGGAGCAAACCAGAATTAGAAGGCAGTCTCCTTACCCTGACAGAGAGTATCTGAAAACCTGCAGCTCACATCATGCCTAATGGTTTGTTTTTCTTCCAAGATGGGGAGGGCAAAGGGGCATCTGTCACCATTTCTCTTTAGTCCTGTACTGAAGATCCAACCTATGACATAAAGAAAGAGAAAAAGCATACATACTGTAAGATTAAACTCTTTGCAGAAGACATGATCAAACATGTTAAAAATCCTAAAAAAATAGTTAAACTACTATAATTAATAAGTGAGTTTAGTAAGTTATAAGCTCAATATACAAAACTCACTTTTATTTCTACATACTAGCAACATATAATTGGAAATGGAAATTTAGAAGCTACCATTTACAGTAGAATTAGAAAACAATAATTAGAACAAATACAACAAAATTTGTGTAAGGCTTGTCCAATGAAAACCACATAATTGGTAAGAAATGAAAGAAAACCTGAGTGGACGGAGATACACCATAATTGCAAATTGGAAGACTCATTTATAAATGGTAATTGTCCCTGAATTGACATATAAATAATGCAATGTAACTAAAAATTCTGGCATTTTTGTAAACAAACTGATTATAAAATTTATGTGTAAGTGCAAATGACCCAGAATAGCCAAAACAATTTGAAAAAGAAAAAATTACAGAACTTGGACTATTTATATACAGCTTTGCTCCTTGGAAAGTAGTGGGATACAGTATTGAGACAAAGGTAAATGTGAACCAGTGAACAGACTAGAACCAGAAAGACTCACACTCACATGGCCTGTTGAGTTTTGATAGGTGCCAAGGTAATTTCACAGTTTTTTCAAATAAATGTTAGAACAAGGATATATTTATGGAGAAAAATGAACATCAATTCTTATATCACATAAAAAATTGTATAAAAAAAGGGATCATCAACCTAAAAATAAAAGCAAAAACTCTTAAAACTTAAAGGAATAAAGCAGAAGAAAGTTTTCATGACTGGAATAGGACAATACTTTTTAGGTAAAACAAAAAGCAAAGTAAAAAGTGAAATGTCAACATCTTTAAAAAACCTTTGTTTTTTGAAAGATACTTCTAAAAAGTCAAAACACTGAGAAAAATACTTGCAATACATATATCTTACAAAGTTCGTATTTTAAAAATACATATGGAACTCTTTTAAGACAGTGCAATAATATATGGCCAAAAGACTTGAACAGACACTTCAAAAATATATATACAAGTAGCCAGTAAGCATATGAAAAGTTGTTGGGCATTATTAGTCATCAGGAAACAAATTCAGTATTACTAAATGCCCATTATAACTGCTAAAAGTGAAAAGTCTCACACCAAGTATGGGCCGTGACAAATGAAGATCACACACACTGCTGGTTAAAATGTAAAATAGCACACTACTTTGGAATAGTTTAACACATTTTTGTCACAACCTAGCAATTCCAGTCCTAGGCGTTTAGCTAAGAAAGAAAGCCACTGAAAGTCTTCCACACTAATGTTTATAATACAATAGCTTTATTCATAATGGCCCCCAAATGTCTTTCAACAGGTGACTGATGTTGAATAGACAAATTGTGGAATAGTCATACAATGGACATACCACTCAGCAATAAAAAAAGACTGAGCCCAAGGGAATTTTGAGGCTTGGTGACCACATCGTACATTTTGATCTGTTGGTGACGTGGATGAACAAGTTTGCCAAAACTCGTTTAAATGTACATTTAAAATGGGGCGAGGGGGGCGGCTATGTAAATTACAGTAAAGTTTAAACCTGAATTACTAGAGAAATGAAATTAAAAAGGTAAAAATACCCACTTTTAAAAAACTACTAGGTTCCACAGACATGATTACTCTGTCAAATTGCTATAATTGTTTCAGTGTCTGTCCTCAGGTCCCTGTGGACACATAGCAGTTCACAGAATGACACCTGCAGACCACGCAGATTTAGAATATTTTGTTGTTAAATAATGAGCGTCACTTTCAATTGAAGGATTATGTCGATGTTAATGGTGTATGCAAATTTTTCTTTCATCTGAAAACACTTCCATATCTGCTGATACCATCATTGATTTAGGGGATTTACTTCATGACAAATAACTCCTGGACTAATTTTACAAGTAATATAACATGAATAGAACAACACTTCAAGATAAATATAGAACAACACTTCAAGATAATAAATTATTAACCATATCTATGAACAACTCTTTAATTTACTTGCTTAGATTTGTTCTACTATTGCCTGTACCAAAGGGGAAGGTAAGATCTCCCATCGCTAATGTTGGTATTGCCTTTTTTGTGAATGGAAGGGTAGGATGCACTTTCCATTCACACATTGGTCAGTTCATTATTGCGTAGTTGAACCACAGTGTTTGAGTGACTTAGTGGTTAAAGGAAAAAGCTGTGCATGTAGAGCTCCATAGTTGGATTCTTCTGGTCTCTGATTTTAGAGAGAACTTATTTTAAAGAAAATTCTTTAAGTGAGAAAATATGCCCTGTTAGTTTGAAATCCACTAATCAGTTAAATGAATATAGAATACCTAAGTATGGAGAATATGTAAGGCAGTGTGTTATGGAAAGAGCCAGATGAAATAGGTTATAAGTCCCAGGTTTGCCACTAACTAGACATGAAATTTAGGCAAATCATTTAGCCTCTCCATATCCTTTCAAAGCTACGGCAGTAGACACATTTGCCTACAGTACAGATCTACTGAGGGGATTGAATAAAATCACATGTGTGAGAGCAACTTGCTAAATAAGCACAGGGGCCTGGAAAAGAAACACTACCCTCCAGAAATCCAGTTCTCTATTTTTGAGATTGGTGCTCATGTCACTTAATGATGAAATGAAGTGATAAAATGTTATAAAAATGGCCACGTATTGTTGAATGAATGAATGACCGAATGAATAATGGCTAATTCTGTTCACTTATATTGTGTCGAGCACTGTATGTTCATTCTCCTTTATCTCAACTGTTTAAAGTAGGTACTAGTATTGTCCATTTTATAGATGAAGAAAGAAGTTGAGGCATAGGGTGGTTAGACATTTCCATCAGGGTTACTTAAATAAGGGCAGGCTAGACTTGGGCTTTCAATTAGGAGTAAGTCCTGTCTCCATAGGAAAAATTCCTGTCACGTTTAACATGCTTAGCAAAGAATTGCAAACTTTGCATATCTTTCTCACTTCTCCTGGCTTTTATTTGTCTTATCCAAAGTGAGAAGTTTACATTAAATTTTTCTTTTCCACCTCTAAATTTGTGTAAGTCAGTAAAGTTTTACAAAATACTGTCTGTAAGATAATGGATGTAGGCAGTCATCACCAACAGCTGCTAAAACTATCTTTGCAAAGTTGGTGAGACATTTGATAAAGAATAAATAATCCTTGAATGCACTGACCAATCCTATCACAAAAGGAGAGAAGACTAGATATGTACTGTGTAATGTGATGTATTGACTATTCTTGCCAAAAATTAAATTGAGTCTGAATCTGATAAATCCCCCAGATGTAAGTACCAGCTTATAGGCAGTACAGGCGCCACAGAAATTGTCATTACGTGGATGCAATCAGCAAGATACAAATAAAGATGACATAAGGACAAAAAAAGTAATGAGGAAAAATCAATTACAGAAGAAGAGGAGAATGTACAGATTAAAGAGACCTGAGTCTTATTTTTAAAATTGACATATTATTGATATACATTGAGGTATCCTTTAAAATCAAATGAAATGTGTGGTCTTGTTTGGATCCTGTTTTCAATAAATAAACTTAAAAAATTGAGGCAATCAGGGAAAATTGAAACTGGATATTTTTAAAATATTAAGGAATGAGGGTTTCTGGCCAAGGTGGAGGCGTAGGTAGACACACTGTGCCTCGTCACACAACCGAAAGAAAGACAAATTAAAAAACAAAAAAGCCCAGAACTGACAGAAGATCAAACTGTATGGAAGTCTGACAACCAAGGAGATAAAGAAACACTCACTCAGACCAGTGGGAGGGGCGGAAATGGGCAGCGGGTCCAGAGGACTCTCAGCAACGCAGAGGCTGGCGGACCCAGCGAGGTGGCGGATTGCGGACCGGGCGGTCCCACATTCGTGTGGGGATACACCGAGAGGAAACTGGGGAGCGAGACAGACCCTGCAACCCAGGGCTCCAGCATGAGGAAATAAAGCCTCACACCTCTGATTGAAAACACCCGTGGGGTTTGAAGCGGCAGCAGGAGAAACTCCCAGCCTCACAGGAGAGGTCGTTAGAGAGACCCACGGGGGCCTAGAGCGTGCACAAACCCACCCACTCAGGAATCAGCACCAGAGGGGCCCACTTTGTGTGTGGATAGCGAGGGAAGTGACTGAAAACTAGCAGAGAGTGGAGCGAGCACCTTTGCTCCTTCTCGGGCCCTGCCCCACGTACAGCGTCACAGCGCAGCCACGAGTGTTACCCTGCCCCCGTAAACACCTAAGGCTCCGCCCCTTACTATGTAACAGGCTCACCCAGACCAAAAAAACCCCCCAAAAAACAATGACCCAAATGAAAGAACAGATCAAAGCTCCAGAAAAAATACAACTAAGCAACGAAGAGATAGCCAACCTATCAGATGCACAGGTCAAAACACTGGTAATCAGGATGCTCACAGAATTGGTTGAATTAGGTCACAAATTAGATGAAACAATGAAGGCTATGCTAAGAGAAACAAAGGAAAATGTACAGGGAACCAGCAGTGATGGGCAGGAAACTAGGACTCAAATCAACAATTTGGAACAGAAGGAAGACAGAAACATTCAACCAGAACAGAATGAAGAAACAAAAATTTAAAAAACTTAGGAGAGTTTTTTAAACTTAGGAACCTCCAGGACATCTTTAAATGTTCTAGCATCCGAATCAAAGGGGTACCAGAAGGAGAAGAGGGAGAGCAAAAAATTGAAGACATAATAGAACAAATAATGAAGGAGAACTTCCCTAATCTGGCATAGGAAATAAACTTCCAGGAAGTTCAGGAAGCTCAGAGAGTCCCAAAGAACTTGGACCCAAGAAGGAACACACCAAGGTACATTATAATTACATTAGCCAAGATTAAAGATAAGGAGAGAATCTAAAAGCAGCAAAAGGAGACAGCTACAAAGGAGTTCCCATAAGTCTATCAGCTGATTTCTCAAGAGAAACCTTGCAGGCAAGAAGGGGCTGGAAAGAAGTATTCAAAGTCATGAAGGGCAAGGACCTACATCCAAGATTACTGTATCCAGCAAAGCTATCATTTAGAATGGAAGGACAGATAAAGTGCTTCCCAGATGAGGTCAAGTTAAAAGAGTTCATCATCACCAAGCCCTTATTATATGAAATGTTAAAGGGACTTATCTAGGAAAAAGAAGATAAAAAATATGAGCAGTAAAATGACAACAAACTCACAGTTATTAGCAACCACACCTAAAACAAAAACTAAGCAAACAACTGGAACAGGAACAGAATCACAGAAATGGAGATCACATGGAGGTTTAGCAGCAGGGGTGTGTGGGAGGGGGAGAGAGGGGGAAAAGGTACAGAGAATAAGTAGCATAAATGGTAGGTAGAAAATAGACAGGGGGAGGGTAAGAGTAGTACAGAAAATGGAGAAGCCAAAGAACTTACTTATATGTATGACCCATGGACTCGAACTAAAGGGGGAAATGTGGGTGGGAGGGAGTGTGCAGGGCAGAGGGAAATAAAGGGGGGGGGTAAAATGGGAGAATTGTAATAGCATAATCAATAAAATATATTAAATAAAAAATAAAATATTAAGGAATCAGTGTCAAATTTTTTAAGTGTGATAATAGCCTGTGTTTACAGGGAGGGAAGGAACAGGGCAGGAAGGGAGGGAGGGAAGGAGGAAGGGAAGCAGGAAGGAGGGAAGGAAGGAAAAAGAAGAAGGAAGTTTATCTTTTAGAAGTGTGTATGGAAGTAGTTAAAAATGAAATCATGTGTTATCTAGTATTTGCTTTAAATGTTTCAATGAGTGGGCTATAGATTTTTTTAAAGCCATGTGTTGAAAACCATTGAAACTGGGTGATGGATACATGAAGTTTCATTATATATTCCATTCATTCTATTGTGCATATATGAAAATTTCCATAATATAAAGAACTTTTAAGAAACTACCATGGAGAAACTTTGTGAAAACAAGTATCTCAGATGAAGTAATGTCATTTACACATTCACACCGTCTTACAAAAACCGTACTCTAACGAATGGGTCTCAGGAAAGGGTGCATGAATTCAATGTTATTGATGTGCTTATTTGCATATATTATTATTATATATATATTATTATATTTTACATACTGTTTGCTCAAAAACATTGCATGCTGTTTGCTCAAAAACACTGCATTTTATATGGTTTGCTCCCAAAAGGGGGGTGTGCACTCATAATTCTTAAATACTAGAGATTTACACTTAAATCCCAAATTACAGAGGAGGGGTGTTCACGCCACTCTCTCTTTCATTGGACTGGAAGCCAGGAGTTTGCGACTTGATTCTTTCTGGTTTACCACGTCACTTTGAAATCTGAGCTCTGAAGGTGGCTAGTAAGTAGTGGAGGAAAGAGCAAGAGAAAATACATGAATGCGCTGGCGAGGAAGTACCTGAGATACACAGCAGAGTGGCCTCAGTTTTTCTTCGAATATTGACTTCTACTTACTTGTGACGTTTATATCCCATGCCAACCTGTGTCAACAAGGAGCTCTCATCTGTGGTTGTACTCTTAGTAACACTGGGAACAGTACTTTGTCAATCCCCTTGTATCAAGAATACATCTCAGATGTGAATTTGACTCCGTAAAAAATTCCAGTTTCTACAAAATATAGCACTTTAGTCTTTCACAAAGTTTTTGAAATTAATTAGACTATATCTTTGTAGTATTATAATTAGCAATGGCTTTCTCTATTTTCTCTTAACAGTTTCTAAAATTTTTTAATCAATTTTTCTCCACAATATTAAAGCTATTTAATTTAGTTTAAATTAAATACTGTGCCTTATCAGATATCCAGGCAAGCAAGGCATTTCTCCCCTACTGCCGAATTCCCAGGCTAGCTGGATCCTGGGGAGGAGAGACTGCTGGGTCGTGCCAAGCTCCTCGTGGTGGCTCTGATGTCCTCGGATGAGGGGAGGTGGGCTTCTGCAGGATGGCCACTGAGGTATGCAGTCAGCAGTAGGTTTAATGTCTTCATGACCTATATCAAAACATAATTTGATTGTTAACCCACCTGGTAGAGGCAAGTAACAAAGGGGGTAGGAACTTGGCCATGAAGAGAAGAGGCAAGGATTATTTGGGTTGGGCATGGGATCTAACAATATTTTATTTGGGAGGGAGGAGAGGAAGAAAGGGAGGGAGACAAAAAGGAAGTGTGAGGAAAGACCCGCTAGGATGATGATTATTGGTAAAATACTTCTCCGTTTTGGCTGGTGTCCCCAACCCCCCTTTCTTCTGTCAGCCCCAAGCACTGGTTTTCCTGTTTCCCTGTGGTAGGCAGGATTCTACGGTGGCCCCAAGATTCCGACCCCTGGGGTCTGGTGTCTATGGCTTGTACAATCCCCCCTTTTTTTTCTTTTATTGATTCCATAGAGAGGGAAAGGGAGGGAGAAAGACAGGGAGAGAAGCATCCATGTGAGAAAGAAACATTGGTTGGTATGCACCCCAACCGGGGACCCAACCTGCAACCCAAACATGTGCCCTGACCACAATCGAAATGGTGACCTTTCAGTTTGCAGGATGACTCCCAACCAGCAGAGCCACACAATCCCCTTCTTCTGAGGACCCGCCATGCCTGTTAAATATGATAGGGTCACTCCTGTGCTTATATTACCAATCAGTTGATTTTGATCTATCAATAAGGAGATTACCCAGGTAGGCCTGCTAAAATCAGGTGAGCCCTACAAACGCAAGGAAATGAATTCTGCCAACAATCCAAGGGAGGTTAGAAGCCTTGGTTTTGTTTTGTTTAATTAAGTCTCCAGAGGAAGACACAGCTAGCTGGCCAGAGACCTGAGCAGAGGACCCAGGAGATAACTAGAGGCAATATATGTGAGGTTGTGGTGATTCGTTCGTTACACAGCAAGGCACAACTAATATGCTCATCTTACCCTGACTTTCCACTCCAGCCCCTTCCTCCTCCCTCCCTACCCACGTGTTGCCATGTTGCCCACCTAATGGTGTGGTAGAATTAATTCATCCTCCCACGAACAAGGGCGGAGAACCCTTGTCTGTTTCTGCACATGTTCTCCAACACTACATGTTATCCAACCCTTGAATCTTTGCGCTGTGACAGGTCATACATTATATTTCGTTATTTTGATTTCCATTGCTTTAACATGGAGAAGCGGTGTCAAAAGAGGTGAAGTGATTCGATGAGGGTTACACAGAATGCCGGGGACAGAGCCAAGCTAGAACCTGGGCTCCTGATGCCCAATCTAGGACCATTTCCACGTGACATAAAAGGTTTTGGGTTTTGTTCTTCAAGTATTTGCATCTTGGGGGGTGGGGGTGGGATCCTGGTGGAGAGCAAGGGGTTTGGAGATTATAGGTAATACAAGGGTGGGTCACCCTTTAATGAATGGAAAATTGGGGCACAGGGGTCAGGCATATATGAGAGAAGGACAAGCGTGAAATACACCACAGTGTACAGGAAATGCTTTCTCTGCGGCACTGGTCCTCAAAACACATGGTGAATGGCATCTTCTATCCCTCGCTTTACAGATTAAAAAATGGTTGTACTGGAGAAGTGCTATCGTGCTGTGGTTACTTAGGATATAACTCCACTGAAGCTTGGTTCTGTCACTACGGGCATCATCAATATAACAAAGGGATATACATTTTTAAAAATTGATACAAAATACCAGAAATAATAATGTTGATCACATATCTGTCCACTTGATTAAAAATCATTTCCATTTATTGATTTTCAAGATACATTTTTATTAAAACGTCTTATCTTTCTGACACAAACACAATAAAATAGTGTGGATTTCTTTTTGTTTGTTTGTTTAGAATCACGTGTGGTAACACAGACGAGGCTCAGTGTAGTGGTTCATGTTTGGGTGATGGGAACGTCACAAAGGTAAACAGCCTTTCGTCACTTTAATGCTTAATTCTTTTCCATAATATATTTGATTTTCATGTATGCCTTTTACAATCGATCCGGGAAGTAATTTTGTAGAAACTCTTCTGCATTCAAGTATTTTTCCTGGATAGAAAGCTTAGGTTGTGCATTGCCTGAGCCCACATTTCCTTATGAAAACAGGTTGACTGACATCCCTGGTTGAGGTTTGAGACCATGGAGCAGGTCGGACGATCTGTGGTCTTCTATTGTTTGAGTCAGGATTTTTGGTGCAGCGTGTTCCAGAAGTGGCAGGATTACCCTCCAGCTAAGATAGTATTCGGGGACTCAAAATTCGTATTAACCTTTCTTGTTCCGTAAGCTGAAAAAAAGCAGCTGTCAAGCAGAATTCTTATGACAAGTTCTTGTTAAATTCTCACTAAGGAAGCAAAGCAATGAACTATTTGAGAGCAGTGAGCTTCAGAAGAATTTAGCAAATAAATCAGACAACTTTCAGAGGTGAAAACACTCACCTGGATGGAATTAGGGCTGAAATATTCCACGATGTGTACTTACTAAGCTTTCATCCTGCTGACAACAAAATTCTTCCTCATATTCATTTCCTGTGCAAAAATTAGCTCGGTGCATCCTTCTTGAGAAATAAATAAGGCCACATATGTTTGCAAAGATAAATCAAAGTAAGATTGTTTTCTACATTGAGCCTCGCCTGTGAAGATAAGAGAATTTCCTATGGTTCTTTGGTGTTCAAGTCAATGGCAATATCTTTGAAACAGAATGCTCCCAAGTGTTCTCTCTCAAATGAGAGGTAATTGAACTTGTATCACCCATGGGACCTATCGAGAGTAAATTGGATCCATCGTGGAAGCTGGGAATTCTCCTTCTGAAACTCAATGGTCATCTCGGCTCGCTCAATAGCTGCCCTAGAAATCTGAAGGAGCTATTGCAGTGCTTTGGGAATCTTTACTCCAGACCCTGGATACTTCAGGAGAAGTAGATTTTTCTGTTTGTTTGGTTTTTTTTTTTTTCCATTCCCCTAAAATTGAGAGCTAGAAGATCAAGTTAGTGTCTCTTTTGGGGCAGAGCATGAACAGAACGTATTTCTTCATTCTGTTCCCTCTGATAGAGAAGTTTTTTTTTCTCTTTCACCTTCCTTTTCTTCCCACTTTTCTGCCTGACAGAAATCTTATGCTTTTTTGTCCTGAATTGACCACCCTCTCCTCGCACACACTTTCTTTGAAATTACACCTGAGATTATATCTTCCCACCTCAATGGTCCCTACTTTCTGGACTCAGTTCTTCGCAGACGCCCTTCCTTTCTCTGACCTCACATTAGTTGACTCTAACTTTACAAACCATCTGTGCTATCGTGAATCATAGTATCTAGACTTGAGCTCTCCCCGAATCCAAGAATAACAGCTCCAACTGCTTGCATGGATGTGTAACAGAACACTTCACACTGTACACATAAAAAACATTACTTTTTTTTAAGAACTTTACATTTTATTTCTCATTTACAGTTTACACTCAGTATTATTTTGTGTTAGTTTTCAAGTGTTTGGCACAGTGGTTAGACAATTCTATATTTTATGAAGTGTTGCCTGTGATATTTCCAGTACCCGCCTGGCTCCACACAGTTATTACAATATTATTAACTATATTCCCTCGGCCGTACTTTACACCCTTCTGTAAAAGCACTTCATACAAGAGAACGTTGCTTAAGTTTATTATGGAAACCCATAAATATTTAGCCTCCTAAGACAATATTGCAGATTAACTGATAGAACATGTAAACAATATTTTTATTAAGGGGGAATGGGTTCTGACTTAGCATTCAAATATTTTACTTTGATGCCCTGGGCAAGTGGCTTATTTGGTTGGAGCACTGTCCCATACACCAAAAGGTTTTGGGTTCGATCCCCAGTCAGGGCACATAACTAGGCTGCGGGTTCAATCCCCAGCTGGGGTGAGTGCGGGAGGTGACTGATTGATGTTTCTCTCTCACATCGGTTTTACTCTCTCTCTCTCCTCTCTCTCTCTCTCATCAATAAAAACATATCCTCAGGTGAAGATTAAAAAACAAATATTTTACTTTGAGGTGTATGTACATCTATACTCATACATGTCAATCGCATGTATTTATGTATGTGATTTTTTCATCACAGCTAACTTTTACATAAGGTGGATGCTCTTTCCTAACAGACATTTTTACTCTCTTCAGAAGCTTTATGACTCGGGCATGTGTAGAAAGACCAAGAACTGAGTTTAAGGGAGGGATTTGAGAAGACTTCAGTTGTTTTGTATAATGAAATAAAATTTTGTTGTTTTGGACCCAGAAAGGAAGAGAGAAGATGAGGGGAGCTGAGCAATGTGTCTGTGAACCCTACTTGTAGGACTTTTTAGCAAGATTAATACCAAGTGAGGAATTTAAGGATCGTTTTATGGCAGTTAACACAGCCTGTATGTTATGTGTTTAACCAATTGTATCGTAAAGGGTTTAGTAGTATTGAAATTCCCAGGAGACAGAAAACACCCACGATTCCGGCATATTTGCAGCCCTCTTGCACTGTTGATGCCTTACATATCTCATTATAAAATATATATTTGCCTAATAAATTATTCCAAATTTATTCCAATAAAGTGTATCTGAAAGTATTAAGCATGAATTGCCTATTAATTTTATAATAATTTATTTCAAAATCTACTTTTTAAAAAAGATTTTATTTATTTTCAAGGAGAGGGGAAGGGAGAGTGAAAGAGTGAGAGAAACATGATGAGAGAAACGTCATATGGTTCAAATGATTGCCTCTTGCACGCCCCCAACTGGGGACCCAGCCCACCACCTTGGGAATTGATCGCCTGACAGGGAATCGAACCGGCGACCTTTTGGTTCACAGGCCAGCGCTCTGTCCACTGTGTCACGCCAGCCAGGGCTCAAAATCTACTTTTTAAAAATGTGAAAGCCAACTGAAGGCTCACTTATATCAGTATTGCCAGTGTGTTTTCCAAGTAAAGGCAAAAAATAAGGACTGATTAGTTCGTACAGTTATTTTTATAATAATAAAAAAGTATTTTTATTATTTATATTTATATTAAATATATTTTGTAAATATATTTATATTTATATTTGAAAAAGTCCTTCAAATGCAGCTGGGATTATCTTTGTGGTAGCTATACAAAGATTATTTGAGTAGCACTTGCAAGTAATATAGAAAAGTATGAATTTGGGGTCTCTGTGACGATGGTTAGAGAGAGGTTCCAGTTCCAACTTGTTCCAGTTGATGTCACTATGGCAAAGGTATCTTAAACATCTGGCATAAAGCAATGGAGGGAAGAAGATACACATCTAATAACACAGCCCAATCAAAAAGAAGCATATATTTTGAGGGATGCTGCTAAATTAGGGGTGAGAACAAGGCAAACCATCTGAATTCAATTCTTGGAATCAGAGTGACTGAGGGAACGCATTTATCTGATCTTATAGGAGCCAGCGCACAAACAAACAAATCTATAATGAGTTTGGAAGCTGCTAATATTGCTACTCTTTGCGAAGACATAGCTCGTTAATCCTCCCAAGCTCTGAACGCCCGGTGTGCACTGAGGCCGCTTGTTACAGCCTTTAGTCTGAAACACCTCTTCAGGCTACATTTGTAGCAAAGGCTGGTGGACTCTCTTCCTACAGAAAGTCAGGACAGGAAACAGGAAGTCCGCAGCAAGGACGTCGTTGTTTATTAAAAGAAGTGGAAACGAATGCTTCAGAGTGCCTGAAAATTAACAGAAGTTCAAATAACTTTATAGTTCCACAGTAATAATAAATATGCCCTCGCGTTTTAGCAGCTGTTTGGGGATTCCTGTATCTTTTCAGTGTTAGTTTACTCTGCAAGGTAAAGGCACTTAAGTATAACTAAAACCTGTTTATCAACAAGCATTACTGGGTATTTTTCTGAAATTGGAAAACATCTGTTTTCTGATGTTGTTCAGCTGCAGCAGGGCAGCCAACAGATGTATCCATTCCCACTCCCCAGAGCGTGCTGTGATATTCACAAGTGGGAAGTGCTGGAGCTGAGGTTACACAAATGTTTTCTGCCTCCACAGGACCGTGAATTTCAAGGAGAAACTCCTTTTTAGGCCATTTCTTGTGGTCACACTTGATGTGAAGACCATTTTCGTAATTAAGATTGTAAATTGCCTTGTGCCTTGCTTAAAAAAATAACTATTCTTTGTTGTTGTTGTTGTTCTGACTAAAAATAGGTAACCTAACCTGTGTGAAGTCAATTTTCCATAACAAGGTCCTGGATGCCCTGGGTGAGGAGAAGGTTTCTGCAAAGTTGGAGGGTATTCAGCTCAATGCTCTGAGATGTTGTTGGTCCTAAAGCCAGAACTAGACACGCCCACTAAGAATTATTGTTCCTATTTTAAACCTGGGAACTGGTGATAGTGATGAGCATGGAGCACAAGGTGTATTTGGAACACTGCTGAGGAAACCAGGATAGTGCAGCCCTTTGTCACCGTCACCGTCACCCGCTCTGGAGGACGGGACACTCGGTTGCGAGGGCCGGGGCACCCAGGGCGAGGCCCTCTGGCCTGAGATGGAGAAATGGGCAAATCAAGCTCTCAGTGTGCCCACAGGCAGGCACTGAAACAAAGGGGCCTAGGTTTTCATGACCTTGACCGGGACTTGCTTGCAAATGGGATTCCTCGACTAGGTGGCTAGGAAGACAGTTGGTTCCCAGAAGGTATCTGTGGAGTAACGTCATCTGGGAGGGTGCACATAGAGAAATCCCCTTGAGTGGGACGACGACAATCACAGGGGTGAAACGAAGGATGAAAAAGAGAGAGAGGAAATATCTCCTGTTCACAGAATAAAATCTATAAAGGAGAACGGTCCTTGTGAAGCATATGCTGTCAAATGAATCGTTTCTCAAATTTGTGTTTACTATTGACGGTAAGACAGTGGCCAGTTTCTGTGCTGGCTGTGTGTTAAGTTTCTTAATTAATGAATACTCCCTGTAATCTTTCTGGGACTTTTTTTGTATCAGAAGTTTTCAATGAATATTAAATGTCTCCTTTGTGCTTGGAGATACAAAAGAAGCATTCGACAACCCTGTACAAAGGCAAACTGACCCGTGTTAAATTGAGATGAGATTCCTAAAACTTGGGGATTTCATAAGAGAAAAACTATGAAAACCATACACACAACTGTATATTAGTTTGCTAGGGCTGCCATAACAAAGTACCACTGACTGGTGGCTTAGACAACAGAAATTTATTTTCTCACAGTTCCGGGGGCCAGCAGTTTGAGGTCAAGGCGTCAGCAGGGCTGGTTCCTCTGAGGCCTGTCTCCTTGGCTTGCACGTAGCCACCTTCTCCTCATGCCCTCACATGGCCGTCCCTCTGGGTGTGCCTGTACCCTGACCTCCCCTTTTTATAAAGACACCAGTCTTATGGGGCCAATTTTCCAATCTGTTGACCTTATTTTAATTTAATTACCCATTTAAAGATCTTATCTCTAAATACAGCCACATTCCGCAGTACATTCTGTGGTGAGGACTTCAGCACAGACAGACGTCTTGGAGGAACACAATGAGCAAACAACGAACCCGCAAAACCACAACTCTAGGGGTCTGGCTCTCGGTCTTCAACTTTTATTTTGCCAAACCAGAAATTCAAAAAACGACCCATAATTTAATCATAAATTAATAAAAGAATAATTTATTAACAGAGAGAAAGAGGTAATAAGGATATGATCAAAGAATAAAGGAGTATTCTTAAGCTAACTGCATTTAACTTTATAAGCATCTCATAGATTTGTCCTTATTTTTAGGACCCGTGGAATCTCTATGTCGTTATTGTGACTGGTGCTGATCTACCAAAGTAGAGGAGAAAGTTCTTGTAACGCGGTCTCCTAACTACAATTGGTTTTCAGTATTTTCAAAACAATCACACTGGTAGAAAGGTTGCAGGAAGTGAAGACCCGAAAATATCTGAGGCTTCTGTTCTGGGGAAACCAGCAGAAGGGATTATTTGGCTGTGCATATATTAAGCAGATATGTTAAAGTGGAAGAGGAACGCCTGAAGATGTAGGACAGTCTGTGTAATAATAGGCAGAGAGAGAGAGAAGAGAGGGGAAGGGAGCGGAGCAGCGGGGTGGAGTTCAAGCAGGGTAGCATTTGTAGAGAGTCACAGTTCTCTCTTTGCGTTGAAACTGCACTGTGCCTCTGATCTGCTGCTTTCCTTCTGGACTGTGTGTCTTGTTTTTGTCGTTTCTGTCATTTGAGAAGCTGTTCAGAAGTGAACAGGAACCGAGCCTTGATGTTGGTGAAAACCACATGAAGCCCAATGTTCGTCTCACACAAAGAGGGAACTGAACTGGCCGGATGGAACTCCGCCTGGCCTGTGCTGTTCTGCTTGCGGGGATTCTACTGAAGCAGAATCACCCATATTTGGAGAGATGTTCTGACGGTGGTAGTGATGTGCACCAATGAATGCAGTTTCCCACTGAGGCTCTATGACAAGCCCAGAACCTTGTAGCCACGGCTTTTGTTGAACAGAGGGGATACCCTTACCCTCAATTATCCCAGGAAGAAATGGATTCTACAGGAGGAAATTAGGACTGATAATTCAGTCCTTAGGTTGGCTTGGAATCTAAACCATTCTGGAGGAAAATTTAGGGAGGATCCTATTCTGATGGATCTCAGTTCTGTTGTGTAGATCTCCTGCTGGTAGGATGGGACACTAATGTACGGAGGCAAGCCCAAGGGTACTCTCAGGACAGGGTTAGATACCCTCTATCCTCCGGCAGGGGAGGCCAGCACACCCGGTAAGGATAACTCTTGTCTGTATTGCTCTGAGAGCAGCACTATCCATTGATAGCTAAAGTAAAATTGCTTGTCTGTTACACTGAAATTACTTTCTGTGACCCCTGACCCTTGAGTAGAGTCCTATCAAAGACTGTAACCTGTTTTAGTTGTGCTGTGAGCAAGTAAAGAGTTGGTTCCATGCTTGACCCAAAAATGAAGGATTTGCAGTCTTTAGACAAAATAATAAACTGCTTCCAATGTCATTTGTAAGTTAGATTTGTTCATCAGGCATGATTTTGCATTCATTGGGGGAAAAAGTATTGCATTACAGTATTTTTTTATCTTGCCACACAGCTAGGTCTCTCAGCTGGTTGGAGCGTCGTCCTGACACTAAAAGGTTGCAGGTTGCAGGTTCGATTCCTGGTCAGGACACATACCCAGGTTGCAAGTTCTATCCCCAGCCAGGGCACCTGTGGGAGACAACCGATCAGTGGTTCCTTCTCACATCAATGTTTCTCTCTCTCTCTCTTCCTTCCTCTCTGTAAAATCAATAAAACAAAACCAATATAACATATCCTCCGGTGAGAATAAGGAAATATTTTTTTTACCTCAAACACTGTGTGCGTGTGTGTGCGCGCGCCTCTGTAAACTTTGCACCATAGTATCAGTTCTCATTCTTTCAACTCAAATTCCAAGGTCTGTTTACAATGAGACAAGGAGATTTAGGTTTCCAAGTTCACAGAAAATACAACAAAAGATGAAACAATAAGGCTTTATGCCACAGTAGGAAAGAGCTTAACAAAACACGTAGGAGAACTGCATGACCCCAGGAGGTGTAGGCACGTACCCAAGAACGGCCTGAGTAAATGACAGCCAGCACGCAGCATGGGGAAAGGAGAGAGAGAAAAGGAAGGCAGGCCCCTGGGCAGTGGGGATGGCAGCGGGGATGGCGGTCTACATGCAACAAGCACACCAGCGACACATCCCTGGCGGCATGAAACTCTTGGCCTAAAACTGTGCGTTCTGACAGGACGTATTCATGCTTGTTTTGGGATATGGTACGAGGGCGAGTTCAAAATATTTCCACCCACACTGGGGATAAATCATTACCGTGGGAATATTATATCACATTCACAGCTTCTCGTCTTCAGTTTAGAAGAATAAAATAATTAAAATTAAATATTGGGAGGACTTCTAGTTCCAGGTCTGACATGTGAGAAGTTTGTAAGTCGTCACTCCTGTCCTCTCAGTTAGGAAAAGCTGAACAAACTGGGAAGGGACGACTGTTCCTGGACGCATCAGAGAGCTGAATTACAGGGGACACTGCCACACGAAATGTGGAGAGACAAGTGCACTCGGAGTCATAGGCAATAGCTGCTCAACTCCAGCAGGAGGTGGCGGCACTGTAAACTGGTACCAACACTCCACTGGTGGTTTTAACTGCTAAAGGCTGCTGTGAACTAGGTGGGGAGCCATCTAAGGGGGACTCCCACTCTGTCATGGGTTTACCGCCAGGAGGTCCCACCAGGCTCTCCTGATGCAGAACCAGGAGAGATCCCCTGCTGGCGCAGGCAGAGAGAGACAGAGCAACCGCTATGAAGCATGCCCTGAGTGTTCTCCATAACAAAGAAGAGCTCTTCAGTGGAAAAGACTTGACCAGAGACTTATGTCAACTGGAGAAGGACGATTCTCCCACTCCAGAAGCCTCCTCTAGCTTTCTCACTTAAGAAGGAAGGCAAGAGCCCCGGCTGGCGTGGCTCAGTGGATTGAGTGCTGGCTTACAAAGCAAAGGGTCGCTGATTTGATTCCCAGTCAGGGCACATGCCTGGGTTGTGGGCCAGGCTTCCAGCTGGGGGCATGTGAGAGGCAACCACATGATGATGTTTCTCTCCCTCTCTTTCTCCCTCCCTTCCGCTCTCTCTAAAAACAAATAAATAAAATCTTTTTTTCTTTTTTTAAGAAGGCAGGCAAGATATGAAACATTTGTGAAGATTTCAGCCCAGGGACACAGGCCCACTGAACCACTGGGATTCATTCTAATTCCAGAACGCTTCTCTTCCCCCACCTCTTGCCAGCAGGCCGGTAGTGCTCCTATAGAGGAACAGTGGAATGCCGTTCCAATGTTTTTGATTCTGGTGTTTCCTTTGGATGCCTTCTTAGGAAACGAAGAGCTGCAAGCTGCAGACTCGGTCTGTGGAGTCTAAGGAAACCCAGAGGCAGTGAAGGAGATGGAAGTAAGGACACTTAGAAGAATCTGAAGCCTTTGGCACCTGCAATTACGGTAAACTTGAAACACAGTCTAATTAGACATTGTCTAATCACCAAACCTCTGCCCCGGAATTTTGCCTAGAGGGTGGCGGCGAACAGCGGGGCCCCACTTGCTATTCAGTAACATGAGTGGAGTGAAATGTTTGGAGTATTGAGAGGAAATCCCCCACCTGGAATTCTATATCCCACGAGAAAACCCTTTAGAAAATAAGGAGAAATAAAGACTACCGCAGATAAACAAAAACTGAGGAGCTTCAATACCAGCAGACATGCTCTGTGAGAAATGTGTAAAGAAGGTCTTCAAGGAGAAGGAAAATGATATCAGTCAGAAGTTTAGGTCTGCATGAAGAAGGAGAAAGGACAAGTGAGTTAAAGTAAAATCTTTGATTTTGCTCATTCTTAATTAAGCTATAGGAAATTTTTAAAAAGTAATTGTGGTAACAGTGTTTTGAATGATTATATGGGTAAGTGAAATGAATGGCAGGTATGCCATAAGGGATAAGAGGGAAGAATTGAAAGCAATCTGTTATAAAGTGTTTGTACCGTGTGTGAAGTGGTATAATGTTATCTGAAGATCAACTTAGATTAGTTAAAAATGTATATTGCAAGCTCTAGAGTCACCACTCAAATATTAGGAGTATAATTGATATGCTAAGAAAAGATGTAAAAGGAAATCATATAAAATACCCAATTAAAATCAGAGGGAGAAAAAGAGGGGAAAAGAAGGACCAAAGCAACAATAGAAAAGAGTTACAAACATGGTAACTCACCAATCCTGCTGTATCAATAGTCCCTTTAAATGGGAGTGATCTAAATATATGACTTAAAAGACATATTGTCAAAGTAGACTAAAAAATAAGACAGTTATATGCTTTAAATATAGAGACTCAGATTAATACTATAAAAAATGGAGAAAGGTATACCATATTAACAATTTTTTTAAAAAGATGGAGTAGCTATATTAATTTCAGACAAAACAAACTTAAGAGTAAAAAAAATTATTAGCGATAAAGAGGGGCATTATTTAAAGATAAAGGAGCCTTGTTTGGTGTGGCTCAGTGGATTGAGCTCCAGCCTGTGAAAGGACACTGGTTCAATTCCCAGTCAGGGCACATGTCTGGGTTGCAGGCCAGGTTCCCAGTTGGGGGCATGTGAGAGGAAATCTCTCAGACATTGTTGTCTTTCTCTCTCCCTCCCCCTCTCTCTAAAAATAAATAAATAAAATCTTTAAAAAAAAGATAAAGGAGTCATTTCTCCAAGAAGACAAAATAGATTTTAATATGTATATACCTAGCAACAGTGTCAAAATACATGTGGCAAAAACTGGTAGAACTTTAAGGAGAAACAGACAAATCCAGTATTGTAGTTGGAGACTTCAACACTCCTCTCTCGGAGTAAATGATAGTTCAAGTAGTCAGAAAATCAGAAAGGATGTATGATCTGAACACCACCAATCAACTGGATCTAATCGACAGTTACAGAATTCTTTATCCAAACAACAGAGTACACATTCTTCTCAAGCTTACATAGAACATATTCCCAGACAGACCATGGAACACACATAACAAATAAAAAAGAAAGAAAAAAATCATACAAAGTATATTCTCAGATCACAATGTAATTAAACTAGAAATAAAGAACCGAAAGACAGCTGGAAAATCCCCCAAAGTTTGGAAATTAAACAACACAGTCCTAAACAAGTCATGGGTCAAAGATGAAGTCTTGAGAGATATAGGATTTTGAATTAAATGAAAATAAAAACACAACTTATTAAAATTCTTGGGATGCAGTGAAAGCAGTTCTTAGAGGAAAATTTATAGCATTAAGTGCATATATTGGAAGAGAGTATCTAAAAATAATCTAAGCTCCCACTTAGGAAACTAGAGAAAGAACAGCAATTAAGGCTAGACCAAACAGGAAAAAAAATAATAAAATGTACAATAGAAGTCGCTGAAATTGAAAACAGGGAATCAGTAGGGGAAATGAATGAAGCCATTTGAATGAAATGAAATAAAGCTGGACTTTATTTAATAATATTGTGTCACTGCTGGTTTGCTAGTTGTGATAAATCGCCATGCTAATCAATGTTAAGATATCAATAAGGGGAAACAGAGTGTAGAGCATGTGGACCTCCCTGAATTCTCTATATTATTGGTGCAATTTTTCTGTAAATCCACAACCGTTTTAAAAATAAAGCTGCCCTGATTGGTGTGGCTCAGTGGGTTGGACATCATCCTGCAAACCGAAAGGTCACCGGTTCGATTCCTAGTCAGGGCACATGCCTGGGTTGCAGGCCGGGTCCCTGGTTTGGGGTGTGCAAGATGCAACCAATCAATATTTCTCTCCCTTTCTTCTGCCCTACGCCTCTCTCTAAAAATAAATAAAGAAAATCTTTAAAAAGAATAAAGCTTACCTTGTATTTGAAAAATTAAATATATGGCTTGAGAAGGTGACCTCATTACTAAGCAAGTTGGTAGAACTTGCTTTTTTAAAGGGCTGTAAGAGTAATACTAGTACCCTGTGTCTGGGATGATTCAGATCACACTTGGCCAAGGCGTAGCCAAGACATATTTGGGTTTCTTGAAATAACATTGTCTAAGATCTCTAAGTAGTCACCTTTGATCCTTCTCCAAATGGGCAGGGTATAAATAAGTTTATAGTTTTCAAAAGATCAGATGTAAAAGGGATGCCAAAGCAAAGACATAAAGACAGAAAGGTTATCTCTGGAAATAGCTTTTAAAAGTGAAAGTTCAACTTGACTAGAGTCGTGCAAAAAATGCTGAGGTTAACAGAAGCTGGTTTTTTAAAAAAAGTAATTTTGAAAGAAAGATAAGAGAAACATGGGCCATATAAAATCAGCTTTAGAAAAGATGAGGCCCTCAAAAAAAAAAAAGAAAGAAAGAAAGAAAGAAAAAAGAGATGCTTTATCTTCTAGGTTTGGCTTCTAGGAACAAGAATACCCCAATTAACAGGAGCCTAAACGAGATAGAGAGCTAATTTTATTCTCATAAAATTTGGAGGCAGACTGACCAGGGCTTGGTTTCTTCACCTGTACAATTGATGACTTTCCCGGATTCGTGGGCTACTGTGACGATGATGATTGTCACCATTTCAACTACTAGTCAGACTTGGAGTGGGAAATGGGCTGGACATGCATGTGAAGAACAAAGCAAGTTTCATGACTGGGGAGAGAACGTTACTCTCAGGGGGTCTGGGTTTATATGCTTGTTCCCTGTCCAGGGATAGCAGTTAAGGGTCGGGAGCAGGGTACCTGGGAAGGTAGTTCTGGAAGGTGCCGCTAGTGCCTCCTGGGCTAGGGCACAGAGAGGACCAGTGATGAATTTTCTTATTCCAACCTCATCTTTCTTACAAATCATGGTGCACCTTTGAGATTCAGGCATCTGGTTACATGTCAGTGTTGGTTTTCAGTGTACTATGAGTTTTTATCGTTGTCAGAGACTTTCTGCCTTTTTTTTTTCTTGAGAATTTGTGTAAGAGTTTGAGCCAAACTGACGGCATACACAGAGCAGCAAGATCTCAAACGCTCTCGTTGTCAGAGATTTTTAATGCGCCTTTTCAGTAGTGCATTAGAACTTGCCCTCCAGCTGTTGCTTTAAATTTGAAGTTCACTTTGTAAATGGCAAAGGTTTATTTATTGCATGTATTAGCTGTCTGGAGGTTAGCAATTCCAAGGATGGTGCAGGGGTTTGACCATGTCATCAAGGACCCAGACTCTTTCTCCGTTTCTGCTCTGCCATCCTCAGCAGCTCAACGACATTGTCACACTGTATCAGCAAGTGGCTGCTGTGGAGCCAGGCATCACCTCCTCACACAGGCATTCTGAGAGTGAAGGGAGGAGGCAGGACCAGAAAGAGCTTTCTCGTGTTCATCTTTTTCATTTCAGGGGGTAAACTCCTTTCCGGAAACCCCCAGCAGACTTTCCTCTCCATCCCATTGGCCAAAATTGAGTCATATGACCATCTCTGACCAATTTCTTGCATTCGAGAATAGCATTGGTATGATAGGCTGCAACAATCAGGATTCTTCTCTTGTGCTTACATTACAGGTCACTTGCTTTCAAACATTATTTTCAAATTCATACATCCTCATATTTCCTAATTCTAATGGTTTCACTGTCTTAGTTTCTGCATGTGTCAGTGGACAGAGAGCACGGACATCGCACAACCCCAGAGCACGACCCCTGTGCAGGCCAGACGTCGTATTCACTTTACATGTAAGGACGTTCACGGAAGGAAGTGCACAGAGGCCCCGAGCTTACGCTGTGGGTCAGTGGCAGAGACAGGGTCCAGTCTGGGTCTCCTGGGCTCCAGAGTCGGTGCTTCCTCCCTCACAACACCCCTTTTCCCCAAAGTGCTGTTTTATTTTGGCTTTCAGTATGAGATGCTTATGGGTTTCCCGTTCCTCTTTATGTTAAGAAAGCAGTTTTATAACACTCTTTGCACAATTAGCAATTCTATAGCTAAAAACATGGCTGTAAAAAAATATCTATAAAGGCTCTGCTAAGAGGCTTAGGATGTTAATTTACAGAGCGCTCTCAGCCAATATACGTGCCGCGTATGCACGTGTGTCTGTATTTGGACTCGCATGCACACAACATCCACTAAACTGTTTTTGAAATAAGGACCAAAGTTGTTTTAATTGGCAACATACAGAAACATACAGCTTACTGCTTCAAAACCCACTCCGAAATGCTCCACAAGAAAGAGTTTAAGATCACACCAACCGTTTCACATTGGGGACCGGTAGTGCGCAGGGATTTCATTCGCCGTTCCCTGCCTCCAGTTAGTTGAGCAGTAGCTTGTCTAATTTCAGCTCAACGTGCACACTTCATCGTCACGGATAGGCTAGTAAGCCAGACTTCAGTGTGATAAACTCGGCCTGAAAACTTCTCAAACACAAGGCTTTGAGTTATACACAAACATTTTAAAACACTGTATTAATGTTTTAAAATTTAGAGTCTTAACGTTTCATTAAATTTAACGTAAGAAATGCATACTTCAAGGAAAGCTTCCACCTCCGGATGGATGTTGTGGAAGAATCTATCAGGAGCTTCATACCCAGAGAGATTTTGAAACAGAACGAAGTTAAAACTAAAAATATGTTTTTAGAAAAAAAAAACATGATTCCTTGTGGCATGGATTTTTCTTTTCCTACCCATAACCAATTGCTATAAAAAAAACAACACGAAGATACCCCTCCATTATTCTAGCAACCTCCAAGGAATTACATCACTCATCTTCTGATGTTCTGTTCTCTGCTGCTTTCTGTATCTGCCATCACTGGTTTGGCAAAATATTTGCCCTTTGAAGTGTTGCTCTTCCTCAGTGGTTGTTGACTTTCTGGAGAAAACGAAAAGACTATGAGTCTGGATATAAGTCCAGTTTTCATAAAGAACAAAATCACAAGACAATGAAATGTTTAGTGGGATGTTTCCCTATAAAGTCTTCTAAAATATCACCTATTAGCCACTGGACACAGTGTTGTCAAACACTCTTATTTATCAGAGCACATGGTTACTATGCCTTTCAACACTTCTGAAAACTATAATAAAGTATCCCAACCATTCAAACCATATTTTTCCTTTTAAGTCCTTTGATCCTGAATTAATACAGAATTTCCATTCAAGTGAGTGCTAACCACAGTCTTTTGGACATTCCTTTTGTTCCAAACACACAGCAGGGGTAAAGAATAAATCAAAAAAATAAAATAAAATAAAGACATAGGCTCACAACATCAAGACCCACGTAGACCCGGAACCCGCAGAAGGAGAGTGAGCTGAAGGTCCCCCTAACTGTGAGCAGACAGAGCTAGGAGTTCTGCCTGAGGGTAAATTGCTCACAAAAGACAGAGGCCAGAGGTAGCTCACTGTTGAAGCAAAGGCTGGGGCGGATCCTCTGCCTCCAAAATAGAATTTCCGCTGGTGACCGCTGCTTGACCCTGGGTGTCTGTGCACAGAGGCCCTGGGCCAGAAGATGCGTGACAACAAGCCACCCAGCGGCCAGCGGCGGAACTGTAGTGTCTCCAGGGGCACCTCAGGGCAATGAGGCCCCAGGCACTGGGCAGAAGCAGCAGCCAAAGTAACCACTCACTGTATCACTAAGAAAATTCAGCGAACATCAGAGACAAAGTGATACCGACAACTTGCTCTCATTATAATTCAGTTAAATGAGAAATCAACAATAAAGTCACTTTAAAAAAATACCCAGATGACTACAATCCAAAAAATTTACTGCAAAAAGAATCCTCAAAGGAGAATTATAAAATACGCAGAACCGAATGATAATTAAACGATGGTATAAAAAATGTGTGGGATGCAAATATCCACATTTAGAAGAAAACGTATTCTCTTAAATACATTTGCCTAAAAAAAACAAGAAAGATTGAAAAGGAACGAATTAAGAAGTTATCTCAAGAGCTAGATAAATAAATAAGGACTGAAATAAAAGCATAAACAGAAATGAAAGATATAAAGTGATAAAGAACCAAGAGAGTCAAAAAACTAGAGCTGGATCAAATGAAAGAGAAAAAGAACAAAAATATAAGCAGTTTTATATGAATAAATTTGAAAAATTACACATTTGCAATTGTCTAGAAAAATATGCATTAAAATTGGCTCAAGAAAAATAGAAACTCCAAAACCCGACAAGCACTTTAGATTCACTGAAATGATCAAGCCTTTTCTAATAGGTATTTAGACGGTGTCAAATAGAAGTCTCAAGTCAAGGTCACAATGATAGATGCTGAGAATTGCGTGCATTTATTTGACACTCAAGCCTTTCATTCATGGACATTTATATGTAGTTTGTTCCCCAGGAAAGAAGTAGAGCTATGTCATTTAAAGATAGTTAATTATTCTCTGATTTATTCTGGGGGGGCCAGCTTATTATAAACAATATGGGAATGAGCATTTTGGGGAAATAATCTTTATCTGCAGTACTCATTTTCCCCTCAGAGAGAAATTTTTAGCTGCAGAATTTCTGGGTCAAAAGTTCAGCTCTCCTTACTTCCAATGCCCTCACTGGTGGAGAAAAGACCATCCCAGGCACAAGGCACCAGCACTGCAGGGCGTAGTCAGCTCAAGATTTCATGGAGTGAGAACAGAACACGTCCCACCAGGCCGTGCAGATCTTTGCCCACTCAGTCCCTGCCAGGGGAACCGGGAGAATGGACTTCTTCAGTCACCCTTTATGTCTAAGGAGATCCCGTGACTCACTGTCTGAACCTGGGCCCTTACTAAATTGCATGTCAGGGTGATGGACATAAACTGGGAAGTGTTGGGAAACTGGGGATGCCTTGTCAGCCTAATCGTGTCTTGTTCAGAACATGCCTCCATACATCTATCTCGATTCTCTACACTCCTCATTCTCACCTATCTTCAGGTCTGCAACCAGCTGGTAGATACTCATACATTCAGCCGCTTTGATCAATGTTTCTTTCGCTTCCTGAATTCGCCAGAAACATGGCTCATCCTGTGGATACTCCTCTCCCTTCAGGTCTCTCAGGTGGAGACTGTTTTCAGTTATTATACTCCTTGTAGCTGAGGGGCACGATATGAGACTCGAAGTTTTCCTCTTTGCTTCTCACTGCCATTCCCAAACCAGTTCTTCCCCTTTCTTGGAGGTTGGGTGGAGGTGGAGGGAGCTGGGGGGTCTCACCTGTACCTCCGAGTCTTGGATGGCCTGACTTGATATCCTTCCCCCTACCTTGGCCCCCTTTATTGCTGTCATCTCTGTTACTCCTCCTTATGTCTCGGGAATCAACTTGTATCTCCACCTCGACTCCTATCAAAATGCCCAGCAACTTTAACCATCAATGGGATTGAGTGGATATTTGCCATTATGTAGTTATTGCTGGTTCTTAAAAGTGATAAGGTAACATGGATCTGTTTTTAAAAAGAGTCCTTGTTTTTCACTGATGCATTTTCATATATTCACAGACGTAAAGACGGGGTGTCTGGATTTTCTTCCAATGGTAAAAGAAGATTGGCTGTGAGTTGATAATTGTTGCAAATGGATAATGTATACACGCAGGTTTATTAGCCTTTTTCTCTGCTTGTAGATTTTGAAAGTTTTCCATAATAAAATAGTAAGTGAAATCTCCATACGTGTCCCAGTTAACACCATAACACCCCCCCACCCCCCTGGTTTCTTGACTTCCACTCTGCTTGAACCACTCAGGGTCATGGTCACACTTAATCTTGTCAACATTTCTACATCTACCACCTCCATTTCAAGCCTGTTACGTTCACACCACTACTGCCTGTATTTCACGCTCACTTACCCTGTAAAGTCCAGCATCCTCAGTCGCATTCAGATATCCATTTCCTTGGCCTGACAACAACTTTCTTATTTGTCTTCCACACCTTTTCTGTGTTCACTGCTCTCCCGGTCTCTTAAGTGACGTTATGGAAAATCCTAGCAGTGCCCTCAACTCCCTTGCTTTTCCTCTTTCTCACATACTTGACAATGGGATCCAGCACTGGCTGAAATCTGCCATCTGCCATCTTTGGGTCAATTAAAAAATGGGCAAATGACGGGAATAACCATTTCTCCAAAGAAGATTTCCAAAGGCCAAACCAACACATGAAAAGATGCTCAACATCACTAATCATTAGGGAAATGCAAATGAAAACCACGATGAGATCCTACCTCACACCAGTTAGGATGGCTATGATCAAAAACAAGCCCCAACTGGTGTGACCCAGTGGGTTGAGTGCCGGCCTGCAAACCACAGGGTCACTGGTTCGATTCCCAGTTGGGGCACATGTCTGGGTTGTAGGTCAGGTCCCCAGTAGGGGACACGTGAGAGGCAACCACACATTGATGTTTCTCTCCCTCTCTCTCTCCCTCCCTCCCTTCCCCTTTCTCTAAAAATAAATAAATAAAGTTTTTTAAAATAACCCAGGAACTAACCAGTGTTGAGGGGGATGTAGAGAAATTGAAGCCCTCGTGCGCTATTTATGGGAATGTAAAATGGTACAGTCAATATGAAAGACAATATGGTGGTTCCTTAAAAATTAAAAATATTTTTACTATATAAACTAGCAATTCCACTTCTGGGTATACAGCCAAAAGAATTGAAATCAGACTTTCGAAAAGATATTTGTGTACCCAGGTTCTTAGCAGCATTATTTGTTTTACAACAGCCACAAAATCGAAACAGTCCAAGGGTCCACAGATGGATGACTAGATAAATGTGTGGTCTATGCATACAATGGAGGGTTTATTCAGACTTAAAGACAAAGGAAACATGAATGAGAATGGAGGACTTCATATGCTGAGTGAAAGAAGACAATCACATAGAGACAAATACTTTATGGTTCTGTTCCTACGAAGCACCTAGAGTAGTCAAATTCATGGAGACAGAAAGTAAAATGGTGGATGTGAGGCGCTGGGGGAGCTGTATAATGGACACAGAGTTTCAGCTTTGCAAAGTGAAAAGAGGTCTGGATGTTGGTTGACGACAATGTGAATGTACTTAACACTGCTGGACTGTACACTTTAAAGTGCTCAATATAGTAAATTGTATGTTATGTGTATTTTACCATAATTCAAAATTAAGAAAAAGTTTTTAAAAAGTATGGTACAACTACTTTGGAAAAAATTAGGTAATTTCCTATAAAGTTAAACACATGAGGCCTGTCCAGAGGTTTCCAGACACGTAACGTGAAAAATAGAGACATTTACTGAAGAAGATACAAGATACAACAAACACTGTACATAGGACAATGACACCTCAGTCCCCTTCAACGTAGGCACCTTGGGACCTCACACAGTTCTCCCAATCACCATCAACTGCCCCTTCATATTTTGCTGAATCTCACCGATGGGCTGAAATCCTTCCTTTTCAAAGGTGATTTCAGTTTTGGGAAAAGCCAGAAATCACAGGGTACCAAATCTTGGCTGTAGTGGGGCTGAGTCATCTGGGTGATTTGATGTTTTGCCAAAAAACTCTCATGAGATGTGATGCATGAGCAGACATGTTGTTGTGATGAAGCTGCCAGTCACCAGTTGCCCATAGCTGCGGCCTTCTGAATCATTGAAATAGTTTCCGTGGAGGAATGTTCAAGCTTAACTCAAAATTTGACGCAGATTTTTTGCTCTACTTGTTCAGTCATTTTGTATGCGAT
Source organism: Desmodus rotundus (assembly GCF_022682495.2). NCBI lineage: Eukaryota > Metazoa > Chordata > Mammalia > Chiroptera > Phyllostomidae > Desmodus > Desmodus rotundus. The sequence continues at coordinate 13,208,155 of NC_071388.1, read as the reverse complement.
GGCCACACAGTACACATGCTCACTCAACAGCGTCTACCACCCCCACTGACCAGTACAGTGAAGTCGTCATTGTCAATGTACGTGTATTCCAGTCCACTCTCCTTGGCTCCCAGGTTACATTGGTGTTGCACAAACCACTCTCTTTATATTAACAATGGCTGGACTTTCTCCAGATTCGTATACTTTACATAAGACCTGGCAATCCCACTGCTGCATTTTGCTCAAGAGAAATGAAAACATGTCCTTAAAACAACTTACACACGAATGTCCACAGCAGTTTAATTAATTGCCCCAAACTGGAAAAGACCCAGGTATCCATCAAGAAGTAAATGAATCAACAAATTGTGATATTCATACAGTGAATACCTCATCAGTAAAAGGGAATAAACTATTGATACACTGAACATGGATGCATTTTTAAAACATTATGCTGGGTGAAAGAAGCCAGAACAAGAAAGTACCTACTTATTATTCATTTGTATGAATTTCTAGGACAGACAGACAATCTATAATAGTGGAAAGCAGATCAGGCCAGAGGGAGAGGACAGAAAATTGACTTCAAATGGGCATCAGAAAACTGTTCAGGCCGATAGAGGCATCAATCCATATCTGCAGCTAGTATTAGAGGAAGCAAGCAATGCTCTTTCTCCATCAAGTAAGAAAAAGCCAGTTTCCCAGCTAATGCTAAAGGCAATGAGAGACAGTAAGAAATTTTCTTCCATTTTCTTCTCCTAAATGCTTGGCTTTCTGTAAGAATAGCCCTATGTTCCCTGGCAGTTTCAGTGGTACTTCAAGAACTCCCACTGAAACAATTCACAAATGTTACCCGTCAGGGTTTCTGTAAGGTCTTCCTGGGTGCCATTTCCTGACATTTCCCCTGAATCATGTTCTGACAGTTCAGCATGATGCTGATATTCTCAGTAATCCTCATGTCTTTTTCCCCTTGATGTCCCATCAGCTCTACACCTTGGATCCCTGTCTCTGTCTTCAGTCCCACTTCTGAGCCCAAAGTGACACAGAGGCTGCCGTAACTCACCACCAAACCCAAGTCCACTGAAAATTCCCATTGGCTGGTTTAAAGTTTATCTTTCTGCATCTCATAAACATTTAGGTTCATCTCTTCTGCTCCCCCAGCAGACCCCTGCTGTGATTGCACTGCGCATCCTCTCTCCCCCTTGTCAGTGATGGTCAGTGGCATCAATTCAACACCAACAGGAACCCCCAGTTTAGGGGGTGGTGAAGAAGGAAACTATTTTGTGCAAAAATCTCAACTGTCATACAGCAGGGCTATGAAAACTACACAGTAGTGAGTCAGCCCTGGGGCCAGGCCCCCCTCTGGCTAGACGGTGCTGCTGTCCTGCTGCTGGTTTGTGCTTGCATGAGCTGGTCTGCTCTGCTCTGGTGAGGCATCTTTGGTGTTTCCGCTCAGTCAGGGAGACATAGCCCTGGCTTTGGTGGAAAGGGGAAGTGTGCTTCCAGAGCCAGAGGGGAGCTGGCTTATATGGATAGAAGTCCCCACTCTTGGTTCCTGATTGGTCTGTCCTCATGCAGATGAGGACTCCAAATCATCCCAGTTGGATTGGTCCAGAAGGCACATTCCTGACTGGTCAAAATAGAGCCACTCTCATTGGCCGAAGCTGTGCAGCTTTGGTTGTGTAAGGGAAGCCTCAGTCCCATTGGTAGAAACAGGATTCCAGGAACTCCTTTATAAGGGCTGACTCAGAGGGCAGAATCACAGTGCAGGCCGGTAGTTCAGGGCAGGCTTCTGAAATGCAGTTTGTGGGAGAGGCCTCTGTGTAGAAATGGCTGCTAGGCTCTGGTTTTTTGTGGGTTTTTTGTTGTTGTTGTCATTTTGTTTTAAATTTGAGCCCAATAAGCCACGAAGAGCCTTTCTTAGTAGGTGTCTTCTTTCTGAGGGTTCACACCCTCTTCCCACAATCTTTCTGCCAGTGACTTTGCATTCTGTGTTACTGAGCAGAGGAGGCCATCCAGCGTGACTCCCTCAGTTACACACGATCCATCCTTCACGTTTCTGTGCTTCCTCAGCGCCTGCTTTGCCAGCACCCTAGCCCAGGATAGAAACCCCTTTCCCTGTGTTCATTTCTAGTGCCATGGTTGCTTGCCAATGGGGTCCATTCAACAATTATGTTGTTTATTGTCATCAAGGCCTTCATCCTTTAAAAACAAAACAAAACAAAACTTAATTCATACAAAATTATTTCAGAACTTGTACACAAAGCAACTGCTCCATTGTACCTACTATAACAATTGTACCAATTTGCCTGCCAGCCAGCTATGCAGGAGATGGTGTTGCACGGTGCCTACAGAGCTGTATTACTCAGTGCAGGCTGCTGTAGCACAGCATCAGACGAGGCGGCCTATAAGCAGCGGAAATCCGTCTCTCACAGTTCTGGAGGCTGGGAGTCAGGGTGCCATCGCGGTCAGGTTCTGATGAGGACCCTGCTCAGGACTGCAGACCGCCGACTTCTCGTTCTGCCCTCACATCGGAAAGAAGGCGAGAGAGCTCTCCGGGGCCCCTAGTATAAGAGCACTCATTCCACTTGTGGGGGCTCCCCTCTCATGACCTTATTACCTCCCAACACTCATCTCCTCATACCATCATATTGGGGTTCGAATTCCAACATATGCATTTAGAGGGGACTCAAACATCCAGTCTCTTGCTTGTACTCAGCAGGAAGCAACCTAATGGTTAAGACTGTGGGCAGGGAACCAGAATATTGAATTCAGAGCCAGCTGAGCCAATTACTGGCCACAGGATCTTATTAAATTACTTACATTTCTGTGTCTCAGTTTCCTCATTTGTAAAATGAGGGTCATAATAATACTGCTATTGAGTTGTTGCAAGTGTTAAGTATCTGGCAGATACAAAGCTCAGAGTAGTACTTAATAAGTGATGTATCCACGTTAAATCTGTGCCTGCTGATAGCTGAAAATGGGTTCTGCGATGGATGTCTTTTACATTAATAATGTTGAATATTGATTCACATACTTTAAATCTTTATTTTTCCTTTTGGGAGATGCCTGTTCAAGTCCTTTTGGTCAATTTTAATGGGCCATCAATATTTTCTCATTGATTTCAAGCTCTTTATGAACAAAGACTATTCACTGTTTCTATTATTCTTTGCTTTTTATTTGAAAACACATGTTAGCCTGTTATTTGCATTTTGATTTATTTATAACATCTTATTTTTCTTCTGTTCCTAGAAAATTCTCTCCCATTATTATACCCATTAAAGTTTCTATTTTCTGTACTTTCTCCTTCTCCCCACCCCAACCTGGTATCTATTTTAGCATCTCATATAAAGTGCTTGGAGCTCCTCGTAGGACAGGGCCAGTCTCAAGCGTGCTCGTTATTGTGTTCTGAGACTGTTCAATAAATGACAATAATGTTTCTAAAGACATAACTTGGTACTACACCTGCACATCTAAGAATTTGTCATCCACTCTTCTCAAAGAATGAGAATATTAGCAGAGAAGTGACATAATTGTCTGAAAAAGCGGTGCATTTGAAAAGCCACATACAGTGACTGTTAGAATAGAAGCTTACTTCTTATGGGTGAATGCTGTTGTAAGCAGACTTCCTTCAGAAGCTCAACCATCAAGAATTGCTGCTGTTGGGCCCTTTGAATTTATGAAGCGCTAAGCCGAGTGGAGCTTCTGTGTGGCGTCTAATCGTCCCTTCTGACGGAAGCTCCTTCATCACCTGCCCGCCCCTATGGCAGCCCAGCGCCAGGAGACACACATGCTGTACACCATGTCTGATAGAGTTTTGCTGTGGTGTGTCTGTAGGAAGGAAAGGAAATCTGGACTGTTCCCAACGGGCAGGCCTCAGACTTACAGCTTTCTACCTTGAGCCCCCAGCATCAGGTGGCGACATAAAAGTGGACATTGAAGACACCTGGAAGGAGCTCCTTGCTACTCAGGACCGCTGGACATTTGGAAGATATGCTGCAGTTAGCCAAGACATTTTTAAATCTGAAAATCACTTCTCCCTTATAATTATGCTTCCTAAAGCTCTAAAAATAACAAAAACTGCTGAATTATGTTTTTGTTGTGGTCTACTTTCCTTTATTAGCTAAAGAGTATATTTTTGGCTCTATGGGACACTATCTTTGCAGCTGTGTTCCTCAGAGCTGTGCCATTTGGCGTTTGGGGTATTCTTCTGGCCTTAGATACAGACCCCTGTTCTTAAGCTGCTTTTCCATGACAGGTGTTCATTTTGCCCAGGATTTCTTTGGGTGAAAGGCAGGCACAGACTCTGTCCTCTTCAGAGAGAAGTGGTAGAGCAGAACAGAAAGGAGGAAAAGCCAGAGTCTTTTTAACGAAAAGACTGTTTTGTGTTGATGTGGTTGGTGACCCTGAGAGGGACGTGAGTGCAGGTACCTTAGTGTTCACTTTAATAATCAGAGTGTTAAAGGAACGCTTCCAAAGACCTTGCTCTTAGTAACCTGTACATTACGAATCTTATTGTATTACCTTACTTGTAAATCTAGCACATGTTCACAGTCACGGAGCCTTCCCCCCAACTCATGCCCACCAGGAACCTCAGAATGTGACCTTATTTGGGAACAGATTCTTGCAGATGAAATTTGGGTCAGGAATGAAGATGAGATCTTACTGGACATGGCGAGCGTGTCCTTGTGGAGAAGGAAGAGGACACACAGAGAAGAGGACCAGGTAAAGACAGAGGCAGAGATCAGAGTGATGATACCACAAGCCAGGGACAGCCAGGGACTGCCAGGAACCAGCAGGAGCTGCAAGAGGTGGGGACAGGTTGTCTCCTAGCAACTGCAGCAGGAACGTGGCCCTGCAGCTTTATTTCCGTCTTGCAGCCTCCAGAACTCACTGACGATAAATTTCTGTTGTTTTAAGACTCCCAGATTGTGGTAATTTATCATATCAGTTCTAGCAACTAAGACAGGGGCCTTTAATCCTTGGTTTCATCTACAAACTTAAACTTCTTGGAACAATTTAAACTGCAGTTTAAATATTTGATTGCCTTTTTAAATACTTCAATTATCTGACCAATGAAGCTTCCAAGGCACTTAGGTTTTTATAACTCCAATAATTAAAATTCATTAATAAGATGTATCCTAAATCTTTTTATAACTTCAATGTCATAAGCTCAGTAGGAGTTGTTCTCATGCTGTTGAATTCTTTTTCTCATTCTCATTTATCTCATTAAAATCAGGACTGCAAATTAATTAATCAATTACATGTGGTAAGTTGAAACCACGAGGCTAAACTGTTTCTGTAATAGACCAAATTTTTTGAAGCATCACAAGTTTGTAAATAGCAAATACTATATGCATTTTTCTTCAGCGTGCTACGTAAGAAAAGTAATAGTGCGGGCTTGACTCTTTTAAACATTTCTAGAGTTCAGTCTAAAACTTTCCAGAAAACACCTGGTTGATATTTCATAACCAGCAGAAACACTTGCCAGGATGCTGACGGATTGATTCTTTCCCAATCCCAAGTACAAAGCTCGGCTTTTTCACAGTCACTGTATTGCGGTTTCCAAAGTTAGAGAAGGTGGTTGTCATTTCCCCGGTGTATTAGGCAGAGCTATATATATCCACCTCTGTGCACATATCCTGTATTTTTGTGAGGAGTTAGCTCACGTGGTTAGGGAGGCTGAGAAGTCTCATGATCTGCCGCCCTCTGCGAGCTGGAGGCCCAGGAAAGCCAGGGCTGCAGCTCTGCCTGAGTGCGAAGGCCTGAGACCCAGAAGAGCTGGTGGTGTAGGTCTCAGCCCAAGGGCAGAGAAGACCAGAGTCTCAGCTCAAACAGTCAGTCAGGCAAGAAAGAGGTGAATTCTCCCTCACTCTGCATTTTGTCTGTTTAGGAGCTACAAGGACTGGATGATGCCTGCCCGCACTAGGAAAAGCGAGGTGCTCGACTGAGTCCACCGATTCAAGTGCTAATCTCACCCATAAACACCCTCACGGACATATCCAGAAGTGACGTTTAACCAACATTGGCTCCCTTTGATCCGGTCAAGTTGACACAATTAATATTTGTGTATGCACATTGCTTTGGGAGATAGACTCTGCCATGGAAACGGCATTTAGCATTTGAGCTGGTCCAGTGAGGCAGGTTGATGAGAACACAATGCCGATGAGATGAAGGTTCCACTTAGCTCTAATGGGGAACAACTGTCTCTCCCATGGCCAGATTAGAACTCTTGACCCAGGTACTATGTTACCAATGGATACCCATCCATCATTGCTACTGGGTAAAACTCAAATGTACTGTTTGGCCTCTCTGATAATATGAAAATAATTTTCCTACAGAAAAGTTTTTACAGCAGTATCTAAAAATGGCTGACACATTATTCAGATGTCAATCCCATAGATGTTTTTTTTTCAAAAAGAGGAAGGCCATGACTTGTGACGTTTCATCGTGGAGCAATGGCAGAAAGAGACACAGAAGGGAGTTTTGGCATCTAAGTCTGGGAGACAGTTCCCCTCTCTTTGACTGACTCTTTTGAGGACTAAAGCCACGTAGTAGCACATCTTTCTGACCTGGCCGTCACCAGAGAACAGGAAATCATCTGTGATCTGAGGTTCCACAGCCTGAAATGAGTCACCGGTGGTACTTTCCTTCAGAGACCTTATATAGGTTTGAAATTATATATTCACTAGTCAGATTATGTGGTTACCATTTTAAACTCTCTCTACCCCAGTTTCCTCATATCTAAAGTGGAGATTCTAATAATACTTACTTGACAGGGTCAATGAAATGAGTTTAATATAAGAAAACGCTAAGAACAACCCTGAAACTAGTAAGTGTTGTGTAAATGTTAGCCATAACTCCTTCTTTAGGATTGTTAGCAGGGGACATTTTTTTGTCACTAGTATGTCCCCAGTGCTAAACTACAGTGCCTGGTACGAGGGGTGCCCAGAAACGCGTGTGAGCGATTACCAGCAATCCGATGAATACACGGGGTGCCTGGCTCCAGCACTTCCGCGCTGTGTTCTTGCCCCACATGCTTCTTGTTTTCTGTAAACTCTGTAATTTAGGCATTAGGAGCAGCTGGCTGCTTGTGTTCATCACCCAAACACAAAAAGAACTCAGCAGGTTCTAGAAGGAGGCAGCAACCAGCACAGCTAAGATGGATGGAGTTTATTTCCACATTAGCTGTTTTCATCAGTGAAACTCGATTATAACATTATTTTTGAAGTGGTAGATGTTGAATACATTGGCTGTAAATCCATAATTTTCACAGCCATGCTCTTCATAACTTTTTTATGTTTACAGTTAAAGAAGGAAAATAAAAACAGAACTACATTCATATGCACATAGGAAGCCCTCTACATTTGAGAAATCTTCAGTCAAGAATTCAATTAATTTGCTACAATAATTTATGATTCCCTTCTCAGGGTTAAGGTCCTGTTTCTCATAACTTGCAGGTGTACTTACAAGGTGAGGAAGGGGAGATGAGTGGAGTGGAGCCCACCCTGACCAACAGTCCCAGTTCCGGAGGCTGTGCGATTGGATACACTGGATCTGAAAGGCCTAGCTGCAATCCGGTGGCTTAATTTGAAGTGTATTTCCCCAGAGTAACAATGTTAGGCATTAAGTTCCACAACCAGCCCAAGGAATCTTACTACCTAGGAAGAATAATTCAATATAAATAATATTAGAATATACAGCCACCATTAGTAATATTTTGTGTATGTGATGTTTTTAGGCTGTCCATTTAGGGAGCCAAAAGTACATTTTTCTTAAAAAATGAAGTTAGAGCCCACACGTCTCTCCGCCCTCCACTTGCTGTCTTTGAAAGAAATGAGGCTTCTAGCCTCCACCTCCACCAGAAGTGGCTCCTCTGGACCGGAGAGGGAATGAGAACATCAGGGAGTCAATAGGAGCCCTGGAAGACAAGGACCATCCTCAGTGTAACCTCTGAACTTAGCCTGACTGTTTTGAGGCTCCCAGTGCTTGATCTACAGCGTGCTGTTATCCTTTATTTCCTGTTAAATCATGAGCTGCTTACTAAACAGTGAATTCGTAAAAGATTGATCCTTGACAAACCCCTTGTCATGGCTGTCTAACCCCGTTGCCTGTCATGTACTAGGGACTATATGATAGCCGTGAAGTTTCTCCAGTTTCTAACCATTCCCAACTTGTTAAGGAGAATTGTATAATTTGATAGATTCTCCTCTACCTCTCCTGTCACTCAGGTAAGAGCTCAAGTTTTTAGACATCTATTTCCGAAATGGGGCAATCTATTTCCATCTAGACCCCGTAAGGAAAGAAAACAAGCCATACATCTGAGAGGTAGTTGTGCTGGCCAGGTTTTAGAGTGCTACCTTGTGTGAACTTTGACCTTCCAAGGGGTGGGGCAGCTGTATTACTAAGAGATTCTGCAGTTGGTGGCTAATTGTACCACAGACCAGCCAGTCAGGTGACGCCTAGAGATGGAGCCCCGTTGGGTTCCCAGAACACCCTAACATCAGACTGTGCACTTCATGCGTTGGTGTATCTGAGATTCTTCTGTGTCTTCAGTTGCTGCTTCAAGTCGATGTCTTTTTCTGAGCTATGATGACTGAGACTCAGTTTCTTGAGACAAAAAGACCTTGACCAAGACAATGGGTCTTTCATGATAAAATTAAAAAAAAAAATACCTCCTGCCCTCTATGCTTCAGAGGACATCCCCCTAGGCCTTTACAAGGAGCTGAGGAGCACAGCAGGTCTCTGAGGTCTGCAGATACATTTATGAAATAAGGTGTGATGGGAGTACTAGGGAAAAAAAGAAGCTCAATTTTTAGTGTTCGCTGATTTTCAAGCATAATACTCCATCCATGATAATTTAAGGCTTCATTGGTTCAGAATTGTGAGAAAATAAACATCTGTTATTTAAGAAAAAAAAGCTAAATTGCTTGTAAAATAGTTTAACGATCAATTTGCAAATTTCTGTAAATTTAGCAAGTTTCTTGTAAGCAAGCCGGTAAGTGCTTGCTCTAGTGTAACCACAGATGGGCTGGGGGTTGGAGAGAGAAAGATCGTCTAGGGCTTTTCCTCTTTCTCTTCTTCTTGTTTTGACCTGAGTGGTGAGGAGTGGGATCTTATTTAGAGGAGACCGAGTTATCTAAAAATTGTGGAGGAAAGAGATCAGTGAATAAGTACTGATGGAGAAAAGCAGTAGGCTGTTGGTTGAGAAGGTGAACAGAGTACTTATTGATACGGAAAGAGGATTAGTGGCGCAGGGAACAGAGGCATTTGGGGACAGTTCTTTAGTTTATTCTCGGTAGAGTCGCTTGAGAGGGGAACATGGCTCATCAGGCGCCCCCTACGTAAATGTATCTATCTCCCTCTGCACATTTTACCCACTAGAGGTTTAACTAGGTCAGTGATCTCTACTTGTAATGTGTAAAAGGCAGCAGGGAGAAGAGTTCCTGAGGTACTCGCATTGTGTTCTGGAGGAGTTCAGGCAGTGCTACCCCAAACTCTGCTGCTTTGGTGTGTTGATTATTTTGAGTTGAAAGCACTTGAAAAACAGCAAATTCGGGGGAAGACTTTCCCAAAACTGCCCAGCTGCCTAACGACAGATCCTCCACAGGAATTCAATTGCTGTAAACCCCCTTTCTGGGGAGTTTCATCAACCAGGAAGACTGGCTCTTGTCACAAGGAAGGAGACTAGAAGTTGACACCATACTCAGACATACTTGGTCACAGATTATCACATCTCCCATCTGTGCTTCCAAGGGCCCATTCATCTTTCATAAAATTCGTTTACTTTCATTTACGTGGTTTTTACCACTCCCCCGCTGCTATGAAGACGGTATATAAGCTCTCAAATATCACTGGTTTGCGGGAATTTATTTTTTTCTCTGTTATGCCTCTGTACACAAAATACTAAAAGTTAAAAACATGTAGACCTTTTCTCCTGCTAATCTACCTGTTGTCCGTTTATTTCGTGGACTCAGCTATTGGACCTAGGAGGGTTGAGGGAAAGTCTTTTCCGCCTCCCAGTTATGTAGGGATGCTTTTCCCTCACTCCCACTTTGTGCAAAGAGAAGCCTCGAAGTTGTGTGACATGGCAGCCCTGTGTGTAAACCATACAGAAGAAATAAACCTGTTGGTTGTATACACCTTGATGTCCTTCCTTTGATCAATTTTCTCATCCTAGTGATATTCACCTGTATGGTGTGGAGTTTTAATTGCTGGACCAGGTAGATGGTTTTTAGAAAGAATGTCAAAACACCAGCCTGCATCAATCTTCTTTGTGTTGACTCCCATTAAAAAAAAACATTTTAAACAATTTTTACGTTTAGAACTGGTTTAGATTACAGAAAAGCTCTGAAGGCATAGTGCGGCGAGCTTCCCTGCATCCCACACCCAGCTTCCCCTGTCAGCCTTTGCATTAATACGGTACATCTGTTATAATTAGTGAACCAGGGTTCATATATCATTATTAACTAAAGTCTGTACTTTCTTTGAATTTCTTTAGTTTTCCCTAATGTCTATTTTTCTATTCCAAGAATCCCATCCAGAAACCACATTACATTCAGTCATCACGTGTCCTGAGGTTTTCAGACTTTCCTTGTGTTTGATGCCCTTGACAGGTCTGACAGGTATTCATTAGTTATTTTGTAGAATATTCCTCAATTGAGATTTGTCTGATGATTTTCTCATGATTAGACCAGGATGATGGGTTTTGAGGGGAAGACCACAGAGATAAAGCACTATTTTCATTGTATCATATAAAGGTACATACTAACAACGTAACTTATTATTGCTGATGTTGACCTTGACCACCCAGCTGAGGAAGTATTTGCCAGGTTCCCCCCTGTACAGTAACTCTTTATTTTGACCACTCTTCTTCTTTATCTCAGGGAACACGGAGGGCCAGAATGCTCAATGGTTTCATCTATGTAGTTATGGTACTTTACTCTGCATACAGTTCTTAAGTCTGACCGACCAGAAAAATTGCATTGATATTTTAAAAATACATGTTCCTAGGTCCCACCCTTGAAAATTCTGATTCATTTGGACAGGAAGGCCCCGGGCAGTAACCCACATTTGGAAGAAGTACAGGTTATTTTAATCCAGTGGTGTATAGACTGTATATACTTGGAGAAAACAGACCTAACCTGTAAAGGGAAATTAAGAAATTCTGGACATACTGAGAAGTTGCCATTTCCATGTATGCGATGCAGGAGTAGAGGGAAATTTTATTCTGAGTTGCCCTTTTTGGCCTCATCCCAGGGCCCAGTATGCAATTAGTATCTGACCCAATGCTTTCCTCCTGTTAAAAGCACTTTCATACTGGGTGGTGAGGGCCACTTTCCAGGGTGCTGTGACAGCATTTTGTTAAAACCGACATCCCACGTTAATGCAACTATTTGTGGGCTTACACAACAAAAATAGAAGAAATACATTCTATATTACAGGGGGAAGAAAAATATTATTATTAAAGTAAACCCTCAACTGACCAGCCACATCTTTACTCTGTAGGGGTAGCAGAATTCGCCTCATGGAAAATTTTATTCTTCGGTTTAGAAAAACTACTCACCGCACCCTTCGGTTATGAAACAAAATGACTCGGACCAGTCTGGATGAGAGAGACAGTGACAACGGCAGCCGAAGACGAGAATGACCTAACGTGGAACTGCTACGTGGGCTTCCTTTGACCAGAAGGAGTGGGTCTGAGGTCCCTGGAACTTGGGGAAGGCAGGGAGGGAAGGGTGGAAGTGACCTGATGCCAGAGGGGGAAGCTAGAGGAGAGACAGTCAGCCAGACCTTCCCTGGGGCAGAAAGCAGTGCTTCAGCTTTAGGGTTTGTGCTGCCTGATTCTGCCCCTTGCAGACTATTCTCCTTTGAACTGATAGAAGATAAACGGAGGCATCTTTAACATTTACGAGTTTATTTCAGCAAAGTCAATTCAAATCAGGTGGCAGCCAATCTAGCAGACAGAAGGGGGCTCTGAGGAGATATACAAAATGAGACAGAAGGGAGCCAGAAACAAGGAAGTTATGCCTGGACCAAAACAAACACGCAAATAGAACAGATTCATTATTGCCAGTTTACTTTCCTTAAGGGGATGGGATGTCAGGGACCTATCAGGCAGATTACCTAACTATTATTGATTAGGAGATACCTAACTGACTGGTTTAAGATTCCATTTCTGGAAGAGCCAGAATTCTAAGTTAAATCTTGATTTCGTGACATGGAGCTTAGCATAAACAACTCCATTTTGGGCCTTTTTAAAAAACCATCCTAATCCTTCATACACTGCAGCCTTGTGTTAGCGGTTAGTGGGACACATTTTGGGGCACAGGAACAAGGCAGTTCAGAGAGATCTGACACGGGGCGAGGATGAATAGTCAGAGGACCAGACATGAAAGTCTTCCACCATGTCCGGGGCTCCTCACGATTATGAGTGAGGTGCTGGAATCCCCACACTTCCATGCATACGCTTTGAGTTATTTGATCTGGACCCAATTGCTGACTGAAAGACCTCAGGACTTCCGGTTACATTAGTCAGAGCTACCCTAAAGATTCTCAAGTCTTCCTACAGGTCTGAAAGAGGAATGGCGAAAGAAACTTTAATAACAGATGGCTACCCCCTTATCATTCTCCCCCTCACCCCTGAGGATGCTTTGCAGTCCTCTGTGATTCTTCATGTCAACACGGTGCTGAATTTTCAAATAAACTCCTGCTCATGAAGCAGATAATACTTTATCATTTAGGACTTTGTTCAACTTTGCCTGTTCTAAATACAAAGGACATAGCCTTTGATTTCTTCTGGTGTTGACAGCAAAATTCTCTTGCGCGGACACATTTCCACACACAGACAAAAGATGTTGAGCAAGGCATTGGTAGTTGAAGTACAATAACGCTTACTTAACATTAAGTTAATGGGGACAGGTAGAATGACTACTGTAATATAAATAAGAAACCGTGAAAAATGGTAAGGCATAAGAAACCAATCTGCAAGCTAGTAAAAATCAGGTATAAGCATGAAGATAAAATCTCACTTCTTCCCCTCACCTTAGTGCTATATATTATTTGAGAAGAGTGAACAGCAGGAGAGGAAAATTTGTTTTTAACCCACTGGGAAATGCCAGTGAGGCTTTTTATGTGTGTGTGCCTGTTCATGGGGGAGGCACAAATGAACAAAGGAGAACATCACATTAGAATAATTCCTCATAAACTGGTTCCTCCATCACTTCTAGCTCTGATAGCTGGAGTGGAAGCTGGTGAGCATTTCCAAAAGGGTAAAGTGTCTTATGGGTAACAATATTCTCAAAAATCAATGCTTACATTATTGTTTTAACATTTAATCTCTTTGGGTTGTGTGTTAGTTTTCGATCACTGCTGGAACAAATTGCCACAAACTTAGTGTTTTACAAGAGCACAGTTTATGGTTGTACAGTCTGGAGGGGAGAGCCGTGATGTGATGTGGGTCGGTCGGGCTGAACCCAAGGTGTCCGTGGGGCTGCTTTCCCTCTGGGGGTTCTTGAGGAGCATCTATTTCCTTGCATTTTTCCTGCTTTGGGAGGCCACACACATTCATTGGCTCATGGCCCTTCCTCCTTCTTCAGAGGCATCAATGTTGCTTCACTTGGTCCCTTTTTTCTGTAGCCACGTCTCCCTGTGGTTCCAGCTGGGAAAGGTTCTCTACTTGAAGAACCTATGACATGAAACTGGGCCCACCCAAATCATCCAGGATAATCTCCTTATTTCAAAGCCACTGATGTAATCATACCTGTAAAGTCCCTTTGCCATATAAGGCGACATATTGACAGGTTCTGGGGATTAAGACATGGGCGTCTTTGGGGGGAGCTGTTCCGACCATCACGGGCTGACCGCAGAATTCATATTCCAGCTCATCCATTTTCTTGCCAGAGTCACTGAAGAAATTTTTTAATGTGAAGTTGTGGAGAAGCTTGTAGCAAATTGGAATTTAATGATTCCTTGCGTCTGATGAAAAAAACGAAGAAGTCAGTTGAATTAGGATCCTCCACCCAACAGTTATTCAAATTGTTTCATTTGATAGCCTTGGAGTATTACTGATGTGGAATAATTCGACTCTTCACTTGAATCTTTTCCTTGAATTCATCGTTTTTATAACTGTTCTTCTCTACTTCAGCTTGAAATATGTACAATGGCTATGTCTACTTTCTGGCGAAGAGGATTTGGGTTGTTTTTTCAGGCCATCCCTGGAATATACCTTTTTGAGCGATCAGACCAGCAAAGGTCATGGAAGATGCACTTTGGTAAAATCTTCCCAGACTTAGAAAACCGGCATCCTCAGGAGAGGAAAGGCTGGCTGAGCGGCAGGAAATTAGGGACTCTCCTTAGAGAAAGGGAGGGTCATGCAATGATCCAGAGTAGCACTAACAGAAATATAATGTGAACGCATATGTAATTTGAAAGTCTTTAGCAGCCACATTAAGCAAAGTAAGAAGGAACAGGCAAAATCCATTTTTATTATAGATCCAAAATATCATTTCAACATGTAACCAACATAAGAAATTAGTGATGAGATATTAAAAATTTTATTTGTATTACAGATTGGGGATCTGGTGTTTATACTTGGAGCACACTTGAATTCACACTAGCTACATTTTACACACTCACTAGCCACGCGGGACTGTTAGAATCTACTGCACTTTAAAGCTCCAAGTAGAAACTTCTTTTACATAAGAAGTATTTCATTTTAGGAACCTTATTCACTGCGTCACTCACAGAATGCCCTACCCTTAGATTCAAAAGCTTGACCTCCTAGGATCCTATGGTGGTCACTGCCATCTATTTCAACAACTAGATCCTCCACTCTGCTCTCCTGCCAGCACTCACTTCCCCCGTCTTCTTTCCAACTGGAGGTGACCGTTTGGCACTGTTCTGATCAATGAGAGGTCAGAAAAATTACGATGAAGTGTCCTGGAGTCGTAGCCACCCTTTCTTCCTTCTAGGTGCTCTGAACCAACGCTCACAGCCACAGCCACATTCCTTTCTATTGCAAATGATCAATTCTTATTAAGCCACTGATATTGGACTTAGACTTATGTTTTATTTCATCCCTAAATTCTCTGGATTCTGCTTTGCACACACTGTGTTTCTCCTTGGCCTCCTGACTTCCTGCCAGTCGTGATAATGAGGGGCACTAGAAAGAGGCTGAGAAATAAGGGGGAGGAAAAAAAGACCCCCCTTTGCTTTTTGCTCCAATCAGGGTCATCCAGAAATACCTGGGGGGGGGGGGCGGGGGCGGGGGCGGGTTTCTATTTCCTGACTGGACCCTGATGTATAAACCCCCTGCAGGCCCTTCTCCACGTCACTATTCTGCAGGCAGAATAATACTTTGAAAGCACAAGTCAGATCGTGTCCACAGTGGCTTCTGTGTGTCCATACAAATAAAATCCAGAGTCCTGCTCTAGCCTAACGCGGTCCCGCATTGCGTGGCTTTGTGCCGCTCCTCTGACTTTTCACGCTACCACTCTCCCCTGGCTCCCTCATGGCCAGCCACTCAGAATGCCTTAGTCTTCCGAGCCAAAGCAGCCTGCCATGCTGTCCCCTCAGTGGCATCTTCCTCTGCTCAGAAGAGTCTTCTCGGAGATGCTCACCTGGCTCCATCCCTCCCTTGCTTCAGCTCCCTGCTCAGATGCCGTCAGCCAGGACTTGCCTCGGCACAGTCCAAGACACACCTCTCTATTGCCCTTGACCTGCTGCTCACCCTGCTCCGCTTTCTCCCCAGCACTTTCCCCCACCTGCTGTTTCACATGCTTAGTGGTGTATGTATGTATTCGTTTCCCCCAACTAGAATACAACTCTGTAAAGGTGGGCGTCTGGCTATTCCATTCCTTGCCTTATTCACATTACCTGGAAGAGTCCCTGGGATAGGAATCCCAGGAAAATTGTCAGGTGGGGTGCGGAGGGAGAGGACACCAGTATTGTGTGTGGTGCTTTTCGAGTTGCATGTTGGGTGCCACTGACAGCTGGAGACATATGAGACTGGAGCTGATGGGAGAGAAGTAGTAAGTGAAATTAGATTTGATTAAAGCCATAGATTTAGAGGAGGACGTCCAGGAAGAGTTCATAGAGAGGGAGGAGACTCAGGATGAAATTGCATTAAAACACAAACATCAAAGAGAGATACAAGACAGGCTTTGCAAGGAGACTAGGAATGAGTGTCAGAACGGAGCGGATGTGGGGCTTCAGAAGCCAGGAGAGGAGAAATTGTCCAGGGAAGATGGTGAAGTGCCTCCGTGAGGTCAAGCGAGATCCCAAGTAAAACTCTCAGTTTGGTAATTAAGGCAGCTTTGCCAATGCCGATGAGAGCTTTTGTGGAATAATTGAAGGAGAGATTCTTGGAAAGCCAGATTGCCATGGAGATGAGGGATAGACAAGATTCCTCTCTTTCAAAAAGCATTTCTTTCAACTTGGTAGCTAGGACAAGGGTCTCAAGGTCTGAGCAGTTCTAACTGTTATTTCTTTCTAAATGGTGAAATACAGCACAGTATTCTGCAGATGCAGCAGTAAACAGGATGAGCTGACAGAAACTAAATACAATGCTTGCAAAGAAGAAATCAACATGCAATGGACCAAATCGTGTATATATGCAATGGCGAGTCTCTCTTTGAGGAGGCAGAGCTTTGGATACAGATCCTGTCTCCTTTACTTGCTACAAGTAAATCAAACAACCGAGTAACAACCAAGTCCCATTCTTGAACACAGCACCCCAAGCGGCAAACCCCTTGCATTCAGTAACAAAAGGAGGAGAGAGATTTCATAACTAAAGGAGGGATGGGGCCTAAAGAAAATTGCTTCGTTGAAAGACATATCTGACTATGCCACACACACAGCACTGAAAATGAGCGACCCACACTGAGGACAGAGGTCAGGGCTGACGCAGACTGTATACTCTCTGTACATGGGGACCATTTCCAGACTCAGTGCCGAGCACGTCTGGGTCCACAGAAGCCTTTGCCAAGTGTTTGGTGCCAGTGATGGTAGGAAGAGCCTTTGAGGAAGTGTCCTTTCGAGACACGTGTTCAAATAGCCTTTGGACCACCCCACACTGTTCTCAGAAAAGGAGCAGACCCTTGACCCCCTCGTTGCTGGGTGGAATCTGTTCCTCTCTTCAATTTTGCAAATGTGGCACTTAAATAACTTGCAAAGCTTCATTACTTCCTTTTTTGGGTCCTCCCTACAAGCTCCAGGCCACATATTCAAATAAGATCCTTAGAATGAACAGATTGCTGTAACCCAGAGTCTCCCAGGATAAATATGCAAACCAAGTTCTACTAATTATGAGTGGGATTAATAAAAAATTTTAAGGCATGAACTTTGTTTTGTTTTTAAATATTGGATACTCTCATCCAGTTTCAGCATTGGTAACTGTCTTAACTCTTTGTGTGAATATTGATGGTAGGCACTGACACACAGTATACCATGAGCGCATAATAATTTCGTAAACCGGTGGTGGGGAATGTCTCTGTGTAATGTCTTGTGTATCATATTGTGCACATAATGTGTGGTGACCTGAGGCAAGAGGACTTGTGGGTGTGGGGAAAATCAGTCTCAGTGTTGGCCCATGCTTTTTTCTTCGGGTTCCAACAACCACACCCTGGGTGTGCTGGCATTGGAACAGAGTACATATTCATGTGTTACTGGCTTGTCAGTAATTACAGAAGAGAGCTCTACTTTCACTGAGAGTAATAACGATAATAATTCCTTCTGAGGGCTTTGCTGGGAAGGACCAGAAACTGACTTTAAACAAATTTTGAAGTAATCCCCAGTCGAAAGTGTATTCATTTCCTGTGACGGCTGTAACAAATTATCACAAACTGGGATGGCTTTAAAACAACAGAAATATATTCTCTTATGAAGATCAGAATGCTGAAATCAAGGGCTTAGCAAGATTGGTGCTTTCTGGAGCCTCTGAAGAAGAGTCTGCTCCCTGCCTCTCTCCTAGCTTCTGAGACTTGTCGACAGTCCTTGGTGTTTCTTGGTTGGCAAATGAATCACTGCCTCCAGCATCGTGTGGTCTTCCCCCTGTGTGTCTCTGTGACCCTGGGTCTTCATATTCTTATAAGGAGACCAGCCCTCAGAAGTAGGGCCCATCCCAATCCAGTATGACTTCAGTATAACTTGGTTATATCCTCGAAGGCCCTGTTCCCAAACTTGTATCCACTTGTACCATAGGTGAGGACTTCAACAGAGGTATCTGTTTGGGTGACTCAATTCAACCAACAACAGAAAGTTATTGAGAGATGTGTAGGTAGATGAGCTGGGCAGGAGAGTCTACACTTGGTGGGCAAGGAGTACATTTTGTATACTGAGTAACACATTATGACTTTTGAGTAGTCAAGCTTTGATCAAAGCTGGGACCTCTCTTGGAAAATCAAAAATCCCACAGATTTCTTACATCCAGAAATGTTTGGCAGTGGGAGACAGATTAGCTTACTCTGTCTAGCTCCAACAGCACTCTCTCTTCCCTTCAAAATTGGGTAAGTCTGTCCTGGAAACTAGGGAGCCCCAGGGAAACAGCTTTTCAAATTCCACAAACTGCTGAAAATCAGTCCAAACAGTAGCAATTTTCAGTACACTGCCCCTTGGGAGAGTAGCATCTTCTTAATTAGAACGTGCCACTCTCAGATTGCCCTTGAGTGTGCCCTGAGGTTATGAAGGCTTTTTCCTGATGACCCCACCCCTCCCCCATCATTGTACTTGGGACTCCAGATTTTGTAGAGTTTATTTCAGGAAAATTTCTCATTCTCGGCCTTTTGTTTCATGTGACTTACATGATGAATAGTATTCAGAGTATAAAGGTCTTTAAAAATAAATAAATCAATTTTTCTCCTTTCTTAAAATTAGAATGATTTGGCTCTGAGAGTTATGTATTTTATTATGTTTCCTCTGGCTTCATTTTCTTTTATAATTTAAAAAATTCTGGATATTATTGTACATCTGTGTTATTATTTTCCCTGGGTTCAAAGATGTCACAGCAGACAGAACTCTTTGCTGAATTGAATTTCTGTCTCTAGGGACTTGAATATTCTGGAGCTGGCTAGAACTAATAATTTTCATTGTGCCAGCTGTCATAAATAATTCAGTCTGCTAAATTCCAAAAACACGGGCAGAATGGGTGAGCTGTGCCTTGAAAGGAGAATTTCCAATATCAGTCTTTCCCCTTTATGTCAGTGTTCAGAAATTCCAACTGAAACATTTTGGAAAGCAGAGAAACTTGGTAAGCAGTGGAGTTGGTGTTTTCCACATTCCCATTCCATGCTGAGCTGCGTTTACATGGAAGTCAGGACTCAGTTTGCATTTCCCGAGGGTTTCGTGTGTGGGGAGCAACGCACTGGAGAGTGTGGAACTGACAGGGGATCTGGGCTTTCAGGTGTGCTTGCTCTCTGGGGTCGTATTTCTTCAACTCCCTGGAATAAACCAACTGTAGAATGGCAGAGCGTTGGGGGCTGTATTAGTTTCCTTTTGCTGCTATAACAAAATACCACAAATTTAGTGAATGAAAACAACACAAAGTTATTATCTTACAGTTCTGGAGCTGAGAAGTCTAATGTGGGTCTCATTGAGCTGTGGGTCAGAATGTTGGCGTGGCTGGTTTCTTTTCTGGAGGGTTCTAGACAAGAGTCTGTTTTCTTGCCTTTTCCAGCTTCTGGAGACTGCCTGAGTTCCTGGGCTCATGGCCCCTTTCCATTTTTAAAGCCAGCAATGGCTAGTCAAGTCTTGCCCATGTCTCAGCCCTCTGACACTGGTTTCTTTTGCCTCTTTCTTCCACTTTTAAAGACTTTTGTGATTCACTGGACTCATCCAGGTAAACCAGGATAACCTTATTTTAAGGTCAGCTGATTAGCAACCTTAATTCTATCTGCAACCTTAATTCCCCCTTGCCACACTTATTAACATATCCTCAGATTCTAGGGATTAGGACGCAGACACCTGTGGGGGATATTCTTCCGTCTACCACAGGATGCAAACTTATACCAAGGGTCAGTTTTGTGTCCTCTTCTGGTCACAAAGGCAGGAGACTCTGTATGGGACTGTTCTGCAGAGTAAATACATTTTATTGAGTCATTCGGGTTCTGGGTGGGGTGAGAGACAACTCAAATCTCAAACTGTGCTCAGTTTTTGCTTTATTATCTCCACCATGCCCTAACCCTGACCAGAGAATTGTACCAGTCTTTTTCTTTAGCTGCTCAACCTTTGATTTTAAGTAGTAAATCTCAGAATATTAAGAAGGGCATCAAGCAGAAATCAGATCAATTCTTAGAAATAATTTTGACCCACTCAGACAGAAATGGACAATGGGAGAAAAAACGTTTCAAGGGCATTGCAGGAGACTGCAGTGTGGTGATAACATCCTCTACACGTGCAATACTCTCACTTACAGCCGTGGCCACGCTCCCGCCTCACAGAACCTGGTCTCAGCCCTGCGGAGTGGGCGGCAGAGCCCGCAGTCTCACCCCCAGCTCTGGTGAAGACCTACGCCAGGAAGCCCACTAGATTTTCTCATCTGGGAACTTGGACTTGACATTCAAAAACTCTGTCTATCCAACGCAAAGAGTGAGCCCTCATACAGACTATAGGTATCAGTTAATAATACCATATCAAGTTTGGTTCAGTTGTAACAAATGGACCACACCAGTGTGAGGTGCTCAAAATACAGGGAACCTTATGTGGGAGGAAAGGGGGTATGGGAACTCTTACTACTTTCTGCCCAATTTCTCTGTATACCCAAAACGGCTCTAAAAAGTAAAATCCATTTGTTTAAAGAACAAACCAAAAAACCCCCCTCTCCTAGCTAGCTTCTTTTAGGCTCCAGGGATGGAGGCCGTTTAAATTTGGGGCTGGGTAGCATAACTGACAGGTGCATGAACCATGCAATGTGTAAGCCGTAGCAACACATGCTTCATGGGCAGGAGCAGATCCAGAATTCTCTTCACACACACACACACAACGGCGTGTGAGATGGAATACTTATTTGGAAGAGGCCCTGCAGTGAGAGATCCTTAAGCTTCATTAACTTTATGATAAATCGACCTTGGCTTGTGTGTGCAAAGAAAGCAGTCCTTTAGAGGGAGGATGGAATGGATGGAATAACCATGAAGAGACAGGCAGGCCTAAACAACTTGGAGAGATGCAGACAAATTATTTGAGCTCCTCACTTTCCAGTGAACGTTAGCAACAACTTGTCCTTTTTAGTTGGAGTTAGCCTTTGGAACCGTACAACCGACAGACACAACATCCCCCGTGAGGAGGGGGGAAGGCAGCTGGACATGGCTCCGTTTTGTAAGGAGCACAACCCAGGGAGAAAACGGAGGGGGGACCTGCCCAAGGCGCACAGCAGTGCATGGCCGGCTCCAGCAGAGCCTGCTTCTCTGATGCAGTCTGGGGGTCCTTTCACTTTCTTCTGAGCCCAGGTAGCCGCTCCTGAGAGAGCCATTGTGCCTTGGGATGTCATTACTTATTCCTTGTTCAGAGAGCTCTTGAAATTCAATTCTGTCACCATCAGACACTGAGAAATAATGAACTGAGAGTGAACAGGGTAGGTGCCATCAAAGGGTGACATTTTTGACAGGATGTCCGGAGGCTGCTGTTCATTACAGTTGCTTATTGAGACCCTCTCTTGCCTCTATTAGAGGGATTTGAAATGAGGGTATTTTTGAAGCCTTTCCTCTGGGAAGTTTCCTCCACACTTTGATGTGACAAAGGTAGAGAACAGCCTTATTTTAAACAGAATTCAATTGTAGGTTCCTTAAGCTCAAGAGTTAGGATACAATTGGACGATGTGGCAAAAGATGGGTTAACATACATCAGAGACTTGTGAGAAAGGACCCACGCAGAGACCGTTGGCCTATTATTGTGGCATAACCCTGGGTGGTGTTGTTTTACGCTGTGGCACTATCATTAGCTGTGGACACTGCGTATTTGTTGTTCAAATCCGTGGAGGTGGTTCAGCCCCTTTTTACTGTGTGTGTCTTGGCAGCTGTTAACTAGAGACTAAGAACAGGATCTCCCAAGAGAGAAAGAAAAACCACCTACATGACCATTTTTGTGTTCTCAACATACTCTACATAAGAGTAAAGAATAAAATGCCACTTATTATTTTTAGAGATTACAATGCTTTCAGGTCAGTGCTGAGAACCTTCTAAACATTAGCACAAAAGTCTTGAAAACAGCCCTGTGAGGGAGGAACAATCCCTTTCCACACTGAGGCAAAGGGAGATTTTAGCCAGGTGTGTACAGTTGGGAACTGGTAGACCTACAACTTGAACCTGGGTCTCTCTGACTGCAGGGACCAATTGCCCATCTTCTGCTCAACCCTCTGTCATAGTACTAGCCAAATGCCTTTCCGAATAGGGTCCTTGAGCACCTAGACCGTCATTCATCTTTGCGTCTGTAATATCTGTCTCAGTTTCTAACCATGAATTGAAAGAATTAAACGAATGAATAAATTTTAACTCCAGCTTTTTTAAAAGTATATTTTATCAATTATGCTATTAGAGTTGTCCCATTTTTTCCTCCCCTCTATCATCCTCCAACCTGCACCCCCTGCCTACCAGCATTCCCCACTCCCCCCCTTGTTTCATGTTCATGGGTGGTACATATAAGATCTTTGGCTTCTCCATTTCCTATACCATTTTAACCTCCCCCTGTCTACCTTATACCTACCATTTATGCTTCTTATTCCCTGTGCCTTTTCCTCCATTCTCTACCCTTCCCAACCCTGCTGATACCCCGCCCCCCCGCCATGTGATCTCTATTTCTGTGATTCTGTTCCTGTTCTACTTGTTTGCTTAGTTTGTTTTTGTTTTTCTTTTTCTTTTTAGGTTCGGTTGTTGATAGTTGCTTGTTGTCATTTTACTGTTCATATTTTTTATCTTCTTTTTCCTAGATAAGTCCCTTTAACATTTCATATAATAAGGGCTTGGTGATGATGAACTCCTTTAACTTGACCTCATCTGGGAAGCACTTCATCTGCCTTTCCATTCTAAATGATAGCTTTGCTGGATACAGTAATCTTGTATGTAGGTCCTTGCCTTTCATGACTTTGGATACTTCTTTCCAGCCCCTTCTTTCCTGTAAGGTCTCTTTTGAGAAATCAGCTGACAGTCTTATGGGAACTCCTTTGTAGGTAACTGTGTCCTTTTCTCTTGCTGCTTTTAGATTCTCTCCTTATCTTTAATCTTGGCTAATGTAATTCCAATGTGCCTTGGTGTGTGATTACTTGGTTCCAACTTCTTTGGGACTCTCTGAACTTCCTGGACTTCCTGGAAGTCTATTTCCTTTGCCAGATTGGGAAAGTTATCCTTCATTATTTGTTCTAATAAGTTTTCAATTTCTCGCTCTTCCTCTTCTCCTTCTGGCACCCCTACAATTCGGATGTTGAAACATTTAAAGATGTCCTGGAGGTTCCTAAGCCTCTCCTCATTTTTTTGAATTCTTGTTTCTTCGTAGTTTTCTGGTTGACTGTTTATTTCTTCTTTCTGGTCCAAATAGTTGATTTAAGTCCTGGTTTTCTTCCCTTCACTGCTGGTTCCCTGTGTATTTTTCTTTATTTACTTTGCATAGCCTTCACTTTTTCCTATATTTTGAGACTGTACTCAATCATTTCTGTGAGCATCCTGATTACCAGAGTTTTGAACTCTGCATCTGATAGCTTGGCTATGTCTTCATCGCTTAGTTCTATTTTTGGAGTTTTTATATGTTTTTTCATTTGGGTCATATTTTTTTGTCTCGGCACACCTGTTACTTATGTAGTAAGGGGTTGAGCCTTAAGTATTCACCAGGGCGGGGCAACCCACATTGCTGCCTTGTGGCACTGTATGTCAGGGAGGGGTGTGAGAGGGAGCAAGGCCATTTGCTCAGCTCTTGGCTGGCTTTCAGTCACTTCCCCCACTACACACAAGCAAATTTTGATCTTCTGGTGCTGATTCCCTGGTGGGTGGGTTTGTGTGCATTCTAGGACCCCGTGGGTCTTCCAGTGAACTCTCCTGTGAGGCTGGGAGTTTCTCCCACTGCTGCAATCCCCACAAGTTTTTACAGCCAGAGGTTCTGAGGCTTTAGTTTCCTACACTAGAACCCTGGGTTGGGTAGTCTGTCTTGCTCCCCAGTTGTTCCTCCCAGCTTATCTGCAGCTGAATGTGGGACCCCATGGTCCTCCAGCTGTCACCTCACCTGCCTCGCCTGCCTGGTCTGCTGCCTTGCCATGTGTCTTATCTACCCTGGCTGCCCATCTCTGCCCCTCCTACTGGTCTGGATGAATGTTTGTTTAACTCATTGGTTGTTGGCCTTCCTTACAGTTCAATTTTCTGACAGTTCTGGTTGTTTTTAAAATTGGTTGTTGTCCTTCTTTTTATTGTTCGAGAAAGCAAAGCATACCTACTTATGCCTCCATTTTGGCCAGAAGTCTTAACTCCAGCTTTGACTGAGTTGCTCAGACTGGCATAAAAGATGGTCGTCTTATTCTTTCTGAACCTTACGCATTTTGGTGTCCTTCTTTATGCTGGAGGTGTTTCTTGAAAGTTAATGCATGTCAGCATAGTGACTCAGGCTTTTTGGGTCAGGTCCTATGGGGAACCGTTCCACACATAGGACCTTTCCAGCCCCCACTCGGAAAAGCCAGTGGGGAGTGAGGTTCAGCGGTCATGACCCATGCCCATGGATAGATTCTCCCGTGGGAAATCAGGC
This sequence comes from Desmodus rotundus, assembly GCF_022682495.2. Lineage (NCBI taxonomy): Eukaryota > Metazoa > Chordata > Mammalia > Chiroptera > Phyllostomidae > Desmodus > Desmodus rotundus. The sequence continues at coordinate 13,183,471 of NC_071388.1, read as the reverse complement.
CTGCATCCTACCTAGACTGCTATGAGGCTTGCTCCTGCTAAAGCTCCCTCACCCTGAATTGAGGCAGCAAATGTTTACCGAAGTGTCTTTAACTTCCTAAAATCTGATCTAGACCTCCCAAGTATGGAGTATAACCAGTTGGACCACTTTTCCCTTTACATTTGCAAATACCCTTCTTTGATGTATTTATCAACATCCTCTCCTTTGTTGTCTGTAAGAGATAACACCCAAAACAAACCTATGCATCAGAGTAAATGAGGACCATCCTTGATGTAAGGTGCCTAGAAAAGCAATAAAAGCCTGTCCAGGCAGGGGTCTCGGGGCCCTCTCTCTGACTCAGAGAGTGGCCATGCCATCCCTCTTTCTCCATGGGATTTCTGTAGTCCGTGTGTATTTGCTATTGCTGCCACAACACAGGATCCTGCTGGCCGGGATCCACGTCAAGGTCCTCCTTGGCAAGGACCCATCTGTTGGAATCAATGTTTAGCCTACTAGGGGACCAATTAATCCGATGTCATTGTTACTATTGAGGGGTAGGTTGTGTCCTCCTTGTCAAGAGCAAGCAATTTGTGTTTCAGCTCCCTGACCCAGGGACTTGGTACAGAGGGATTTGGGTTTATGGGTGATTCAGCACTTGGTTAATCAACTGTTCTACATGGCATCAGTGTTTTTGAATTTTTGATATAATTTTTGTGGATTCCTCCCTGCTTCTTCCATTTAGCACCCTTATGCCTTGATAACTCTGTCTCCTGACACTCGTTCTTCAATTTCTCCTCCATATTTCCCTTCTGCCACCTGATAACTGTCTGGGGAAAAACTGCCTCTCAAGGTTTCTCTGTCAAGTGTTCCTGGGAAATGCAAATGGAGCTAAGTTTTTAGGTAATTGCTCTGGAGAAAGTGTGTTTTCTCATTATTCTATTATATTTGCTCATGTCCGTACTCTAAACTCTGAAGGAGACACTAAATTTTCATGACCTTTTAAAGTCTACTTTGTCTCAATTATATAAGCAAGCTTAAGTGTGCTTTTGGGGGGGCTTCATTTTTATCATTTTTTTGTGTTCCCCTTTTGTTGTCTAGGATAGCAGGTGGCCTCCCAGCAGGGGTTGAGGTAGGCCTACCTTCTCTCCCGCATCTGTACCATGTAATTCTGCTGCTTTTTTGTGGGAAGGTAACACTCAACTTTTAGATTTATTCACATAAGTAACACAAATGACCAATGTGTGAAGATCACTAGTTCCTTTCATATTACTCATATCTAGGGGCTGTCCTCTGCTTCTAATTAGTCTTCATTTAACAGCATTGAGTGTTAGGGCCTCGACAGATTCTAGAATTCTTTCTTCAGTGAAAATGGTATAGAAACTCAATAAGAAAAACAAATAACTGAGGTGGGAAAAGAGGGCTCAGTGTGTTCCAGTGCTCTCCTACCCTGTGGGGTCCCTCAGGGACATCCAGACAACCTCTCGGGTTTGCAGATTTCAGCAGGAAACCCACTCTGCGAGTTGCCGTGAAGATGAACAGACTACAGCCTCTTCCCCCAAATTCCCATTTCTGACCTCTAAAATGAAAATAATGTTACCTACTACTTTTACCAGGGTTGTCTAAAGGGTTGGAGATGGAAGAAACTATAATGACTCTGAAGTGCTTAACTCAGTACCTGGCTTGTTGTAGGTGATGGTGTTGTTGCAGTTAGTACTCAGCACAGTAGCAAATGCTGAGTGACTTCTTCGTTAGTCACAGTGCTACACAGAACTAGATTTATGTCATCTCAGCGTCTTCACTAAACATGTCTGTGAGGTGTCATGCAGATGAAGATCCTCAAAAACTTGCTTGATATGTCATTCATTTGTGTTTTTACTCATTCATTCAACAAATATTTGTTGAGGACTGTTTAAATGCCAGGCAACCCTGGTGTAGTTTGCGGGGATGCTTCCGTGCTCTCTGCCCCCAACACAGTTTGCATTCTGATGGAGCAAACAGTCCATAAATAGTGTACTGGTTGGATGGTGGGCCAAACAGAAGTATATAACCACAAAAAAAAATCTTTTTGGCTCTTAGAGGATAGAGAAGGAGGGATTCCTTGCACCAAGCCAGACCTTGACTATCAGCTGACATATCAAAATTAAAACCTGATCATTGCCCTGGCTGGCGTGGCTCAGTGGATTGAGTGCTGGCCTGTGAACCAAAAGCTCACTGGTTCAATTCCTGGTCATGGCATATCCCTGGGTTGCGGGTCAGGTCCTTGGTTGGGGGCGTGCGAGAGGCAGCCAACTGACGTTTCTCTCTCACACTGATGTTTCTCTCTCTCTCTTTCTTCCTCATTTCCCCTCTCTCTGAAAATAAATATATAAAACCTGAAAAAACCCCAAAAAACCCTGATCATCATCTCAGAGATTTACTTCTGTTTTAGAGATTGGAAATTGAGGTATGTTTCCTCAAAAGAGTCATTTTGCAGCATCCCCTGAATGCAGTACACTGATGAGCTCTGTTTCAGACTAAAAGAGCCAGGAAAGGCGAAACTCTTCAAGTTTCCTCAGCTCAGGGTTTACAGTGGCCTCTTAATGGACTAAGAAATGCCACTGGGCAACAAGCTACCACAAGCCAGAGCCAGATGGAGATGTGGGTACTGCAGGCAGAACAATAAGTCTGACACCCTTTCAAATATTCTTTAAACATTTTCTGACACAAGTAAGAGGGGAGACCAAGTGCTATGAAAGGGAAGGAAGAGGAGCCGGAATGCGGGGGTCTAAGCTCAGTGTCTTTGCTATTCCTCCACGCAGCTTAGCTTTGGCCCCAAACTTGTGTACCCACATCACTAAGTAAACGGTGCCGATAACCACATCTACTCTCTTTAGAAGGTGGTTTTGGGGCCTTGTCTCACCTCCAAACCTGCCAACAGTAGCTCCTTGAATTATTCTTCCCCACCACAGGGCACATCCTCTGGGAGGTCGAATAAGTACCTTATTCTCCATCTCAGTTGGTGTCTGGTAAGGTTTTCATTCTCCCAACCACATTTTAGTGTCCCGTATAGACTGAGTTCCTGTGGGGAGTTCTCTTGACCCACTTCTCAATCTTTCTTTGAATAAGAATCTCATTTATGTGACATATTTTATCATTTAATTCTCCGAACTTTTTTTATATTAAGTTTCTAGAACTGTCGTTGGTGACTTTGTCCTGAAGTCCACTTCTATACTCTTGTTTTCATTTGGCTCATAGATCCCATCTCTGAAACACAGCAGACAGCCTTTTTCCTCCTTTGGCCCCATCTCTATTCCAGTGAGCTCTTGGCCTCGTGTCTTCGTCACGCAGTCTGGTCCCCATGGCTGTGCAGTCACAGATGACACCCACACTGCTCTGGAATCCTGGGTCCAGCCCTTGGAACATGTGGCATAACCTCATGCTTGTCACCTCCTCAAGCATCAGGGGCCAAGACTTTCATGCCCAGTTCTCATCTCTTTCATCTCATTGTCATGCTTTTCGTGGCCTTGATTTCCTCTCTCTAACATAAACTGTGTCCTCTGAGGGTACTGCTTTGTCTGCATCCCTCTCAGGGACAAGATATTCATTTTTCCCCACCCCATACCTCAGGCTGGTCAGTGTCTAAGTCAGTGAGTATTCTCTGACCTTCCAATGCCAATCAGAGACCATCAGTCCACCGCACATTTATAAAACCCCAGCCCCCTTTCAACCCGTGGCCTCTGGCTTTTCTACCATCTGCCCCCACTTTACTGTCACTTTGATTATTCACTATTTTTTTTTGCCTTAGACACCCAAACTTCTCTATTCCTACTCTGATCATCATGCTTGCTGATGTCAATATGCCATGAACCACTCTAACTTCTAAATGTTTTTAACCTCCCCACTCCCCAAGATTTTTTTCATCTACTATTTCTTAGCCACATGGCCAAGAATGGAAATGGTCTGGACCTTGTCTTCAACAGAAACTTTACTGTGAACACTGCAAGTTCAGACATCCTATTCTCCAGCACAACTCCCCAGTTTTATAGCTCACTTGTTTAAAACACCCCATGGAAACAATGCTTTTCTCTCACATTAGGATATAAAAGTTAGTTTTTGCTGCATAACCAACTCTTTCAAAACCTAGTGGCTTAAAACAAGAACCCATTTATCTAGCTCATGATCCTCTATATTGACAATCTATACCAGGCTCACCTGGGAAGTTCTTCAATTCTTGGCCCAGTTCAGCTGATCTCCTGGCTATGTATGCTTTCCCAAGCATTTGTGGTCAGCAGTTGGGGTGGGTAGGCTGTCTGGTTTATGATAGTCTAAACTGGGTTAACTGGGACTACTGGGATGACAGAGGTCTCTCCATGTGGCTTCTTTGCAGGCCAGCTTGGGCTTCTGTATGTGTAATTTTAAGAGTTTCAAAATCAACAAAAGAAAAAGCATTCAAGGCTCTTGAGGTCTAGGTTTGGACCTTGCACATCGCTTCTGCCATACTCTATGAATCAAAGCAAGTCGTGATGCTGACAGAGATTTACAGAATTTGAAAATGAATTCAACCTCTTGATAGAAGGAGATGCAAAGAATCGTGATCAATTTTGCTATATTGCCTAAGGATTCAATTCACTGACCCTGTCTCTTTCTATCACTTCCTGGTTTCACCTTCTTACCCAACTTGGATGTTTGAGTTCATAATTATAATCACAAATAATTACAAATGACATCCCTCTCTCCCTTTAGTACACCAATTTCATAAACCCACAGCCACAGAAAACCATCCCTTTTTTCTTTGTCTGTGTACATGCTGCTGAATATTACTAGGAGAAAAAATGCATGTAACTGGGCTGAATTTAATATTTGTGGATAGAGTTTTGAGTTGCTTTAATATTCACTCTTCTTATTATTTTCTTAAATAATCCATGGCCCAGAGGGCCTTGACCTTTTGTTTTCTTTCTCTTCCTATTCTTCTCTACTGTAATAAAAAACTTGGGCAGACTGAGAGGTAGCTGAACTCTTTTATCTTATATTACTTCAGCATTGCCACACAGGTTTCTCTCGGGGCCGTGCTGCAATTATGTTTGCTTGATTGATGAGTTCGGAAAGGCAAATCAAAGTTTACAGATGTGTAGATAAGGTTTTTTTTTTAACTTCCAAAATTTGACGTGCATGAGCCTTGCCTTGGACCCACGACTTTCCTTGGAGCTAACCCGATGACCAATGACCCTCATGGAGTAGGCAAGTTCACCACCACCAACCAGTAGATCATTTTTCTCTGTACCGTGCCTTCTGCATTCTGATATTTCTTTCTATTAGAGAGCAAGAATATCTAGTTCCAAAGCCTATAGAAGAAGTTAGTGGTTGCCTAGCAACATCAGCCTCTGCAAAAGTGTGTGGCTTTTTCCAGCAGAAAAGAGGGGGAAAACTTTCTCTCTCAGCTCCCTGTGAGCCTCTTGTATTCTGTTTATATTGATCTCTAGCTGATTGAAAGCATATAAGGTGATGTATGTAAAGACTCTTTCAGTCAGTCAAGTGTGAATAGAAAATGAGATTATTATCTCTCATTAAAATCCATGCTAATCCCAAGCTTAACGCAGTATCTTTGCAGCCAGGATGTGAATCACTGGTCTCCAATTTCTGGTATATTCTCCTGGTGCAGACAGAACTGCAAATGTCAGTCCCAAAAAGCAAATGAATCACCCCTAAATTCTTTTGTTCTTTCTTCTGGAGATAAGTGGCATCTGTTTTGCAGTCTGTTCTTGGCCCCCTGTGTCTCATTTCCCAAAGCACCGCAGAGTTGGTTTGCTGGAATCTGCATGTGTGATCGCCCCTCTATTTGCCAGTGAGTTTATCTACCTAGTTTATGTTAGCTATTACGACACATTCTATTTGTTCATCCACTTTAATTATTTCTCCTTATTTTTATGTCATGTGCTTGCCAAGCCAAAGCCAAGATTTCTATAAAGTTACTTGGAAATGGCAAAAATAGTTACCGGTAATTCTTGAGAAACACGTCTCCAATAGGTCTCTCACATTTCTGCATGTCTTCTGAGCAGAGCTGTCTTTATTCTGGTCTTTCTTGTCTAGGATGTTTGGCTTGGAAGCTAGAGACAATGCTTCCCTCCAGAGCGAAGGGAGGGTTTGCTTAGCTTTGAAAGATAAAGCTAGTATGTATCTCCCTGTGGAGCAAAGAAGCAAATTTGCTTAATGTTCCTTATAAAATACATGGGTTCCCTATGCTTTGGGTTCTTTAATACACTCTGTTGCTTATATAGGTGTTGTCTGGCTCTCTTCACATTGTCCTATGAGACTTGGGTCTTGGGGAACTGGTACAAATGCCGTTGAGTAACAGAGTCCTTTGTCTCTGACCCAGGGTCTCCTGTCCACATCTATGAAATTGTGGCAGGATAACTTGTTGGCTGAAAAGCACAGTAAAATGTCAGACCCTTCTCGGTTCTAATCAGGCTTGAATTTTTATGTCCAGTAAAGTCGAGTTAAAATTCCTTAGCTGACACTCAATAGCCACGAAAACGTGGACTTGGCTTGCCTTACACTTCTACGTGTGCTCAAATCTCCAGATAACTCAAATGGTGAAAGAAAGCAACTAACCTACCGCACCAGCCTGTTCCTTTTCTGATTTCTATCAGTGGATGGCACGCACATCTGCTGACCACCCAAAGAATACTCGGTAGTTTATTGTTCTTCCCTGTCCTTCATCACCCACATCCAATCGTTAGTGTCGAAAATATCTCGTCTGTTAAACATGGTTTCTGTTCTCAACTCTCACTACAGTACTCTATGCATTGCTCATTGACTCTTCCCAGTAGCTACCTAATTGGTTTCTCCAATTCCTGTTTGTGTATTTAAAATCCATCCTTTAAATTGGACTCAGACCTGTGTGATTCATCCAAAACACAAAACTGATACTGTTTAAAATGCTGAGGCAGACCCGTTCCTATAGAGAGTAAAGTCCATGCACCTTAGGGTGGCTTCCAAGACCAAATCCTTCCATATTTTTCACCTTATGTTTATGTTCTGTTCTATGGGAGGTAGTGTGGCTAGTGACTAGGAGAAAAGCTCTGGGGTCGAATGTCTGTATTTGTATTCTGGTTGTTTCGTCTATGAGTTGAGTAACCCTGGGCAAACTTAATTAATACTCTATGATTTAGTTTCCCCATTTTCCAAATGGGAATAAAAAGAGAATCTAAATATAAAAAATAAAATAAATGTTAATAAAATAGTAAAATGCTGGTCACATGATAGATGTTTGATAACATTAGTTATATTAACACTACTATAACTAATATGTGAACACCAATGTAACTAATATAGTTATGTTAATGTTATATTAATATATAACATTAGTAATATATTAACACTGACTGCTTGTTTCCATCATACACTATGTTATCTTTGTCTTGCTCTATTCTGTTTGCTCTGCCTGAAATTCCTCTCCTCCTTCACTATGCCCTAGTGGCTGAGGGCGTGGGCTTTGAGGTGAGACTGATGACACTTTTGGACACTTTCATGTATTAACTCTGTGACATTGTTAAGAGCTTAGCACAGGGCTGAAAAGTGATTCTTATTACCCTATTTATCCTTCAGGATCCAACTAGGGGAGATCATCTATGTGCCAGTTACTAAGTTAGCTATGAACTTACCTTCTGTAATTGACTTTGTGGTGCTGGGTCCAGGAGTCTGCGACCTGCATTTCTGCCTTGCCTGCAGGATCCCTGTTAGACTCTACCTACAGGGGGCGGTAGAGGGACGCTGCGGGGCGGGAGACTGAAGAAGGGACCTCTCTCCCTTTTGTCTGTCTCCTGGGTGACGCCCTCTGGCTGTCAGCTCCCCTGAGCACTTCACCTTGGCAGTGATAACTCAGAGCTCTCCTGGTATCTTTTCATAGGGCAGGGACCAGGGTGAGGTGAGGCTTTGCCTCAGGCACAAAATTCCAAGACGCACCACAATTCTCAAGAATTCAGATGCATTCGATTCTAATACAATATTTTTAAAAATCAAACTTAAATGCAACAATCCATGATGAGCAAAATATCAACATGTTGGAGACTGTGTTGATCCACACGAGTCTGAGGCAAACAAAAAACCACACACACGCACACACACACACACAACCCCCCCCCCCCCCCAAAAAAAAACCCAAAACGAAACACAACAAAAAACTCCACTGGCTTTAATAGAAATAAACTCATAAAAATATTTTCAAAATCTACTTTTTTATTTATTTCATTTCCAATTGAGAGAACTGCCCTGTTTCACCATTTCTCCTGTTCAAAGGATAATCTTGAATAATTTTGTATGAGCTTAAGCTGATGTATAATTATAGTAAATTAAGTTTTGGTTATAATAAGTTATTTAAACTTAAAATAATATTGTAAATTTTAATATACCTTCTTTCCAATTTTCCAATATTTTTTCAACTACCTTAATGTTTTGGACAAATTTGCCATTTAAAAAATACATAACATCGTGTACATAGGGTGCACAATTCTCCCTGTGCCTCAGGTTTCAGTAAGGTTCGGCAGCCCAACACTGCCTTCTCACTGCCTAGTCCAGAATTTCACGTTAGTTAACTGTTCTTTACATTAACTTCTTTTCTTATTGTTCAATTACAGTTGTCCCAATTTTTCCACCCGCTACATTAACTTCTCTTTATCAAGATAGCTGATGTGATTTTTCTTTCTTAAATGGACCCTGAATGATGCACCTTCCCAGTAAGAAATGACTTCTTCCTCTTCTTTGTCCTTCTTCAGAGCACTTCCCACACTTGTGCTTTGCTTGTTTTCTGTATCACAGGTAACACAGTCTTCCTTCCCCCCCACACACACATTCGTCTCTTCCGTGCAAGTCCAGTCCATTGCTCAAGACCCATTTCACACGCCACGAAGCCATTCTTCGCTCCCACAAAGTGCGCATGTTTCCTCATCACTGGGTCTTAGAGCCATTTGGACATTTGTGTCACCAGATTCTGCCTGCTGGGTTGTTACTTAGGCATAATTCTTATTTCTCACCCACTGCACATCTGTGTTTTAAATCTTTGAGGATCAGGGACTGTTCTCCTGGTCTTACTCATCTTTGAGCTTCGGGACACAATGCACAGAGAGAGCTGGAGACCCAGCTGGGTCGTGCAGAGCTGGCCTTTTGCACAGAGGCAGAAGGCAACGCTATTAGATGTTTAAATCTTTTCCCCCACAATCCCAATGCTCTAAACGTTTTCTTTCTTTTTTCCATCTCTGCCTCGATACTCAATTTTGGTCCTTGAAAGGGATGATTAAGTCCTCTTCTTGGCTTGGCCTGATGAGCACAGTGTGCCATTGAAAATAAACCTAGGTGATCTCTTCCCTGAGTTAGACAGAGAGTGGTTTCCAGGAAGCAGAAGGTCCCTACGAGATATTTGTCGGTCGGAGCCGAACAGTTCTGACATGAACGGCTTTTCCTCACAGAAGAGAGGGAATGTTAGCAGGACCTATTAATGAAGGGGCCATGGTAATTGGGACCAGTGGGGATATTCTACTTACTTTTGTAGCAATAAAAACACCTCCCACAAAATCAAAACATCAGGAAAAGCCTATCCCTAGCCCCCCTACAGGCTTCAACCTTGTTGTTGTGGAAAAGTCCAAGCCCACTGAGACTGGGGGTATTTTCTCAGAAGTTTGTTTATTTACATAGTATAAAGATGATATCTTCAAACTGGAAACCAACTGATCTCAGACTACAAAAAGAATTTTCCAAAAACAAATCCACAAGGTCAAGTTTCAGCGTCACAGAAGGGGTAATTTAGGCAAACTTGGCCAACCACAATAGACGATGGCAGATTAAATTACTGCTGTGGAAAAGGAATTTGCGTTTATAGACCTCAGGCAGCCCTGGAACCTCAGTGCAGTCTGAGCTGAGAGCTCTCCTGGAGAAGCTTGCATTTTATCACACCTACAGTTGGCCCACCTTAGGCTCTTTGTTCCCAAATGGTAGAGAGAAGGAACAGAGTAATGCAGATTGTAGAAGAGACTTTCACACCTTGGTGCCTTTATGTGCCTATTGCTATGCATTGCTTCACAAGACTAGAGCCATGGCTGATTTAATTCTCAACCCAGCGGCAGCAGTATTATTTATTGCAGAATGGATGAAAAGCCCAAAGTGTAACAGTGGTTCCTGGTCATTTAAGTTCGGAAATTGGTGGAATTTTCTTTTAGACTCAGACACATTAACTCTCCTGGAGCTCTTTGCAGTAAATTGATGCAAATAAAAGAGACCTGGTATGTACCTAGACACACCCAAATAAAATAAATCTGTATCTCCCTAGGTAGATTTCTTTATTATTTTACTTTTTCCATCCATCCATCCATCCATGCTTCCATGGAAAGCATACCCTGTGCTTCCACCATGCTAGGAGCTGGTATGTAGCACAAATAGGAAATACAGGATTTCTGTCCAAGGGCTGGCATTGCCTCTCCAAACATTCAAGCCTAGTCCACTTACCATATTCCCAGATGTTTACAAGGCTCTTTTAAAACAATAGGCCCTCACATGAGAACCTTTAGATGCCTCCATGAACTACGTCAAAGCATCAGAAGTTTGGACCAGAGAGTTTCACACAAATATTAAAGTATTGTAAGTGGCTCCCTATCTATAAAACAAAAACAAAATAAGTGGTTTCAATCAGGGGTGATTTTGCTCTCCAAGGGACACTTTCCATTGTATGCAGATGTTCTTGGTTGTGGTAGCTGGGGAGCTGGTGTTGGCATCTAGTGGGTAGATGGGTTTACCAGAGATGCTGGTAAACATGTTATAAGACAGTACTTCTAACAAGGAATTATAGCCCAAATGTTAGTAGTGTTGTTTGAGAAAACTTGTTTTAAAGCAATATAGCCATAAGAACTCATTTTTTCCTATTTTTATCAAGGTGGATAACTTATTTTGAAAACCTGTGAGGTACTTGCTGAGTTTACAACTTACATTTCCCATTAATGATGATAAGCGGTAACTGGAATTTAGTCCTGCCTGACTCCAGCGTGTTAGCAGGCATCTCCTTTTGATCTTCAACTTCCTGCTTCTAATGGCGTGAGCAGAAATCCTGTGCTTCTGCCCCAGTCACCTCTCTGCTTCTAACTCAGAAGGGTTCTGGGAGTTTACTTTCCCTACTTTAGCCATACAGAGTCTGCAAGCAAAGGGTAAGGTTTATTCAAGGTCACCCAGCCACGCCTGCAGACCAGCTTTCCGCCTCGCTTCCACTGTCTAATTATTCACTGGCCCCTGCGGGGGAAGCGTACAATCTTAATCAGAAAAGACCAACCCTACAGCCCACTAAGTATGTGAAGGTTAAGTTTAGTCAGGCAGGTGATTTATACTTGCTTATTTCCTTTAAAACCTCTATGGAGAATTAAGAGCTTTCAGCGAGGATGACAAGGAAGGAAATCCAATATTTTTAAAGTTCTGTTGTTGTTATTCTTCTCCAAGTATGAAAATATTATTCAGTCAAGAAGTCTGTGTGCCCAGGGAGGCTTGGGTTAGCATACATTTTTGTGAAGTCATTAACTCATCCCAGTTTGATCAAACAGAAGAGTCTGGCATTGCGTCTACTAGGAATCTCCTGATCATTGAATAATCCATCCAAACCAAAGAAACTGGGCTACAAAAACCAGGGTCGAGAAATCTAATGAGGAGTGTAATAGATCGACTGTTAGGGAGTTTCTAAAAAGTGACATGAAAACACTTGGTTTTGGTTAGAGGTATCCTAAATTAAGATGATGATTTTTATAGAAGTAATGGAATGGCCAGCTTAGTCAGGCCAGTCACTTCCTTTCCTCATTGGGAGGGGGGGGGAGGTTACAATTTACAGTATATACAGACCAGGAAACATCCTCCCTCTCTCCTTTCCTCCTTACTTACCTTCCTTTCTTCTGATATTTCTTCCTTATTTTCTTTATTTTTATGACCATCACAGTTGAGACAATACTTGGTGTCAAAGACATACTTAGAGTAGTCAACATTTTCTAAAGCCTTACTTACTCTTCAAAACTCGCCCCGGGGAGGAGCAGCTCTTGCGTTAGTGACCCCGCTGAGAAAGGCAGATGGAGGAAGTCAACCTCTGGGCAGCGGGATTCTCTGTTGTTCCTGACAAAACCCTTGCAGTGACTACAGTAGAAGGGGAATTGCGGGCTGGTTTAAAGTTCCGTAGCTTAGCATTTGGTGATCTTCACTGTCTCCTCCTCTTCTTCCCTCCACAGCCCCTTAGGCCTGTGCGATTAATTTGTATTCTCATCAGGGGAACCTGACTCAGGATGAAGTTGCACAGTCCCTGGAAAGATCGCCAGTTTTTCCTTACATGACTTTAAAATGCAAATGGCTTTTTCGTGGTGAACAAATCTGATTTAGTGGTAAATAAATTTCTTTTTTCTGGGTTACAGAAATCTGAGTGCCTAATTTCATGACAGAACAACTCAGCAACCAAGTGTGCTTCTTAATTATCCTTTTATCTAAATGTTGTCTGCCTTTTTTTTTTTTTTTTGCAAAAAATGACGTATTTAGTATCTCAAAGCTGTGCCTTCCAAACATGGCTCTCCTAAAATCTACATAACTGAATGAAGCATTTTCTTCTTTTGGTGGAAGCCAGTATTGTTTTGGTGCAACTCATAATTGCATTCTGTTAAAAAGCATGACTTTGTGTATTAGAATAGAATTTAATCCAGTTTAATGCTCCAAGGCATGAACAATCAATGAGATATGCCGGGGGATTCAACAATCTGACTCAAAGAAAACAAGGGTCAGTGGGTTTCTGTCATTATTTATCATGCCTAAACATTAGCATTCCAGGAGACAGCTCAGTGGTTCTTTGAAATAATCTGGAATTAACTTAGGTAGCCCAATGTTTCTCTGCCTGCATCTTGTTTTAATAAATCTATGAATTATAGGTTCAGAGCTCAAAAAACAGAGCAAGAGCTCTGAAATATCAGAGGGTGTGGCAACAACAGTCACAGTTGATACTGAGACAGACTAAATTGCATATATATGTTCAAACAGTTTTATTTCTTTAGTTTAAAGGGAGAAGGCTCACACTTTTCAACACATTTTCAAGTCCCCGAACTGAAAGGAATTAAAAGGCACCTCTGAACAACTCCGTGATAACTGACACTAACTGATGGCTTGCTGCACTAATGGGAGGATGGAAAGTCCACAAGGGCAGGCATTGGTGATTGTGTTCAATCTGTACCTGGAATATAGGAAGCACTCAATGAATATTTGTTAAATAGGGAAACGAGTCACACAAAAGCATTGTTAGATCTTAGTGTTCTATTAAATAGCTAAACAAAGACCACATTTTATTTAATAAGAATTGAATGTTGTTGATTAAAAAAACCTGTTGATCCAAATCTGATTAAGGCTAATTAAGCAGAATATTCACATGGCTAGAAATCCTAATTTTCCAAATATTTTTCTGATTAGCAGTTTCTCTACTTATAATTTCATCCTTTGGCTCATGTTGCCTAAGAAGATCTGTGGGGTTTTGCTGTGTCTTATAATATAGTGGAGAGCAGGACCAATAAAATGGCACTGGTCCGATCAAGATGCCATAAAGTGCATAAAACAAAGTGGAGTCACTCATGTCAGCCAAGATGGCTGCCAGACAGCCATGACACTTTGGTTCAAGAGGGAAACTACAGTCAGAAGAGACATATCTGGCAAGGAGACACACTTAAGATATCTGCTCACATGGTCTGAACAGACACGTCTGGCAAGGAGACACACCTAAGATACCTACACATGAGACCAGAACAGACAGGTCTGCAGAGAGGGACCACCCACAGATAGGCTCCTGGGGAAATTCCACACTTGCCAACAGGGGTGTTAAGCAGAGCAATCGTGTACCACCCATAGGCTCCTGGGTACATTCCCCACTTGGCATCAGGGGTGCCAAGACATTTATCGAAAAGACCCAGAAGGGGGGGGGTGCACACCATTTTCAAGATATAACTGGGGCAAGTTCCAGACCACTGCTGAGACAGCCGAGCTCCACACACCAGAGTGCTGCCCCATGCCACGCTGATCTCCCTTGGCATCGGCCACTGGAGGTTCTGCCTGCTGAACTGAGGATTTCGTCTGCCCACCTGCTGCCCACCTGGCTCCGGAGATCCTTCTCTGAAAGACACTGACAACTCCCTTGCCCACCGTGCCGTCTCCCGGACCTGCAGACTGAGACTCTGGGACTCGGGTTCATCATCCCCTGTTGTTAGAATGTGAGTCAGATATTAATGTATGTTAATGTTCTACTTTGAGTGAACCTGCATTCAATAAAAGCTGAATAAATAGCTTAGTTACTGTGTGTGACTATTGTCTACTCTTCGGTGCTGGACTGCTCAGCAGGCAGCTAGCAGAGCAGTTGCCCGGCTGACTTAGAAGAAAGACTACATCACAAACATATGCTTGTGACAAATATCTCCTCATTTGTCAATTTTCTGTGTGTCTGGACAAGACTAAGCAGTTCAGGCAGCCCTTCCTCTTCCAGTTGCCCCCACCCCCACCCCAGTGCCTCCTTGGAGCAAACCTTTGGACATTTCATTTATTCATCCACTCATTCATTTATTGCCTACATGTGCTTCAAAAAGAACATAAAAATCCTTCTGCTGTTCAAATGTTTGGAAAATGTTATAAAAGTTTTGTTTTTTTCCTCCAACCTCTATACTCACTGCTTTTCCTATTCTCAGATGACTTTTGGGGCCACAATTTGGGGCAAAAGAACAGGAATTTAGTGCTAGTTATAAACTTTTAATAATTAGAAAATTGAGAATGCCAAGGAACATGGTATGCCTGTATGAGAGTATGCAGAATAAAATATATTTGTTTTCTTAACAAATACATTTTATTGATTTTTATTTTAAAAATCAAATAATAGTATTGATAATAAAGGACAAATAATATAAATTAAAAAGTAAATGTTAAAGCACTTTATGCAATTTTTTAATATTACTGGCATGTTATAGGGATGGGAAACATTAATGCAAGTTCAAAATTAGTGACTTGAGGGGAAAATAGGAGTGGCTAAAAATAAGCAAATGGGTCAGGAGTGAATTACAAAGACCGTGTAAAAAAGTATAGGAGCCCAAAGATATCCATTTTCTTTCATTTTTGGCCAAATTTCCCCCTCCAACACTGCTAATAAAATGCATATTCACAATGAATTTAACTTTTCCGTCTCAGTCTCTGGCTTATCCAGCAAACTGTGCTGTTCTTGATGAACTGCTTCTGTCTTAGCTTATGTTTTGTGTCATTTTAATCTGAATTGTTTACATTGTGACGCCTTGAGGTTTTCATTGGCGATAGTTATTGAGTCCCAGGGAGGGCATTTAACTTTTTATAAATAATGACAGGGGCCACCAGGGTTATCTCGATAGCCGTTCTAGAAAGAGACAGGTCGCACTGACTCTGGACCTCGTGCGTCTCTGCTAACTGCTTTTAAAAGTCCTGCGCACATAGCACCATTTTACTCAGCAGTACTTATTGACCTACAAAAAGGTGCAAACATGGAACAGAGGACTCCATACAACTTTCATGCAGCTTCCCTAATGTTCACATCTTACCTAAAATTATAGCACAGTTTTCAACATCAGGGAATATAGTACTGTTTCAAAGGTAAAATGTATCCAGGCCGATGGTGCCATTGCTGCACTTTTCTGTCCCCTCTTCATTAGAGCTCCATTTCTCCACTCAGAAAAAGAGGGGAAAACAAGGGATCTCTACTCACAACAGGCAGCCCTGAGGGATGGACTCTTCTCTCTCCAGCGCTCTGCTTTTAGCTCTCTGGATTCTTCCTTCGCCACAGCATCGGGGTCTCAGACGCCCCACATCAGCATCTTAGCCTGGGGCTCAGAACACTGGCTAGTTCCGTATTAATTGATGGAGGGGGAATGGGGGGGGGGGGAATGGGGACATTTGTAACATTGTCAACAATAGTAGATAGGTAAATAAATAAATTAATTAATTAAATAACTTAAAAACCGTAAGAAAGACAACTCCCAGAATCTTACCAGGGGCTAATATTAATCATCCAAATCTCTACCTCATGCTGGTGCATACTATGTACTTAATATGAGGTTCATCTCCTTTTCAGTTAATACTGTTCCTGTATAGTAAAAAAGTGAATATATATATATGTGTGATAGCTAAACATATGTTCAACATACACATGTATTTTAACATGGTGTCAAAGCCTAGCCTCTGGTTTGTTTTGGCAATTTTCATAATACGTAGGTATGGTGACTATGTCTAAAAAAACCCAAGACTTATCTGAAGGGTCACACTTCTAGCTCACGGGTTCTCGTCACTGTTCTTCTTCAGCCTTGTTTTGCTGGGTGTGTGTGCGTGTGTGCGTGTGGCGTCGTGCGGGGAGCTGTTGGTTTGGGGTCAGTGCCATCCATCTCAGCTGTCTCCCGAATCAATGGAAAACACAAGGATGGCCTCGTGTTTTCCCTGACAAGAGACAAATCTCTCTTGAGAAGTTCTCCACTGTGGAGTATAAGAAAAATCCATCAGCAGTTCCGTGCTGACCTTTCTCGCTTTCAGAGATTTGTTGACAGGCTGCGCCTTGGTTTTCCTCACTGAAGAAACGAAGGAACAAGCCAAATGTGAAAAGTTCAAGGATCCGTGTGCTAGTCAGACTGGAAAAGATTTCTTTTCAAGGATCACATGCGGCGTCTCTAAGATCTTTATACTTACCATACTGCCCTCTTCTTACTCAAAACAAAACAAAACAGACCCCCAAAAGGGAAAGAAACCCTTTGCAGAGTGTTGTCCGGGTTGCTTAAATACCCATCAGAACCTCACTGCCAGCAAAATGACTAGAGGTCACTGGGTTGTGTGTGGTGGAGGCCACTTGAGCTCCTGGCCCATCAGAACTTCATCTGAAAGCACTCCGCACTGGTAGTTGAGAACAGCTAACTAACTTCATGAACTTTTGCAATGTCTGCTTTTTGAGGACTCCGCTCTGCCACAGGGAAACAAAAGACAAGCTCTAAGGAGGCCCTTCTTGCCTGACAAGTTTTCCTCTCTTTCCTCGACGGGAAACATTATTCTGGTGGCGTGGGTAAGATCCAGCATTTTCTCAGGCCACAACAGAGCGCCACGTCCGCTGGGCAGCCAGAGGAAATATTCTCCAAGTCTTGGCTGGTCTGCGAGCCTAGAACCTTCACCCTAATCCCCTTAAATCTTTGCCAGGTTTAACTGAGAATAATTTTTATTGTGTCATGCTGTTTTATTACCCTTAAATAAATCCACTATTATATATGAAAGCTAATAGATTTATGTGTAGTGAACCAAACACACTTGCCACACTTCTCTGTAATCTTAGGACATTTTAGGAAAGACTTAGAGAATGGTAGAGAGAAAAACGTCACGCGAGAGACGTTAGATTGCTTGGGAAACGTCTCGGTGGAATAGAGATCCATTATTGTCAGAGGGTTAAACCAGGAAAGGCAAACATACATTAAGGCAAAAATCAGTTCTGTGTTTGAAACTGCAAGCAGCAGGGTGCTTTTTCATCCATTACTTCCATCATAATATTTTCATCTTTTTGCCTCTGGGCATTAAAATGCAACTAATCCGCTGCTCACAACACCCATTAGCATAAACAATAAAAAATGAATGATCAGAGGATGCATTGATAGCATTTACATTTGTTTATTAAAATGTAGATATCATGGTAATGTCGGTGCCAGAGCAATTTGCATCATAACACACTGGACCGTTTGGGGGCTTTAATTCTGGTTTCTTTTATACTTGGCTATTGTATGTGCACGTGTATGTGTTTTCAAGAAAACATCTGTGTGCTGTTCAGCTTTTGTTTTTTGGTTTTGTTTGTCTCTGTTTTTGCTTTTTCTCTAAGTTTTCTGATGTCAGAAAATTGTCTACTTTCTAGGATAGGAAAAAGAAAAAATTCCCTCTAGCCGTCCCTTGAATGAGAGAATTCTAACCGTTTCTTTTCTGCAAAACCACACGCTGCCTCCGTGAAAACGATCAGCAGACAGACACGTTAGGCAGCCTTAGGCAGTCTGCCGCTGCGGTCTCTCCGCTGTCGTCCCAGGGCCCTGCTGGGGATGCTCCCTCCCAGTCTTGACCTCTGAACGACAAAGAAAGCTAAGGATGTAAGCACCTTTCAGCAGTGCAGGGACACGGGAAGTGTCCGTCTGCCCGCCGCAGCTGAGACTCAGGGCATGCACCCCCAGCTTTATTTAAACTGAGACAACAGAATCCTTCCCTCAATCTTCTGGAAACGAGAGAGGAGAATACCACTGTGATGTGTGTTTTCTTTCCTATTTTCCCTGAGTTTTTGCCTTTTAGACAGTACCATTGTGCAAATCAGAGGGTTTTTTCTTTAACAAAAATCCTTCCGGTAATTATCAGTAGCAATTTTGCTCTTCTCCATGGCTCTTCTCCATGGCTCTTTCAACAATTTCATGCCCTGCTGTACATCACAGTGCAAACTGGGGACGTCAGCTCAGTCTCTGGACTCAACAAAATCATATTTACATAGTTCGCTGTGTTGGGGGTGGTGCGGGGAACTTCACAGCATGAAGATAATGTAGCAGAATTATTTCAGCCCCCTCTCTGGGTGGCCTAATGGAAAGAGGCGACTTTCCTTTATACCTTATTAGCCCCTTGAAGTTAGTCTTTTTCTGACATAATGTGGAAGCAGTACAAAATGTATTCACACAACTTGGCTGTGCCATTTAAGATGAGTTTGGCCTTGGCAGTCCAACATTAACCACAGTGGAAAGGAGCACCTTATCCCACGTGGCACCTGGGAGAAAAGCCAAACAATGCCCTGGCTCCCTCTGCCACATGGGTTATCTCCTGGTGAGAGTGCCCTCATGCTGCTGGAAAGGTTCTCTGGCCCCACTGGGGAGGTTCGGTGCTACTCTGCACAAACCACTGGGCTGGGGGAACAGCAGCTGGGGACTACATGCAGGAGACAGCTCAGAGTTTTGGTGGAACCAAGACTTCATTTTAAGGGGCGGTATTATAAGCTGTGAGAAAATAAATACATAAATACATTAATAATGATCTCTGACCCTGGTTCCTGGCACAGAGCTCCTGAAACCTTTGTAATTTGCTAAGTGATCAATAAGAACATCTTTTGTTCTATCGAGGTGACTCTGGGTGGCCTGCCGGGTGGCTCTGGCATAGGGGCTGGTCTCCAGAAAGGCTGATAGGCCGTGATAAGAAGCTTGGGATTTTCACTCCCCCAGCCCGCCCCACCGCCCCTTCTCAAGAGAGGGGAGAAGGGCTGGAAATGCAGTTAATAGTTGATCATGCCCACATGTGAAGCCCTCCACGAACTCCCAAAGGTCTGAGTTTGGAGGAGCTTTCAGGTGGGGGACACATCAGCACCAGAAGCGTGATGCACCCCAACTCCAGGAGGACTGAAGCTCCTATACACACTCTGGACCTTCCCAGACCTTGCCTTGTGTATCTCTTTGTCTGACTGTCCAGCTGCATCCTTTATCAAGCTTTAATAAACTGTGAAACATAGGTGAGTGTTTCCCTGAGCTCTGCCAGCGGCTCTAGCAGAGTTTTGAACCCAAGAAGGGGGTCATTGGAGCCTCCTAGCTATACAGCCAGTCAGTCAGAAGCACAGTGATAATCTGGGCTTCCCACGGGCATCTGAAGAGTGTGCATGTGTGGAGGTGGGGAACCATCATATGGAACTGAGTCTTTAACCTGCGGGATCCGACACCGTCTGCGGTAGTGTCAGAGGTGAGTTCAATTGTAGGACACCCAGCTGGTGCCACAGAGAAATGCCTGGTGTGGGGAAAATCCCGCACACATTCAGTGTCTAGAAATACGAGAAGTGAGGGACTCTGTGTGAGTAACGAAGGAGATGCACAGGAGAGAGACACATGGTGGATAAGAATTGGGTTTTTCCTACGCAGCAGGAGGAAGACGAGATTTTCCTGTTTCTGAGGCCTCAGACGCAGGCTTAGGGAGAACATGAATGGGTGTCCGTGGGAGCAGGTGGTGGGAGGAGGGAAGAACTGAGTGGAGCCCTTCTCACTTGCCCATGAGCTTCGGGAAGGTCACCTCATGGAGTTGGACCTTAGTTTCCTGTCCAGTAAAATGAAGGAATCCATCTAAAGGATCTCTAATGTCCCTTTACCTCTAATGTTTTTTGATCTTCCATATGATTCCCCAAGTTCATTGCAGGATTATTTACAAAAGATAAGACATGGAAGTAACCCACCTGTTCATCAGTAGACAAATGGGTGAAGAAGATGTGGTACACACACACACACACACACACACACACAAAAGAATACAGGGCAAGACAAGTTGCGAGTGTGCAAAACACAGTTAACTTGCATTATTGTTTATTAATTATTGTATTATTTCCCATACGAACAACTACACACCTAATTTTGCCCCCCCTGCATCACTCAGCCACAAGAAAAGAAGGAAATCTTGCCAGTTGTGGCAGCACGGATGAACCCAGAGGGCATTGAACTAAGTGAGGTGCGTCAGGCAAAGGCAGACAAGTACCACATGATTTCACTTACATGTGGAGTCTGAAAAACAAAATAAACAAACAGGCAAAACAGAAACAGACCTACAGACACAGAGAACATTTCGATGGTGCCAGATGGGAGGGGAGTTGAAGAGATGTGTGAAAACGGAGGAGGAGTTAAGATGTACAGATTGCCAGTTATAATAAACACAGGCACGGGGATGTCAGCACAGCCTAGGGACTATAGCCAGTGATACTGTGATGACTATGTTTGGGGTCCGGTGGGTACTACACTTACAGGGGGATCACTTAATAAATTATAGAAATGTCTAGTTACTATGTTGCACACTTGAAACTAACATAATATTGCATGTCAACTGCAATTGAAAAATTAAAAAAATATTTAAAAATATGTTTTGATCTTAAACACTTGGGAAAAATCTTGGTAACTAGAGTGAGACAGGCAGCTTGGGCACCTAAGTACTACTTTTTCATTCACATTTCTAGGCCAACTGTAAAGTCAAGTGTAATACACTCCTCTTCTCCTGAGGTAAAGATACAAAATCCTGAGCCAGAAACATTTTTAGAGACTCTCAGGAGAGTCCCTGGGCCAGGCCCTGCACGCACATTGGCCTCTGACAGAGAAAGCTCAGAGAGGACAGTGCTGAGGTCTTTGCTCAGAGAGGACAGTGCTTTTAGATTATCTTTCTATTTGAAGAAGAAGCTGTCTTCCATATATGCAGGATTTTTATGAGTAGCCTAAGCTTAAAATGATCCTGGAGACAGCAGATGTGTGATTATAAATATACACAGAAAGTGGCAAGGTGTCCTTTCCAGGAACTCATTTCACTAGGCCCATTTATGGTAGATAATTGTGCTTCCTCCATTCCGGGAGCTTATTAAAAATTCTATACTCTACGAGCCTTTGGTGGAATACTTCTGAGGTGTTTCTATTGCTCTGAGTTTGTCATTTTTCTCTCTCCTATTAAGTACCTATATTTCATGGTACAATTCACCAAAGCTTTTATCATAGTTCCTAAGTGGAAGTAAAATTCTTCAGTAATAGGTGTAATTTTCATCAAATGATTGCTTTCCTGTTCTCATTGTTGGCTCTCTATTGCTTGATGGGAAAGGGTTGCTGGCCGTAGATAAAACTGTCTGGTTTGGAAGGATGAATAAAAACGAGGAAGCAATGGAGGAGCTTGTTTTTTGCCACAGAAGCTTATCAGAAGCCTATGTTCTCTGCCAGGCCCTCTCAGCCCATGTCCCCTGTACCCACATGGAAGAAACTACCACAGGGAAAAGGAGATTCTATGTAGGCCCCACCAACTTACTGTAATGTAAACAGTAAAGCTATTTAGTTTACGAACTGGATCTGGAGGGAAGAAAACAAGATACACGGTTCCGTTGGCTCTCTTTAGTTTCTATAGAGTATTTGCCCAAGTCATTCTCCTGCCCTTCCTCCTCCTCCTTGATATTTCTCTGCTAGTTGCCCAGAGGTGACAACACAAACTCATTCACTGACTCAGCAAATACTCACGAGCAAGCATCGCATGTGAGGCTCTGTTCCAGCACTAAGAATTCATCAGCGAACCAGATAGACCAAAAAATAAAAAAATTTAAAAAACCCAACTGCCCTGCCTTATGGAGTTTATATTGCAGTGAGAGGAGGGCAATAAGTAAATAAAAGTAAGAGGGTGCCAAGGGGAAAATGATGGAAGGAAGGGGTGTAGGACATGCTGGGGGCAGGGAGGGAGCTTCGTTTGAACCAGCAGGGTCAGGAAACACATTACCCAATGGTGACATTGGATCAATGACCTAAAGAAGATACAGAAATAAGATGAATGGATAACCAGGGGGTTGTGAATTTTGGCCTAAACAACCGGAAGAATGGAATTGTCATTTATTGAGAAGGGAAAAGCTAAAGGAGAAGCAAGACATCTCGAATTTGATGCCGAAGATGGTAAGTGTTAGGCACAGGGTGGGGCAAAAGTAGGTTTACAGTTATGAGTCCATGAGACACAGTTTATTCTTGTATTATTACTTATTGTGTTTTTCATAAGAACAACTGTAAAGCTACTTTTGTTCCTCCCTGCATTTGAATGGAATTATCCACAGGAAACAAGGAATCGGAGTTCAGGTGGCAGGTCCATACTCAAAAATATAAACAGAAATTGCCCTACCCATGAGAATTAAGACACAGCCTTGTGTGCCTTAAGCAGACCTTCATTACTCGTTAATTATGCTAGGCAGATCAGGACAGGGGATTGTCTAAAAAACACCTCTATTTATTGTAACAAAATATATGTTTCCTAATGAGGTGGTTTTAAAACATTTTCCCAAGTCCTTTGACATGCTTCTCATCAAGAGGGGGAGTCTATGTCCCCTTCCTTTTGTTACAGAACAGACCCAAGGGGGGGGTGAACAGTGTACTATTACCAAAAGGAACCCCCCTTTCTCTCTGGGAGTCCACCCCACCTATTAGGTTCGCCTTGCCCACCGCCAGAGGAAAGACATCTCTCCGTGCCAGAGATTGGTGAAAAGGAAAGGATTTTTTTATTTAAAAGTTATACAGACTTAGAGTAATGACTTAATGTCTTCATTAAAATACTAAAGTCCTTTAGAATACCCACAGACACACACAGTCCTTCCTTCTCTCTCTGCAAAGTCCGGGTACCGTATCTCAGGAAAAGAAGTAGAAGTCCGTGATTCAGGCTCCCGGCACCATCAGCTGTGTTGCTGCCAAGGGGTCCCCACTCTGCCAAAGCTACATGGTCCTCTCTCCCTTCTCTGCCAAAGCCGTGTGGTCCTCCCCCTTTTCCTTCAGGACCCCGTGGTCCTCTCGGAGGTATGGCTGCCACGCCTGGGTTTAAATCCCAGCACCTGTCTTCCTCTGCAGCCCCATTTCCGACTCCTCCTACAATCAGATACACCTGCCAGCATCCCCGTATTCTTCCAGCTTGACCGGGCTGCTATAGTAAGTCTGGGCAGGTGTGGCCCCATAGCATGGAGCCAATCATCTCCAAGCTCTCATGCAGGCTCTGTAACCAGGGGGAGTTGCCTCCCAGTTACATCATGGGTGGAAGTCACTCCCATCTCTCTGGCTCAAAGCATGGCCACAGCTATTTAACATATCCATGAAACCAGTTAAAGGTTATAGATATGTTAAATGACCAGGCCAGGGGTTAGCTGCACAGCTGTTGCTATACAAAACAGCTCTGAATGGCCCTGTTCCATGTGTCCCTTCCTCCAGCTCAGGCTTGTGGGGGTGAGGACGTCCTATATATATTTTTCTAATATTTCCTGGACATCTTGAGTTCTGGACCCCATTACAAATCCCTATTTGGGGCCCCCTTCTTGGCTGTACCCTGTTATACTTTGATCTGAGCAGACCCTTGGGACTATCTTCATGAACTGGGCATGACAGAAGTGATGTCACAGAACTTCTGAAACTAGGGCAAAAAAGGCAAGTTCAGCCCCCACTTTTGGGACATTCACCCTTGGAACCCAGCCACCATGCTATGAAAAAGCCCAGGTCACGTGAAGAAGCACACGTGGAGAGAAACCGAAGCTCCCCACAGAACAAACACCCAGGCCGACAGCTGGCACCAGCCCCGCAGCCACGTGAATGTGCCATCTTGGAAACAGATCCTCCAGCCCTCAGCTAGGCGGCCCCCAGTCTGCGTGGAGTAGACATAAGCCTTCCCTACTGAGTCCTGTCCAGATTGCAGATTTGTGGCAAAATAAAAACTGTTGGTGTGCAATCACTGTTGGGGTAGTCATGGTTACTTGGAGACTTAACTTGTAACATATCACTGAGTGGAATGTGGTGGGTTTCTTTGTCGTCTGTTTGTTTTTAAACCGTGTATCCTTCTGTCCTGGGCATTATCTAAGTGCACGAATTAGGTACGCATGAACTGTTTGTAAATGAACGAGTGAGCCAAGACGAGCAGCTGCGGCCGCCTCACACGCTGAAGGTGGGGAGTTTGCATTCACTAAAAAGGTTCTGAGTTTGGAGAAGTAGCTCGGACTAGGAAAAATTCTGTTCGGGGTGGTTAAAAATTGCAATTTGCTCCAGAGCACATAAAACAGGCTCTCCAAGAATATTTGGTTATCCAAGAAAACTTACCGACAATTAGTCATTTACTTTGGGATTCACTTCTAAAGCCTTTTCAAAAACAATGCTGCTAGCCACGAGGCGTCGCTGGCTACTTAGCGCCAGAGCCTGTCATTTGCCCAAGAGGTGGGTGGGGAACAGATTTGGTTGCTTTAATAGCCACTTGGAGCTTCATATTTTGATTTGATTTGCAAATGTATTCCACAAGATGTATATAGTCCAAGCAAGGGGATTACATAAGTTATTTGTGCTCCAAGTTTTCCTCTATGCAGAAAATCACACCACGGTGGGGCCCTTGTGTTCGTGGATAAAGGAGAGGGAATGAAAGGGGATAGGCTCAGGGACCTTGCAAGAATCCTCTATGAGAGGATTATTCCTGAGCGACCAGCCTAATGGGAAGATGGTGTGCATGGTTT
The DNA here is from genome assembly GCF_022682495.2 of Desmodus rotundus. Lineage (NCBI taxonomy): Eukaryota > Metazoa > Chordata > Mammalia > Chiroptera > Phyllostomidae > Desmodus > Desmodus rotundus. The sequence goes on along the minus strand of NC_071388.1, from coordinate 13,158,474 downwards.
GGCCAAAATTCGTCTTTCTTTTTTCACATCAGCGTGGCGATGCACGGCATTACCCAGGTAATGAGAGGGCTGATGGAGTGGGGACGTCCTCTTTTGAAATCTGTTTGGTATTATGGATAAAGAGATAAGAATGAAAAATACCCTCCACTTCCTGGACACTCTCCTGAGTAGGTAACAGCTGTATGCCATTTATTACATATCAGACAATGTTCTAAACCCTCTATGTGTTAACACATTTAACCCTCATCAGTGCAGTGTGAAGAAGTACTGTTACCTTATTTCACAAATGAAGAAACAAAGGCCCCATGGAGGCAGAGCCTGACTCAAAAGTCTGCTTTCTTGAAGCAGATGCTAAACTAAGTATTAAAAAACAAAAACTGAAGAGAACAATATTTTTTTAAAGAAATTGGTTTAAACATTATTCATAATAGTAAAAAAATGCCAAAACATGAATACCCTTATGCTGTGTTTAAGAATTTTTTTAAAATGACATGAAAATATATGCTATTAACGCAGGTAGAAAAGCAGGGTATAGGGTGGGTTATGAGATGTGAAAAAAGGGCAAGTGAGTTACGTGACTACATGCTGGGAGTGTACGAGGTCTGTCCGAAAGTGCCCAGCCATGTACTATGAAAATGGAGACATCTACTGAAGATACAAGAAACGCTTTACAAAGGACAATGACACCTCAGTTCCCTTCAGAGTAGTTAGTCACCTTGGGACCTCACACAGTCCTCCCAATCGCCATAGCAGCCCTGTTATATTTTCCTGAATCTCATTCATGGTCTGAAATCTCTTCCCTTTCAAAGGTGATTTTAGTTTGGGAAAAAGCCAGAAGTTGCAGGGCACCAAATCTGCATTGTAGAGGGGCTGAGTCACCTGGGAGATTTGGTGTTTCACCAAAAATCTCCTCTGCGTGAGATGCGATGCATGAGCAGGCGCATTGACCTGATGAAGCTGCCAATCACCAGTTGCACATAGCTCTGGCCTTCTGAGTCATTCAAATACTTTCCAGTTTCTGCAGAGGAATGTTCAGACTTAATGCAAAATCTGATGTTAGATTCGTTCCTCTACTGTCTCAGTCATTTTGCATGCAACAGCCACACAGTACACATGCTCACTCAACAGCATCTACCACTCTCCATTGACTAGTACAGTGAAGTTGTCATTGTTCACACATGTGCATTGCAGTCCACTCTCCTTGGCTGCCAGGTTACCGGATGTCCTGCAAACTGTTCTTGTTATGTTAACAATGGCCGGACTTTTTCTGGATAGACCTTGTATATACAAAAGTATTAACACAATTTCTGGGTGAATGGTGGAATTATGAGTGAATCCTTTTTTCTGCTACATTCGGTATTTTCTGCATTTATTAAAACATGTTATTAAAACAAATATAGGAATCTGAGCTTGCAACTCAGGGTAAAGGTCTAGTTCAAGCTTTTGCTTTGTACGGTTATAACTAGCATTATCCATGTGGCTGAGATTAGTCAGAACTGGTACATGGAAGAGAAAGCCGAGGACAGAACCTTGAGGTCCACTATCCAAAGCAGCAGTTTTTGACATTTCATGGCTTATACAACCATGGCGGGATTGGGAGGTGTAATATTGAATCCGGTCCAAGATGGGGTCCAGGGAATTGCATTTGCGGTGGGGGGGCAGGGCTTGCAGGTAATTCTGATGCAGGTGAATGAGAGAAGCCGTTAGGAAACACAGATCTGAAGAACAGCACCCCATGGAAGATGCAAGTAGAAGGCAAAGGACACAGTCATGGCCAGGAAGCCAAAGGACTTTGGAGACAGTATGTGTAAAACAGATTGAAAAGTACAATGTGTTATAATAAACAGTTGTCCTCCCTGGCTGCATATTAGAATCACCTGGGGGAGCTTTTAAAACAAATGAGTGTGGGGATTTGCTAGTAATGGGGTTATATCTCCCTCTGCAGCACTGCTAAGAGGAAGAGACACTGAGCCCACAAATGACTTGTAAGTGGAGGAATCAAACAAAACTACACAAATGCCGAGAGTGCGCCCCCTGCCGGCCTGCTTTAGCCACCGCAAGCCAAAGTCTGTGGCAATGATGGGTAAGGAACCTGAAAATCCCTTGGAGAGGGGAGTGGAGCAAGACCCTTGGGGAAAAAGCAGGAAAAACCACACCCAAAAGAGAAAGGAAACAATATACAGGGTCTGGCAGAAATAAGGCCTGCTTGAGTGTGGTTGGCAGGGTAATAATATGGGTATAATAATTTGTAGTTTTAATTTGAACATTCTACTTAAAATGTCATACTGTGAGCTTGAGTGTGATATTATTGTTATAGATTTTGTAATAGAAAATTTTGCAATAAGAAAGGGCGTTATTTGTGCCGGACCCTGTATACAAAATAGTAACCCCGAGAGGACCCAGTAGTTCAGAGCCCTGGCTATGGAGAGGGGGCTAGGGTGTGCAGGACCAGAGGTTCAGATGTGAGCTCCTGGGGGTCGCCAGAGTCCATGGAGAAGAGGGGGTGTCCTGGGAGACTGGTAGTAAAGGGAAAAAGAGCAAAATGAAGGCTCCTCCAGAAAACAGGAAGAGGACGACACATCAGCTCTTTCCCTCCTCTCCCTGTCCCCAACCATCTGTGAAGGACACTCACAGAAGGCAGCAGAACAGGCAGGAGAATGTGGCACAAGGTGCCCTGCCTGCAGAACGGACAGGAGCAGAAAATGACAGGTCATTTCCTCAGACAAGGACCGCAAAACACCCCAAGTTGTGAACAAAAGATTTTCGTCTGGCCAAGTTTCCTTCCATCCTCAGCAACCATAAATTTGAAGAAAACTGAAAACACAACACTCAATATTAAGTAAAAATTGTTCAATGTGCATTTGGGGAGAGGGAAGATACCCTGAAAGAGAATACAAAAACTAACAGGGACATCAAAGGGGGAAAAGACAAAAAGGAAGAAAAGAAACGAGAGCTGATGGAATTTGGGAAATAGGAGAATACCATGTAACCGTATCAGTGATAAAGAACAATTATAAAGTGCCCAAAGGGTTCAAATAAAAACTTAATAAAGGATATTGGATAAAAGAAGGAAAACCACCAAGAGAACGAAAACAAAGATAAAGAAAATAAAAAGGATCAGAGAGGAGGTTGAAATGGAAATGAAGCAAAGGAGGCTGCAAGTTTGCATTATTGCTGTCTCTGAAGAAGAAAATACAAATAATGGAACAGAGTATAAAACTCTGAGAAAGTTCCAGATATAAATGAACTGATTCCACACATTGAAAGGGCTCAGAAAGGGGGAGGAAAACTGACCACAAATAATCAACTCTGAACACAGCTTTGTAAAATGATTAGACTGTAAAAATACAGAAAAAAAAATCTCAGATCCTCCAGGCTAAAAATGAAAAAAAAAAAACTTGCAAAGGCAAGAATGAGATTGGCTTCAGATTCCTCAAAAATAACATACAAAGCAAGGAAACAGCATGTAGTAGCATTTTCCTTAAGTTAAGAAACTTAAGGAAAAGTAAGCTGCCTTTCAAGTTTCAAGCGACAGAAAATCAGTTCTGAATTTGCCGGAACTGCAGGAATACCGTGCACACGGGCTGTTGCCAGGGAATTTCCTGGCGGGTGGGCTTCATCCAAGCAAAGGACATCTGGGAACAAAGGACTGACGGCATGTTTCATGTCCCTTATTGGACTGTGGAGCTAAGACTAAAATCGGATGCGCTCCTGGGCTGAAAACAGTAAGTTGCATGCAGAGCAAATGCAACTGAAAACTGGTAGAAGAGAGAAAAGAGGGAAAGTAGAGGAAGAACAGGGACTGCTGCGTAGGTGGGGAGTAGGAGCCCGTGGCTATCATTTAGAAAGGACAGAAAAAGGTCACTTAAGGAAAAAGAGGTTAAGAGCACTACAAAAAGCATTAGTGCAAAAGTAACCACTAGAATGAAAACACACAAAGCTTCCTATAAAACACACACTCAAGCACATGCTCCTACACGCACACCAAGAGCCACCCCCGCGCTGGGACACAGTACATGTGACACGCTCAGTAATTCCAACACGAGATTTGAGACATGACAGAACAGAGGGCAGCAGTCACACCACACCACGGAATGGGCCTCACTTGCCTGTTAAAAGATTTTCCAGTTGGCTCGCAGAGCGGAAGCCCAACCCTGTCCTTGTACAAGACAGACACACGCTTCAAACGCGAAGCTGAAAATCGAGGGTGGAAAATAAAGGCTGAGATAAAGACTTACTGGACAAATGCAAACAGGAGACAGAGGGTTTGCAATCAGGAGAACAAGGCAGGCTTCAAACCCGGCGCTAAAGACATAAAGAGAATTCAGAGAGGTATAAAACGGCCCTTGAACATATGGAAAAATATCTAACTTTACTTGTAATAAGACAAAAATTAAAACTGTATTGAGACGCCAAGCCTCACCCATAAGGTTGACCACGCCAAAGTCCCTGCAAATGTCACTCGTCTTTGGCTTGGGCGCCTACTGCTATCATCCTATTTGATGACACTTTGAATAATCAATAACCCATTGATTATTCCCCAGACCATGCGGAGAACCCTTTCAATGCACCTCAATTTGAGAACTAAGATTATAAGGCATTAACTTTTCATAATTCTAACATGTATGTACTTTAAAATTTTTCTTCAATGACCAGATCTAACCCTTGCAGTTCCTGGGATTGAAGGCTGGCCTGGGAGAAACATCCTGTATTTGGGAAAGTTGGGTTTCATTTCATTAGTGTCATTGGAAAAAGTTTTGTCAGAGCTAATTTTACCTTGTTAGTCACCTCTTTTTGGGTCCAGCAAAATGGAGCTGCAGCTTATACACAAACTGTCGCGGGTTCCACATCCTCGTGGAGCAGTCGTGTCTAACTGCCCCTTCACAGGGTGAGGGAGAGGATAATTTGTTCTGATGAAGGCAGGACATGCTCAGACGCATTTTAACTGAGCCTGCTCATTGTGCAAAATGACATGAGGAAAGGATTTTGTTGTAGTTGAAGAGGTCACAACGGAAAGCTAAAACGTGCTGGCCGATCCCCAGGTCACCTGGTACGAGGCGCAGCTCCGCAAACAGCAGTCCGTGTGTCCCTAGGCCTTCTGGATGGCAGGTGGGTAGGCTTCCCCACTTAAAGATCATGTACACACGACTTCGTTTTAAAGGGGGGATAGAACAGTGGCTCTCAAATGGGGATGATTTTGCCCCCCTAAGGGACACTGGACATCTGACAATGTCTGAAGACTTTTGATGAACAAAACCGGGAGGTGCTACTGTCATTTAGTGGGTAGAAGACAGAGATGCTGCCTACAATGCCCAGGACAACCGTGCATCCTCGCCCCCCCTTCCCCACCCCACCATCCCTCAGCAAGAAATTCTTCCTTACGAACTACGTCAATTCTGCCAGGGTCCAGAAATCCTGTTTTAGAGAAAACTGGCTGTCAGCTGGACTTAATTTTTATATACGTACAACTTTTCTATCTTACTTGGGACTGTTATGGTCCATCAGAATGTTTGTGTGCCCCCAAATTCCTGTGCTGAGATACTGATGCCCAATGTGATGGAATTAGGTGGGGGCTTTGGAATGAGTAGGTGATGGGGGTGGAATCCTCATTAAGGGGATCGGTGACTTATAAAAGTAGCTCCGGCAGGGCCCCCTACTCCTTCTACAACATGGATTCAAGGTCTGGAAGAGCCTTCCCGGAGCACGCTGGCACCCTGATCTTGGGCTTCTAGTCTCGAGAACTATGAGATACATTGATGCCATTTAGGCGCTACCCAGTCTGTTAAAAACATGGAAACATTCATGAAATGGACTGAGACGCCGAGGAGGACCAAGACCAGGCAGCAGAATGCTTTGGACCAAAAAAAAGTGGAGTTAGGCCGGTGAGGCATGTTCCCAGCACTGGGGGTGTGCACTGGCCCCATGGTTCCTTCTCAGACGTACAAGAATAGGTGTGCATGTCCAGTGTGGGAGTACAGGAGGTTCCTCGCTAGTCCTTAAGAGGACTAGCTCACCTGCCGGGTTTCACCATGGAATCATTCACACCAGCACAAGGGCGCTCCTCCAAGAATGTTTTTATTTACATGAAAACACCATTTTATACAAATTGAAGACAAATCTTAAAGAAGGGCTTGCCCAGGCATGCTGTCCCCGTTCCCTGATTTCGCCTCTTTCCCTTTCATCTTTTGGCATCACAGAGGAAATGTCTCAGACTGGTTACAGGGAACCACATCTGCCTCCTTCCCCCCAAAATCACTCTGAATATGTAACATCCACCCGCATTCCTCAAAGAAAACTCTTGCCCAGGGTTACTTTATTTAATTTATTTATGTAATACAGTGTAGAAAGCTATTATGGTCATAAGCAATGACTGTACAATCATCCTGTGGAAATTTTTTTGCGGGGGAGAATTCTTGGTAATTTGAGACCAGCAGAGCAGTCCCTCCCCCCACCCCCACCCCCACTGATAAAAGTGCTTAGAAGGAACAGGGATTCTTTTATTTATCAAAGATCCAAAGATACATGGACCAAAAAAATTTCAATTCCGAATGCCTAATGTGTGCACATAAAACAGGCACAAAGCAATGAATGTGTATCCTCGTAGTTCCTGTATCACAAATAGAGCGGAGGCAGCAACCTTACAGTGAAACGCAGTCACGGAAAAAGTCCTCTACGGCGTGTGGAACACTCGGAAGTGTAGAACTCTAGAACGCAGGGTGGTCAGGAAAAGAATGCTTAGGCAAGAGAAGCAGCTGAACTCCCACGTCCACATGAAGCGTCCCCCATCGATTCTTAAAGCATGTTTCAAGTAGGACTTAACTGGGTCACAAACCACAAGAATAATATACAACTGGCTAAGGGGCTACGTGATAAATAATCAGGAGAGAAGCTAATCATGCACTAGGTTTGATACAGCTAAATTCTTTACAGTACACAAAAACCATTAGTGATGTAGTGTAGAGACCAAAATGGAAAGAGAGAGAATACATTACTGATTTGTGTATTAATTCAAGTTCAGGCATCTACTTGTGTTACAGCACAGCTGTCAAAAGGCGGTAATGAGTGAATAATAAAACAGAAGGGTTTGTTTCTTTCCACAATATTCTATAAATGAACACCGATGGGTCGTGAAGCAATGGTTTTGCTGTCCAACTTCGGAGGCTGCTGTGGCGGTTGGTCTAGTTCTGCATCTGCTCGAAGAACTTGTAGGTTGGGTTTTCGTAGCCATTCTGCTGCATCTTGGAGAGGTGGCGCTCCTCTGGGGTCACAGCAGCATCCACCTGAAAGCAAGCACAAGGAAAACTGAGTAAAAAAACCCCCCCAACCTTTAAAGAGTGCACGTGGACAAGCTGTGAGATGACAAGTACGGTACTCTTCTTTTGCCAGGATGGCAGACCACCCACACTATTCTTTCCGTCTTCTGCACGTTGACCCCTGGAGCAGAACCCTGTGCCTGTCAGTTGCGCAGATGCTCCATCTAGCCACCAGGTGGCGCTTCACACCTTGACGTGCTCATTGCTTGCTTCCCCTACTCAATAGGAACTAGATAACACATATAGGTCAGAAAATTTATTTTTTCCCCTTCCCTGTTGGCTCAAAAGATACACATGAAAAAAAACACCCCACGATAGAAGACTGCTTTACTTGAAAGTGTGGGGGTAAATAGAAAACCCCCCAGAGTATCAGGAAGAGAAATCCTGCAAAGTCTCCTGGGAGACACTCAAAGCTGGACTGCGCTATCTTCCCAGGTTGAATCTGTCCTTGTTTTCACTAAATTCAATGTGACAAAGAGAGGTCGGAGGCTCTTTTGATTAAAATGACAATACATGTACATCAAAGGGGTTCTCAGTTGGCACAGAAAAAAATCAAAAATATAATAAGGACATGCCGTTCTCAATTATCTTTTCTTTTTTTAAAGTGAGCACTAAGGCCCTATAGAAGTATTTCCTGCTAAAGGTTTAAAAATAAACCCTCTGTTGATATGGTGCCTTATCTCTAAAGATTAGGCCAGCAATTGTAAACTTGCCTTGCCCCCCCCCCCCCCCCCCCCCCCCGTTAGGACAGAGCTGTGTGGAAGCATGCAATGTACTCTCTGCACCCTGGGCAAGGTGTGCACCCTGTCCGGTGGGGAGTGGCTGTTCAGGGGTCCCATGTATCTGCTCTACCTCTCAGAGTGCACAGAAAAGATGAAGTACTTAACTCTCCACTGAATGAGTAAACACTTGCGTTTGTTATGCTTTTTAAAATTTCTCTTCTGCAAAACCAATGGAAGATGAAGAAAAAAAGGCAACACCAATGTAACCAGAATGCAGAACCCATTTTCCAAAGAAAGTTAAGAGGCAGAGTGCAGAAGATGGTTTTTCCTTCAAAGCGATCTTTCTATTCTGCACATGATGGAATGGAGCTCCCCCACAATTTCCAGGAAAATACTGCAGGCCTGTCCCCCACGGCTGAGAGCTGCAAAGCGACGTTCAGTTCCTTGTGTGGTCTCCCCCACACTGCCGTCCCACTGCCACCAACAGAGGGAAGAGAGCTGAGTGGGCGTGTTGTTGGTGCTAAGACACCGTGTCTGGGGAGGGGGCCTGATGTGACACCGTGACGAGGCCACACTGTCTAATGAACGAACAACCGGGACTGAAAGACTGGTGCGGCCACTATGGGACACAGTATGGAGGTTCCTCAATAAACTAAAAATAGTCACCACATGACCCAGCAACTCCACTTCTGGGTGTTTATCAGAAGGAAATGACTCCACAATGTCAAAAATATATCTGCACCCCTGTTTGCTGCTGCGTTATTTACAATAGCCAAGACATGAAAACAGCCTAAGTGTCCACGGACGGACGAGTGAACCACAAAAATGTGGCACACACGCACACACACTGTCATTCAACCACGAAGGAGAAGGACCTCTTATCCTCTGTGATAACATGGATGGACCTCGAGGGCGCTTGGCTAAGTGAAAAATGAGAAAGAAGAAAACGGGGTGATATTAATTTCATGTGGAATCTGAAACAACACCAAACTCAGATACAGAGAACAGTGTGGCGGTCGCCACAGACAAAGAGGTTGGGGGTGAGTGAAATGGGGGAAGGACATGAACTTCCAGTTACAGAATAAGTCAAGGCATGGGGATGTAATGTACACCATGGTGACTCGTGTTCACAGCACTACGCTGTGTACTTGAAAGTTGCTATGGGAGCAGGTCTTAAAAGTTCTCATCACAAGAAAAATCTTGTAACTCTCTGAGGTGATGGATGTTGGCTACACTTACTGCGGTGATCGTTTCACAACATGCACACGTATCAAATCATGTTGTGTAACTAAAACTAATACATTGTATGTCGATTATGCCTCAGTAACACTGAGAAGAGGATTTGACTGAGACCCTCAGAGGACACTGTTCAAATGGACGCTCAGCGTCACTGGCCTTATGGGAATAACCTCCTCTGTCTTCCCACCAGTGGCAGTGTTATTCAAACTTGGGCGTCCCTGCTCTGTGTCACCTTTTAACTGAGATGACAAAGAATGTCAAGGTGAAAAAGAAATCTGGCTGCGGAGATCCACCTAAGCCGCTATGTTTTTCCGAGTGCAGGAAAAGCATAATGGTGCTGGAACGCTGAGGTGTTATAGCTGCACGTCCTCCGGGGGCCGCAGCAACTCCTGCACCGACGGTCCGCTGTCATCCGCATTTGTCATGTGCAGAGGGACACCTGATAATTCAACAGTTTATGTCCCCTTTAAAGCACAAAGCCAAGCACTTTAGAGAGCCCTGCCAGAAACGCAAGGCTCAGGGGCTGGTGTGAAACCCAGGCAGTAACCCTCCTCATTCTTCACGGGCTCTTTTCCTACTTGTACCTCCTCTGTCCCTGGCCACCAGGAGGTGGCTCCTTGTGTCACCATTCCTGCCATGGGGGACTCCGCCCTCAGACCTCCGAGGGCCCAGAAGCTACAGGAGAAAGGGTTATCTTTACAAATGGCACCCAGGGAGTAGAGATTATAGCTTTTTTTTATCCCCAATCCCTTGGGAGCAAAATGTGAAACATGAATCCCCATGGTCACAGATAAACCGGTAACTGAAGGGAGAGCTTGGGCTAAGGGCGAGTCTTCTTTTCCAGCAGGCTCAGCAACCTGTCACTCACGGCTAAGCAGCAGCACTGTGTGGGCCACCACGTGACCGCACACCTGCCAGCCCACTGTCACCCTGTGCAGAGAAGCACCTTAACACTACGTCCCTTAAAGCGGAGCCGGGGGGAGTTGGAGCCAGGGGTGCTTGTTCTGGAAGGAATGACAGGACAATGATGTCAGCAGGGACGGCTGTCACTTGCTGAGATGAAAACAAGCATGCACGCCACCCCTGAACATTCCCTCCGACCTTCTGAACTGCACGGCAGCGGTGTGATCTGCGGTGTGATCTGCGGTGTCTGCGTTCGGCCCCTGGTGCAGCCTGCGGTCTTCCCGAGAGCCCGGGCTCCGGACTGCACACAGCTGGCCTGCAACGGGCCCCACACAGCCCGACCCGCCTTCTCCTAACAGAGCCTTGGGTAGAACTTCTGAATACTCTTCCTACTCCTTTCTCTCTGAACTTGACTTTTTGGAACCACTTATCCCTTCACTACATCCAGAGGAATTGACAGCTCAACCATCACGCATAGAGATACAATTGTACTTGGTCTCTTCAGTTTCCAGTTCTCCCGTCACCGCACGGTCTCTGGTCTAACAGGCACCTTAAACCAGCGAACACCACGTTTTAACTGTATTCTGGACGGCCACCAGCAAATGTGTGGTGATGGTGCGCCTTTAAAGCGTGGCACCGGGTTAGACCAGACAACCGAATCCTGACCCCTGCAATTCTCCATTTCAGTTCCTCCAAGCGGATAAGGAGAGAAGATAAGCTAAAATGTACGTAGTAATGACAGAGAGCAAGAACATAAAGGAGCCAGTAACTGGGCAGAAAAATGAAAGCAAAGCAAAGCAAAAGCAACCACGTTTTCAAACCCCCCGCGTACACCCCCCAGCGTTACTGTCTGTTCAACTGTGTACACTTTCCTTTTCTTCATTATAATCTGAACTCTTGATAAGTAGTCATGTTTAATGCCCATATCGAGGAATTCTTCAGGTGGGCTCTGGAACCTTCCCTCTGCCTTCACAATCACTTTTGATGTTTCCCCCTGACCTTCCAATGTCTCGTCCTACCGTTGCCTTCGGGACACGTTAGGGTTCTGAGTCCAGCCTCACTTTTTCTCACCTCTGCTTCCCTTTTCACCTGCCCGTACGGTCCAGCTGCCCTGTAACACCTTGTTAGTGTCACCTTCTTACCAGGGCAAGAGGACCCCCGAGGACAGAGTGTTTTTATAGTATCACCAGCATGACGGCACATCCATCAGAAAAAGGCACACGCCATCACTCCCCAGAAAGCTAAATAAGCTACTCTCTTCTCATTCAGTCGTTGACGAGATGGCTGGGGGTGTGGAGAGACTTCTGGTGTTCCAGTCAACAGATCGGTGAAGAAAAATGTTTTCCACCCTATAATCAAGAATTTGTGTCCTCCTCCCCCTTAATTTTTGAAAATTGAAATATATTTGACATATAACATTATGCAAATTTAAGGTGTACATGTTAACTGGATATATTTATTCACTGTAATATAATTGCCATTGTGGTGATAATTAGTGCCTCTATCATGTTAGAGAATTATCTTTTCTTTGTGGTGGTTGGAATAATTAAGTCCTAGTCTCTTTGAAAGTTTGATGATTCCAACATTTCTATGTTTACCATCCTGTGCATTCACTACTCACTGCAAGTTTGTGCCCTGAAACAACACCTGCCCGAGCCCCCTCTCCTCTTAAAGGTGAGGTCTCCATTTAGGAGGACTGGAAAGAGCTACAATACAGATCTTCAAGTATCCACTGTCATGGACATCAATGACATCAATGACATCAAAAGTACCATCTGCTACTAAACAGAACCCGGGGTCAATGGGCTTCGAGCTTTGCAGGACCAGATTCAAACAGGCTTTGGGCTTCACAGAACCAGATTCAAACAGGCTTTGTGCTTCACAGAACCAGACTCAAACAGGCTTCGGGCTTTGCAGGACAGGATTCAACATGAGCAACAGTGGATAACTCAGCTGGAGCCAGGCTCCCCAGCCACCAAAGAGGGCGGCACATTTGGGAGGCAGTGCCACAGAGGGCCACCGTGTCACTGCTTGCGGCACAAACAAGGCACAGCGATCTCCTTGGGAAACCGTGGTTAATGGCTCAGAGAAGGAATCTTTGGCCTCACGGCCGACCAATCACTAAATCAATGTCTACTGTTTATTTTTTAAAAACGAAACCCGGCAACTGCTCATTTCCCTCTGGTAACTACTCGATGAATAAAAACACCAGGCTCGCTTTCATTTCCACATTTCTGTCATCTTCTGTCGGGATCTTTCACTCTAAGAACAGGAGGGTTCCTGGGGACCGGTGCCTTCTCATGACTTCTCCACGCACCAGTTGTGCGAAGTACAGTGTACGCTGTCCCGACAGACTCCAGCCAGTCTGGCTGGAAATATTCATTCATCCCTTTGTGTTCCTAGGGAAGTAGGTTTCTCATTACTCGGAGCAGGTGAATCGGAGCTGGAATACACCTGCTGGCAGGTACTTGAGTGTGGAAGTCTGCGAAGACAGGCAGAGAACGCTGTGCAGGAGAAGCACGTCCACGGAGCGCAGACTCTGGTATGCTCTTAGAGAAGTGGTGCTCCGGGACCCCGCAGCCCACTGTCTCACCTGGCCCGGGTGAGACAGCCTAGGTGCCTAGGCTGGCCTGCAGCTCTCCGTGTTCAAGTTCGACCACCCCCACTAGACTATAACCTTCCTAAAGGGCAGGGATGGGGGATAACACTGTAGATGAAGCTCTGGCCCAGCACTGGACCACATGGCTCAACACAGAGCCCGAGAAAGCGTTTCTTCAAAAACACGAATGAGGCGGGACACTTGCTCTAGAGAGGTTTCCACTTGCTCTCGAGCAGCTAGAAAAATGAATATGAAAAGAAGAGCAGAGGGACTGCCCTCCTTATAACTTTGTTTCTTTAAGGATGTCTCTTGGCTTAAAAATTATTTCCTTTTCTTTTTTTTTCCCAGAATCTGTGTTGAAGTGTCAACTTTTCTGATCTTCTATATCCAAGTAGGCTTTTCTTGGTAACTGAAAGGAACACTTAACTTAGGTAGCTACGATTATGCCTCTAAGTCTTCTTTATAGCTTTAAAAGGCATAACTGTAGGTAACTAGTTATCTATGGATTTTTTTCAAAGAAGAAATACTTAGATGAACCTTGAATGTCTGATTTAGTCAGAAAAATTTTCAACACTCAGGTTCCCAGTCTTCTATTGGGAAAGTCCGTCTCCCTAAGTCTGAGGTAGGGCCGGGGGATGCGTCCTTCCAAGTAAGAACCTGGTCAGTCCCGGGAGAGGCCTCCCTTCCCTGCATAACATCACTGAGCTCTGTTAGAGGCTGAACTGTATCCCCCTCCAATTCACACATTAAAGTTCTAACCTCCCGTACCTGTGACACAGTATGAGTGTATTTAGACACAGGGTCTTTGAAGGGGTTACTACAGTTAAATGAGATCATTAGGGTAAACCTTAATCCGGTAATTCTGCTGTCCTTACAAGCAGAGGTGGTTAATTAGCACACGGACACGCACAGAGGAAGATGGGGTGAAGCACAGGGAGGCCACGTACGACCCATCCATGAGCCCTTGATCTCGGACTTCCGGCCTCCAGAATCGTGTGGAGGGGAACTGAATTTCTGTGGCTGAAGCGCCCAGCCTGCGGCTTTGTAGTGGCAGCGCCAGCAGGGAGGTCCTCAAATCATGCTGTTCCATCTTCCAGTTGATGAGATGCCACAGGAACCTAACTCTCATTCACATCAACTAACCGACTGGTAAAACTGATTCAGTTAAGTTGTTTAAACTATCGATGACATTAAGTGAGGTCTTACTGAATGTGGCCTTTGTCACCAAAGATAGGCACTTTGGTAAAAAGAAGCTGCCTCTTGGCTAGGTATATCAGTCTGAGACAATTAAAACACAATTATATTAAAGAAATTAAAGAACACTTTTGAATTGCTCAAGTATGTAAAATCTTTTATTTGCCCAAACCTGGAATTAAAATGAAGACCCAAACAAAACTGTTTTGAGTAGGAATGAGATGAACTAATGCTAGTAATAGTGTATCGTATACTGTTGTGAAGGACACAAGCTCAGAAATACTATTATAGAAAGAGCGACATTCCAAATTTGATGACGTTGTCATTGCTGATTTTCTGTGCTCACACTCCAGATTGTCAATCACTCAGTTCTTTCACATTCTATCACTCACTCCCTGGATTCATTCATTCCTTTGCTCTTTAGTACGTCCGCCCCCGTATGGACAGAGAAAATAAGATACAAACCCAATTTCCATCAGTAGCTTCTGAGAGCAAGTAGCCTGGAGATTTTAGAAGCCGAACAAAATGGGGTGTCTGGCACTGCCACAGATTTAACGCATTTAAACTGTGCCCGTTCCCCGACAACCAGACATGGTTTGGAGCACTTTTCCTTGGGGTCAGTGAGAAATCTAACTCTCTGGGAATATCTGGGCTTTTCTCTGAAGGAAAAAACAATGCAGAGGATGTGGGGAAATGTGTACTTTGACCTTGGCCCTACTTGGCTTGACGTTGGGCAAACGCTTCCGTCTGGGTCTATTTTTTCATCTACACAATGAGAGGAGCAGTCTGATTGGTCACCGAGATCGCTTTCAGCTCTAAAAATTCAACGCCTCTCTAGATGAATCGACTCTTTCTCTCATTGTTTTGTAAGAACGTACACATACCATGAGGTTCCCTGCCCCAACTGTATTTTAAAAGCATAAAAAGAACTTATAAATTTTATTATTCAATATTTTGTATTATGGGTTTCAGAAGTCCCATTGCAATCTTGTGGCTTACTCTGTTTTGGTGGTGGAAGCCACTGCTTCTGTGTTGCCCACAGACATGTCAGTCAGAGACTGGCCTGTGGGGAGAACCAGTCTCAAGGGCGTAACTGTGCAGTAACTGTGACCGTCCCGTGTGGGTCCTCCCTCCAACTCCCGCGCACCGGCTCGGAACTCGGATGTTTCAGGTAGGAAGTGCAGGGTCACAGGCTGAACATCTTGAATAACCTTGCATGTCCTGCTCACTTGTCTGGTATGGTTATTTGCAAAACTTTAAAGGTGAGACTCTTTACTGAAAATTATTATTTACTATTACCTGGTTTTAGTTAGAGATCAGGCTATTAAGACACACAAAAAATCTGGGAATAAATGTGTTTAGATTTTCATTTGGAAAAAAGCAGCCTTCCACCTCCTTTGTCATTTTTAAGTTCTGCCATTTTTTTTCGTTTCCTTTAAATATTTGAGGGTAACTATACTTTTTAAAGCCAGGCATTATCATTAGTATTTTGATATTTCTACACAAACGATAAGATGTTGATGTAGCAGCACACTGCCCCAATGCCCTGGCCGTGGTACTTATGTCAGAAGGAATAAAAACCAAAGCAATTAATAGCATGGATGGAGCTGGAGAGCATTATGCTGAGTGAAATGAGCCAGGCAGTGAAAGACAAATACCATATGATCTCACCTATAAGTGGAACCTAATCAACAAAACAAACAAGGAAGCAAAGTATAACCAGAGACAGTGAAATAAAGAACTGACAGTAACCAGAGGGGAGGGGGAAGGGAGATAACAGAGTAAAGAATGGAAAGGCTTGTCAAGGAACGTATAAAAAGACCCATGTACAAAGCCAAAGGGAGGAAGGATTGAGGGTGGGAGATGGGGGTGGGCAAGGCAGGGGAAAATGGTGGTGGGAAAATGGAGACAATTGTACTTGAACAACAATAAAAGCAAAAAAAAATCTAAAAAAGAAAAGACAAGAGCTGCAACTTGAGAGTCCCATGCAGGAATATGGACTTTTTTCAATGAAGAGATACATGGATGATCCTTAGTCGAACGCCAAGCAAAGATACCCCCTTGCGGTCTTTACCTCCCACTTGCAAACACGCAGCCCTGGTTACCTACCTCCACCACACCATGATGGATGGACGTGTACTGTTTCTTCTTCAGCATCACCAAGGTGATGACAATCACTGTTGCTATGACAACACCGCCCACCATGAGTCCAATGATGGCACCTTTGTTTGAACCCACATCTTCCGCAAAGAACACCTTGAAAACAATTAAGAGAAGGGATTGTAACTGCAGAAGGCATTTTGATGAGGCATATGTATAGTGTCAGTATATCTCATGCTATAATTTGAGTTGTTGGTCACTGCATTTTTTGGTGTATACTTGAAAAAATCACACATTCTACTTAACTAAGAATGACATTCGTAATCTACAGAACAATCTACACTGCGTGGCAGGTGGGGCTAGCAAGTCTACTTCCCCCCCACCTGTCCCTAGGGAAGCAAAACGGAAGCCAAGAAGGACCTGAAACCCTTTGACAGGTGAAACATTCGGTAGGAGGTGGGATGATAGATTGAATCCATCAAAAGCCATAAAGGCATGAATCACGATTCTAAAAGGAGGTCAGCATCTTCCCAGTCCCAGCAGGTTTAAAATTGGGAGACCCGATGCATGACGACTATGCCCACAGATGTCCTAACTTCTTTAGAGGGACCTCATACACAGGAATAAGCGTTCTGAAACGAAGGAGTCAAACTAAGAAAAAAGATGTCTTGTTGCCCACTTTTAGCCACAGTAATTCAGCAGGACACTAATTAACCTTGAGAAGCATGTTTAAAGGAGTTATTTCAAAGGGAAGTAGTATGTAAGAATTTTTCATAAGTCACAATAACTCATGCTTTCTTAACATGTTGTCTCCAGAAACCCAACTAACTGTTTATTTGGGTTACATATAAAAAGAACCTGGAGACCCTTGTATAGAAGAAATTTTTTCAGTATGATATATTTATTGTACTATAAGTCTTCCTAGTGTTTATAAAAACAAGTTATTCTTTTTCAAATTTAACTACTTTTAAATAGAACTATAAAAGTAAACTGCAACTTTTATCATCTTTTTATATAAGGAGGTGATCTCATGCCAGGTCATTCTGCCTAATGACAACTAGACACAGATCACATTTGCTATATAAATTAAGGAAAACAGTTTCCTAGCTATTGTTTTCATTTAATATCAAGATAGATTTGATCACATAAAATGACTGATTTTCATAACTAAAACCAACATTCCAGCAATCTGAAAAAGCAATGTAATATACAGCAAACTACGAGTTTTACTCACGGTCTATTTGTACCAAAATTAGTAGCTGTTCATAAATATTCCACTCTCTAAAGAATTTGCCAGCTTAACATATTTATAAAAAGCAAATCATTAATTAGCTAGTGAGACAAGTGTGAGGTAATCAGCAAGAAATGCAAGCCTGGACATCTTCCTATGTCTTTAAGAAAATACCGTAATTTTGTAATATTCATTGTACTAATTATAGTGCATTATCTTATCAAGGAGTTCAGCAGCGGGAGCGGATTCTCCTAATTGCTGCCGCTGCCATTAGTCAATGTCGAGTTACAGGAGTCACTGTAATTGCAGCGATGGACTTTTATGACACGGGCCCCAGAGAATGCAGATCAACACATTAATCTTCAGCTCTCTGCCGCAGCAGCTCCCCATCTTCAGTGGCTCCCCCAGTTCTTCCTGCAAGCTCTTCAGCATCAGCCACATCAAGAATGTCCCTGATTCTGTAATAACTCTCCTGGATTAACTTGCCAATGAAAACCAGGCTCCAAAAAGCCAAATGTCCTTTTACAAAAAAAAAATTATGGGAGTTAAAATGCAAATCTAGATCTTGAGTCAGTTTTTGATTTGCTCCAATTAATTATTCGCAGTGAAAAGTTGAGGCATAAACAATACATTAAACAGATTTCTTTTGGAGTTTAATAGCCAGATTTATAAATTTTATTTACAAATGTTAGAAAGATAAAATTCCCCTTGAAAGAAAAAGAAAAACCACACACACAGAAACTAAAACAAAAATAAGAGCCTGAGCAAGCCCTTCTCAAATATTATTGTTACGATAATTTTATCATCATTTCTTGTTCACCACTGACTGTGTAATAAAATTGTCTCCTTTATTAATTGAACCCTCTTACTGTGCTTACTGAGAAGATGGAAGGAACCCTAACATAAAGCAGGGTTTATCTGAAGCTTTTGGTAAAGGGTTTTTACATAATGACCAGAGCTGCCTGCAAAGGAAATGGCTGCTTTTTGGTTTCCTCTAATTCTAATATTTTGGGGGGGAAAAGGTAGGGGGTGGTGATTTTGTCTGGAAGGGAAGCTGCGGTTTTCCTGGGTCAGCCTGTATCCACCAGCACCGCTGGGAAGAGCTGCGGTGCCGCTCACCTTGGGAGAGACTCAATGGTCCCACCCCAGATCCTGCCCTCGCAAGGGGACTTAAAACAAGGGAGTGAGGGAAAGACAGGAAGGAAGGACGAGAGGGAGCAACGGAGTAATTACAAAATGTGCGCTTAAGAGAACGGCCAGAAGAAAGTGTTGCGTGAAGCCAAGTAGTGTTTGCACATGTTTGAGATTTTGATCCTTAAAATAAATGTATTATAAACCTGTTTCCCTAAAAAAAATAGATGGAAGTTAATTAGCCTGGCTGCTATCAAAAACATTAATTTTACTCTTAGCCTGGTGTGGGCTTAGCTGCTTTGCAGACCAAAGAACTAGACGGAAAGATCCTCTCTTTTCTTGGTTTCCACGATGATCCTATAAGCAGGTGTTATATTTTTGTTTTTAATCTTTTCCTTAGCTGGACGGGTGGCCCAGGGTGAACAAGTATTGATAAGCCATCTGGCAAGACAGAGTGAAGGAAGGGGCAGAGCATTTTACGCACCAGTTTCTGATGGTGAACCTCGTATCCCGAGTCGTGCCGGAACTCCGCGTCCATCTTCACCTCCGAGATCTCCTCCGTCTTGATGTTCGTCAGCCCCGAACCTGCGTCGCACCACAAGCATTTAAATTACAACACGCGGCACGGGCCGTCTCCTCTGCGGGCAGTGACGCGACAACACAAAGGCCACCAAAAACCCTTTCTAGGCTCGAAGTGCAATGAAAATAGATGAATGATTTTTTCCCAGAAAAACCATACGTTGTATATGTAAATCCTTAACCACCACCTATTTTAAACAAGACACTTAAAGATGAAAGAAATCTGAAATTGAGGCTTCTATTGCCTTTAAACACATTATATATACATATAAACATATATGTGTGTATATATATATATATTTTTTAATGGGGAAAAACAGAAGGAAGATGTTAGTTGGGGGATCGGCACGGGTTTGTTCCTAGAGTATGCTGGCCTGTTCCAGGGGCTTATTGTTGAGCCTACTGCATGTCTCTTAGGATGTGTTCACATTCCCTCAGAAAAAAAATAATAAAAGCCTTTAACAATGAACATTAATTACCTGGTAGAACAAAACTGCTACTTTGAGGCTTTGTTCCAATTACAAATAAATTATGTTCATGTATCTATGCAGTGAAGCATTGTAAAAATCCTATTGTTTATTTAGCGAAGTGGTTTAGTTACAGATACGGGGTGTCACTGGCTCACTTCTGGATGAAGAGCTGCAGTACACAATTCCGAGAAAGGCTTCTTTGGGACTCACCGGCTCTTCCTTCTCTGTAAGTTGGTATATGATTCTTCCACTAGTTATTACAATGCATTTTGTTTTTCAGATAAGTTGAAGCTTAACAACAAAATGCAAAGTCATTTTTTAAAACAAAAAAAAATGAAACTACACAGTATGAATTTCTACATTGTATTTAAATAGCAAAAGCCAAAATTTTAGGATGAGAAGGGCTTTTAAAATCGTCTCCCCTAGGGTGTTCCCAACCAAGGGCCAACTCTCAGCTCCAGCCTGAACAAAAGGATGGCCTCTGTTTTCACACAGCCTTGCCTGGAGAAAAGCCTTTCTTACATTAGGCCCAAATCAGTTTCCTGTAATTTCTCTGAGCCTGTTCAGCACAGGGCAAGCCCAATCCTCCCGTCTGCATTATAGCCTTAAACAGATCGGATGCCCAAGGAGAGGCAATGTTGTTCCTGCTGATCCTCCACTCACTAGGGCTACACATTCCTGGTTCCTTCGGCCCCCACGGGACGTAAGGTCTTGCTCTTCGTTTAGTCCCTCTTGCCTTCTTGTCTACAAAGTGCTGTGAAACTTGTCATATACCTAGCTGAAACAGAGAAGCATCCTGTCCACAGCATCTGATGTGCCGGTCTAACAGCACAGCCTATCAGGAAGGAAGGGAAGATAGCTTCCCCTGACCTTGGGGACCCATGCTGGTTAGGCCCTATGCCCCGTCCGCTGCCCAGTTGCTCACCAAGTTTCTCAAGCTGTCCAAAAACAGACCCAAGATCAGTATCAATGCACACCTGCTTGTAGACTGTGGTGCTACCTCCTTCCCCTTCTGCTCGGCAGAACTACAGCTTCTCATTCCTATTTTCCCAGCTCCTCTGTTCTCTAGATTCCTTGAGAATCCTGGAGAACGGTTCTGTGATTTCACCCTCAGGTTCTCTTGGCCTGTGATTTATCTGGGTCATAATGATTTGAACTTGGGTAGAGAGAGATGACGGCGTTAAAATATATCCAAAACTCTGCACTCCACTCTGCAAGAGGTGAGATGAACTCCCTTCTTTTGGGTGTGGACTGGATACAGTGACTTGTTTCTAATGAATAGAGAATATGGTGACAGGGATGGTGGATGACTTCCAAGACTAGGTCATAAAAGGCACTGTAACTTCCTTTCTGTTCTTTCTCTTGGTCTGGAGAAAGCCAGCTGCCATGTTTTAGGGGAGCAAGCAGCCCTATAAAAGGGTTCCATGGTGGGTACTGAGGTGGTCTGCCCACAGCCATGGGCGTGAGCCATCTTGGAAACAGACCCAACCACCCCGGTCCAGCCTCCAGCCATCAGATAACTGCAGCCCTGGCAGATGTCTCGAGTGCAACCTCCCGAGAGAGCCTGGGCCAGAAGCACCCGCTGAACCACGTGGAACATCCGGGGCACTACAGTGATAGCAAGACACTAAACACCTGTTGTTTTAAGTTGCTAAGTCATGGGGTTATTTGTTACACAGCCACAGATAACTAATACAAGGGATGAGTGGTTTCCTTTCTTATCTTGATCTACCTTGGGTTTTCACTTCCTTTTATAACAAGGTCACTCTCTTGAATATAAACATAAAAGACAGAAGGACATCAAAGTGGGACAGGTTCCCTTTCTTTCATCTTTTCACTAGTGTTCTCACTGACTGTCCCCGCCCCCATCCCCGACCCTGTCCTGAGAATGGCAGGGCTGTCTGTTCTCATTTCCTTTCTTTAAAATTATGAGCCCTTTATCCTAAGTTTCACCTCATTTGGACTCTAATCGTCCTGACACGAATTTTTACTGGACTGCAACATCAACACTCTGATTTCTTACTAGTTGTACACTTTTAGCTTTCTACAAGCCCCGTTAAATCTGAGCTCCTTGTAGAACCACAGTGATTTCTTCATGCCTCATCTTTTTTTTTCTGTTCAAGGTATAGGAATGCAATAGTTAATATGATATTTCTGAATTTTTAAAAAACTCTTTTGAATAGATTTTCTTTTAGATCTGTGAGACCCAATAATCACATCAAAAAGTAAGTAAGAAAGCAGCTCCCCACTCAAACATTTAAAAGCCCACACTATTCTGAAAGAATACCAAGAACACTTTTAATGGTTAAAAAATTCAAATCCATGTATCAAGGCAGAATAACAGATAATTATAGCTCAACAGTTTGAGACTTCCAGCAGAAAGAGCTCCTGCTAGTTCATTTTTGTACGGCATGTATAATCATTTCTGAAAAGACTTTCTATACATTAAGCAAATCTCACTAAAAGGAGAGAAAAATAATAAGCCTGCACATAAGAGAACATCAACGATAATAAGTTGATATCACATGTAATAAGACATGATGGGTGGATTGAAATAAGCTGCAGGGACCTTTGTTCGTGGGCTCACCAGAGGCATTTTCTGGGTTGTGCTGATCCCAGGTTAAGCCCCAGGTTTCTAAGTCATGGTGCGTGAGGAGAGCCTGGTGTTCATTTGAGGGCCAAGGGAGGCACATCCTTCAGGAAACCTCTTACACAGTTTGGGGTCAAGGACCTGGTTTCCTTCATTAGGCCTGGAGAAGGCTGGTAATAAATTATAGTGGAAACGTTCGCTTTCCACCCCTGTGAAGAGGCTGCTAGTGTATTTTTCTTCTTTATTCTGGTCAAATGGTGTAACTTGTCCTTCCGAGCCCATTTTTCTCTGGAAATGAGCCTTGGGGGGGAGCTATAATGGCCACTCTGCTCAGAAACCACCCCTGATACTACTGTGTCCCCTATCTGACTATATTCTAGGAGGGACAGCGCCTTGGTGCTTCCGACTTGAAAGTCAAGGAAGGGGGAGTCACTGTCCTCAGTGGTGACGATATGAACCCCTTTCTCTACTTGTTTCAGAGTGACAACAGTGACTATTCAGAACCAATGCAATATTATGACAATCCCGGGAAGGGTTTCTAAGTGTGTAAAATCTAAAGATGTAACACGGCACCTTAGGCTGAAGCCCGTATCTTATGAAGTGTGGTGGTGGAAGAACCAAAACTAATGCTACAAAGCAGGAGAAATGGGTCCAAATCCCCGGCAGACTCACTAGAAACACAAAAATACAGTGCATCTGTATGTCTGTACGCGTGTCTAGCAACTGTGGCTACTTATAAGCATGCCTCCGTGAGGGTCTTCCTCACCTCACATCTGAGCATTCTTTCCCATCTACAGCTTCTTCGACTGGGGGAGGCCAAGCCTTACACTGTGTAAGGAAAGAAGCCTGGCCCGGGCCGTGCCCGCACCTGTACAGAATCGCTCCCCTCTTCTTCGCCAATGGCTGTGCCTCAGATCATTCCCACACCTTTCTCAGAGCTCACCTCCAGCATGTGCCTGGTTAGCACGCCTTTTGTCAGTGCCCCATCTGCTCATATCAGACATCGGGGTTCACGTTCATACTTTATGTACTCTGGATCTCCCTGCCTTTCCATTTCCAGCTCATCTTTCTGGCCGTACAGATGGTGTATATCCCTTCAATTACATTTCAAGCTCCTCCGAGCGGGGGACTTATTTAATTTTCTGTTTAACCTTCCATAGCATGTAATGCATCGACCTTTGTGAAATATCTAAACGAAATATTGCTACCATGATAACACAGACTTTAGGTAGACCTTCTTTCCATCTTTACATCTACCTATTCTCTAGCTCCTTGCTTAAAACGAATGTTTTTGTTTGACAATATGTGGAAAAGTCTCCTTCATGTCAGATTTTAAAAAATCGACTTTGGTGGTATTACCCCATCCTGGATATTTCAATAGGAATAGCCTAGTGTGTCCCATGTAAGACCTAAATAAAATTTAACTCACATTTTATGCTTGTTGATGAAAATCATCTCTTTCTTTAAAAATGAAGTAGAGAACACTATGGATAAAAAGGCCTGCGGCCAATGACCAACCTGGTCTGGTCTCAGCTGCAGTTAGAATGAAACTGACCCTCTGCCTCGGGTCCTGGCAGTGGCTGAACAGGATGGGAGTGGCGATGGCTGGCTCCTTGACAGTCACTTGTGTGACACTGGCAATAAGGAAGACATGAGGAGAGCCAAAGCCGTGTCTGACTTCCTCTAATTTAAGTTCCTCTGAGAAGCCCTCCAGACAGAGATTCATAAAGTCAAGGACAACCGCTGTCAAGGCGTGTCATTCCACAGTCCCTGCTGCCTTGTTAATCATAGTGCCAAGGCACAAAGACACCACGAGTCCGACTCTGAGTTGTCCTCAGAGACTGTGGCTGGGGACAGAAGTGGCTGAAGCCTGCGAAAGAGGCAGGGTGTGCTCCTGGCCCCATGGCCGAATCTATCTGAACCAGGCTTCTCTGTGTTAGCCTCTTCAAATGAGGTCCATTTCCAATTCCTTCATTATGGCACAGGGACATTATGAGGCTAAAGAAGAACATAAGTATGCAAAGGTGTGCGCTGATAGGAGTAAAGTCTCCCAGGACACAGAGTTGTTAATTCAGTAACTTCCCTCCTCTTTCTGAGTCACCGACAATGCTGCCTACTGTCCGCTGGGTGAGGTGCACACCGAGTCGAAGTCGTGTGCACGGGCCCCTGTTGTGGGGTGAGAGTGTTCTTAATGCTAACTTTGAGACTCAGTGTAAGTACAGGACACAGAGCAAAAAAATGCTTTTTCTTAATACTTAGGAAACTGTGAAAAAAAAAAGAGAAGTGTCCATTTTGGTATTAATGGGAATTTTAAGTAGTAAGAGAAATAAAGGACTCGTATGCAAAATTACGCACGTCCATCTCCTGTGCCATTTTTGTCACTCACTGAGAGTAAGTACATACAACCTACAAAAGAGGAAATGTAAAAATTTCTGGGCTGTGGAGATACCCGAATTCTGCTATTTTTAGAAAATCACGTCTTCTTGAGGAACTGATTGAAGTTTGAGCCCAGTTCAGTTGGAAAAGGACCGTCTGGATCCCAACAAGAAAGGGTGAGGCGCGCACTGCGGGGACCTGGCTGCCGCCAGACAGAGCTGCGTCTGTGCGGGTTTCCATTTCTGAGGACAAGCAGACTCTCTATAATCCTCTCCACTTAAAAAGATAAAAACAAGTTGGAAGGGCTCTCTTTTATTGTTTGAAAAGGAAAGCTCAGAAAGAGAAACAAAATACCTTAAGAAATGAAGCATAAGGAAAAGCAAAAAGGGAATTAAAAAAAAGTGTGGTTTCCAAGTTGGTTCAATCTATGCATTTTGGAGACGCTAATGAGGAAGCAAGGGGAAGGCGTCTGCTCAAGCTCAAGCGAAAGGTGCTGAGAGGTAGAAGGTCCCCGGGCTGTACCTGGTCGAGTGGTCAGTCCTCGGTCGGCAGCAGGGCGGGCGTCAACAGGCTCGACTGGGCACAGGAAGCAAGATACACGGAAAGCAAACAAGACAAATCGAGATGGTAAGTCGAGGCTCCTGAACACAGAGCAGGGAAAAGCATGTGCAATACACAAGTTACAAAAAAGGAGCAGCTGGAAAAGAACCCCAGTGAGTTAATCCTGAGCGTCAGGAGCGGGAGGGGGACTGCTTCACAAAAGGTTTATGGCTCTTCAGTGACCCCCCCCCCCCCCCCCCCCCGCCCCAGTTCTCTAAGGAAAGCACTCTCCAGGATACACGGCAACAGGAAGGAGGGGCTGGGGGAGTGTGGATTCCCCGCTCCGCAGTGTACAGACAGCTTCTTCCCTTTTGATTAGAAATAAAATCTATTATACCCAGCCCAGCAGAAAATCTTAAAAGATACCTCCTTTTACCACTGTCCAATCTTATCTTATTTTACAGTGAATTAGCTATAAAAGGACTCCATTAAATCTCCAGGGGAAATGCAAAGATGAACTTATCGGGAGAGAAAAGTTTCACTGCACTGTCTGCCTTTTAGTAATTCAAATTTGTTTCCCAGTTGTGGGGTAAAAGAGATAAACCAAAAAGTAAGTCTGCCAGTCAGTCTCTCTCTTTTTACAAGCTGATTTAAATAGATGACACACCGCTGAAATGTGTGAAATGCGGATATTTCCTTTCCTATTTGCTGTCTTTCACAATGTTTTCTGTGTGAGTATTCTGGGTCTGGCCCAACGAAAACAGTGCAGGCAGCATGGTCGTGCCCACCACTGTTTACCATCGACTGCTATTTCCAAAGTGCTTCTGATTCTCAGAAATATTAACTTGAACTTAAACACTGGTCTTCGAAGAAACAGGCGACGGAGAGAAACAAAGCTGTTAGGATTAATAAATGGACAAGGGGCAAATGAAGCCAAGAAAGGGGGAGGGCCCTTGGGTAAGGCCCGGGAAACACAAAAGTGGGGAGGAAGGTAAGGCTGCGTGAGCAAAGGAGTCCATGGGAAGATGAGGTGTGTCTGATGGATGGGATGGCTTTTGGACCGGCAGATTCAGTCAGAGCATACAGCTCACTGATGGGCACGGCCCAGGCATGCAAGGGGGGACCATACACCCAAATCAACTTTGAATGTCACGCGTTGGCAGAAACGGTGACGGCAAAGAAGGTGACAGCATGCCAAGTCTTCAAAATATGAGCAAATAATGTTTCTGAGAATACTACGACATTGGGATGGTCAGAAGAGCAATGTGGCTTGGTTCTGTCTCATGCGGATGGCGGAACGGTAGAGGAGAAAGGAAGGTGGAGACAGGTCAGCCTAACTTGGACAGTGTTCGTGATTTTGGGCAACTGGCTGCTTCCGAGGCTCTTTCTTCATATGCAAAATAAAAATAACATCTACAACTTCTAATTGTAGTGAGGAACAACAACAACAAAAATTGAAAGCCTGTTTCAGGAATTCTCAAATACTATAAAACCACATTTATTAACTATCCTATTTATGAAATATTCTAGAACAATTATTGTTATGAACATGACTAACCCCTAATCCTTCATTCATGTATTAGGTTAAGATACTTGAACAATATAGTTTCTCTATATTTCATCTTTCCCCTCACCCCATCCGCAACCACATAGAGTAAGAGACTTTATTACTCCTCGTAAAGTGGAGTTATTGAAAAATTACTGTACTTTTTGAGTTTCCTCGCAAGGGCCCCGAATTGTGCCTCAGCTGAAGATAAGGTGGTACGAGAGTGCACCCACGGAGCCAAGGAGTAACTAAGGGGCGATTGGCCAGGGGTAAAATCGTCAGAACCGTGTGAGACTTGCAGGGACTCGGCTGAGCCTGGAGTTTAAACATGGCCTGAAAAGCGGGTCCAGTCTCAGGGTCCACTTTAACGCCACCTCGTACTTCCTGTGACCCTGGCAAAGCCACGTTCCTCCCGATTTTCAGTTTTGGCCCAAATCAACACGGTTCTTTCCGGGCTCAGATGTGCAGACATTCCAAAGAACCTTATAAACGACTAAGCACTATTCCACAATTACTTAAGGGAATGCCGAAAAGCATCAAATGTGCACAGAAAAAAGTCCAAAAGGTATAACCACACATGCAAAATAACTATCATCAGTTACTTGTGGGTGAGGAGACTATTTGTATAAATTTCTCTGCCCTTTTTTCAAGGTATGTGTATTACTTGAAAACAGTAATAAAACCTTCTCTCTTCTTTTAAGAAGGTAAAACAGTAACAGTTTTAGTTACTTAATCCCTAGCCTGAATTAACAGTTTGAGGCTGACTCAGTATGAATTAATATTGAAAAATTAACTAACTCTTAATCCCTAGCCTGCATTAACAGTTTGAGGCTGATCCAGTATGAATTAATATTGAAAAATTAACTAACTCTTGTGTTCAGTGGGCAGACATTAATACATTTTTAAAAAGACAATTATGACATTATTGAAAAAAAAAGAATACACACCAAGACAAAGTACTGCACTATTTCTCAACTACAGCAAATACTTGCTAAGTTTTCAAATGGACTATTAGTTGTTAAACTAGAAGGTGTTTTCACAGTGTTCAAATATTTTAACTTGGCTGCTTAGTAAATCAAAATAAGAAACAGATCATTGTAAAGAGTTAAAGTAAAACTTAACTAGAAATGTGTTATGTGTTATTTCCCTGCCTTCAGCACACTTTGAATCAAATCCTTCCCAACAAAAGGAAACAGAATGATTGAAATTCTGGGATTTTTGAGTCTGTTAGTTCTGGCGCTACTTGTAATAGACCAATTCTAAGTTAAATGCTTCCTAGCATGGCCTCCCCACCTGGCCCAAAGTGAGGGGAGTATTCAGCAGCTTTACACAAAGAGAGGCCTGAAAAGGACTGGATTTCAGGTTTAATGAAAGACTTTATTAAATCTCCGTTTCATTACTGACATAATTTGTTCGTTGCTTTTTTATGGACAAGTAAAAATAGAGCCAAAGGCGGCAACTCACTTTGCAAGTACACACACGCAGTCTCGCAAGCCACGTGGTGCCTCGTTAAGAAGGCATTTTATGCGTGTGTTACATACAAAGAAGCTGCCTGTTGGCCACAAAGACTTTCTGGTGGCCACTGCCTTCCACGTTGACCTTCTTGGCTGGCCAGCTCAGGACATCATGAAAATGAACAAACTCAAATGCTATCAACACAAACGCTTCCAGCCCCATGACTTCATGATCCATGAGAAAAACAGGGTTATAAACAACAGCTTCACTTCAGTTTAGCCAGTGCCGTTTTGTGGATTGGAAAAAAACACGGAATAAAAATCTCTGCAGGCAGATTGCAGCTGGTTACAGAGCCTAAAATATTGGAAAACTGTGTTTGTGATATGCTTACTTTTTCAATATAAGTTAAAAGAGCGCCTGGGTGTCTGACCCTCTATCTGGACTTCGCTGATTGTCCTTGAGAGAAACCACCCCTTTTTGGTGAGTGTTTGAAGCCATCCTGATCAAGGGCCACAGGAACAATGAAAGGAAATCCTTTGAGAATTCCAGGTATTTTCAATAGCTGCGTGTGTGGGCCCGTGTCTGTCAGATTAACGAGAAACAGGGCTCTGGAAAGAGGGAGAACAGGGAGAGCAGTAGGACAGAAAGGGCGAGATTTAGGTTTACAGGTGTGGGTATAAAAATGATATAACAATTCATAAATAATAATATAAGCACAAACTGCGTGTTTCACATCGGTAAACCTACTTCTGCCACAGCCTGTATATAGAGCTTGTTGCATTCATTAATTTTGAGGATATACTGTTTGGGTCATAGAGTGACTCTCCTTGAGGCAAGCTGGTAAAACCTCTCTGATAAGATCTGGGTTCTGTTTTCGGGGGCGGGGCGGGGGGGGCGGAGCTACCACTAGACAGGCACTGTGTTGCAGGCCCTTGCTGAGCCCTTTACCTGCCATCTCACGTCACCCTCACAGTCTTTGGTTAGGAGTTACCACCGACGTTTTTTACAGACTAGGAAAGAGCCAGAGGGGCTCTGCCGCTTGCCCACAGCCCACAGCACAGCGTGAATGTGAACTCTGACCCACATCACTCAAGGGGGGCGGGGTGGGGCGCAGGTGGTGTTGGTTGCCACCTGTGTTGCAGGGCGATGCCTCCAACGCGCCCTATACAATTTCTTATATTCATGATTACGCGAGTCCAGAACCGAACTCAGTTTTATAAACACACACCAAGCATTTCTGCACAGTTTTTTTACTGGAACCTGGCTATTCCAGGAGCTTACCACGGGGGAGACGGAGGGAAGACTGTTTTATTTATAGCCTTCCCGAGAGCTATTCACTATTTTAGGAAATCACGTGCATTTGCTTGTAGAGCCTGAATCGTGGAATCAGCCTGAAGCAGCAAGCACCTGCATTTGTCACATCCACGCGGGACAGACACCTGACCTGGCTGCTGTTTCGTCCAGTGGCTGTGCCCGAACACTTACACGTGGAAACACTTACTATACATTACATCCCTCTGAGTGATTCCCCCTGCCCCCTGAACTGTTAGCCCATTTTATTTTAAGATTCCTTATTAAGAAGGCTTTTTGAAATGTTATAAAAGGGGTGTTGGGTCTGATGACAGTGAGAACCAGAACTCCGCCTCTGAGATCTTAAATATTATTGCTTCCAATACTTCTTTTATATAAGATTTTCCCATTTTTCAATAACAGATCTTTATTTAACAACAATAGCAGTCCTTTTGATGAGGCCTGGACAAGGCAGTGGCTCTGTCTGGGTCACAAATCCAGAGGCATTCAATCTGCGGACTTTGCCAAACTGGGCATCCTGGCAACACCCGAGGGCTTGGTGTATGTGTGTGTGTGTGTGTGCGCGCGCGCGTGTGTGTTTTCTCACACTTGTGTGCACGGGTGCTTTTCCCAGGGCCAACGCTACAATGTGTCAGGAACCTGAGTCCAGTGACTGCAGACCACTGGAGCCCTCATCCCAACAGACGTGTTCAGTCCATTGCAGTTCTGGGTATCTCCAAACCATATTGTTCTTGCCTTCCCAAAAGTGATCATTTTGGGGAAATCCAGTATAGTTAACCCGAATTTCTTTCTTTAGGTTATTTGACAAGAGGCAGGGGAAGGAAGGAGGGGGATCACGATGGCATTAGGATTTATTTAGGGAGGTGATTTGGTGACATGGTTCCTCCCTGTTATTTTGTCTTAAAAGGAACAATCCTTCCTTTTTTTTCCTAACCAAAATGGATCAGTTGGACTACAATTGAAAATTTTTGACATAAGCAGCTTGCTGACTAAAATGCATGTAATTTGCATGGAGATCACATATATGCCTGCGAATGCATGTAAGTCAGGATAAAATGTCTAGGGCATCTAAAGGCAGGTTTATGTAACTGTTGGTATTATTTCTACTATTAATATGATAACTGCCAACTTAAATCGACCTCATTAAAGACGCCAAGGAAATATGCAGGCTGATATTCACATATGAAGCAGTTAAGCTCTTACTATCTTACAGAGTGAGAAGTAAAGGGAACATCTGAAATTCGGGAAATGCAACATGTAGGATGACACACAATGTTTTGCTATTCTGTAGCGTGCTGTGTGGCACCAGGCTCGTTGCACTCCGCTGTATTCGCTACGTGTGAAAAGTTAACATAAGCAGGACGTGAGTGTCTTTTGTGCTTGTTAAACTCTGTACATGTACAGTCCCCACGTCTCCGAATCCACAACACTGAAGAGAAATACCAAGTATTATAACAAACACGCACAGTCACTCCTGTAAATTCATTTTACTCCGCTGCCAGTTTAGTTTCCTTTGGCTTTTAAATCTCTTTCCACAAACTTTATCATAAATAAAATGATAATTTGTAGTCTCTATTTCTGTGTGTGTGTGTTCATAAAAATGATGTAGGTAGGTGCTGAAGTATGTTTTATCCTACTTCAATAATGGCAAATATTAAGTGGGAACATTCAACATTATAGAAACTATATATTTAAAAAACTAAAAAGGTCTTAAGTCATGGAAATTGCTAAGTAATTCTTCATAAAAATAACAGTATAATCTATATATTTAATTTTTTTTCATAAAAAGCTAACTCTTGGACACAAATGACACGGCAAACACTTAACATTCTGTGGTATAAGGGACATTAAGGACAGTAATGGTCGACCAGAAAGGGGTGTTAGACTTCAGCGTGGTACCTATTCCTCCCTCAAACAACCCAGTGTTCTAAAGGAAAAGAGGGAATCTCACGTCCATTCAATTCACAAATGCGACTAGACATCTTCCACAAACAATCCCCATTAGACACTGCACAGTGAGGGTTTTGAATGGCCAAAGTGTTTCCACCTATAAAAATCACTTTAATAAGCAAGTTACCCTGGTTTTTGATAACTAAATTCCATAGAATTTCCCTCTATGTGAGTAAGGATTATTTTTACAAATAATAAAGTCTACATTATTTTTATGTCATACATAACACTGCAGCTCATATCTGATATGAACACTGTAAGGTCCCTTTTTTGAAATTAATAAACCACACTTGGGGTGATGACTCACATTATGAAAATGGTCTATATGATGATTTTCTGCGATGGTTCTTTTTTAAAAAAGCTTTCTGGTGCATAGATGGTCTTATATTGGATTCAGAATTAGTCTGAGGAGCGACTGACTGCATTCTAGTTGCCCATACTGCAAATGTCCACATTACAAATATCACCACCGTCAAAAGTTGCCAGTTTACCAGAGAATCACAGGTAAGATCCTGGTGTGTTCTTCAAATATACGCTGTTAGTAGCTTAAAATCAGGGTGTCCTGTGTTCAAAAGTTTGTACTTGTGAACATGTAAATTTGATATGGAGTTAAAAAAAAAACCCAAAGGTGCTCTTTTTAAAACAGATATTATTTGAACATTTCTGCTAAGAAATCTGAAAGAAAGCACATTAGCCGATGTGCAATTTTTAGACAGTGAAAAATCTTACTTCTCTAAATACTTAGGAAAAAAATACTTAGACCAATGTGTACTTTAATTTTGATAGTTGCCTTATAGTACACTTTCTAAATAAAAAAGTGCGGAACTCTTAAGCAAAATAATATTTTATAAGTGGTTCTCTGTCTTTGCCTTTAACATTTAATGCAATCTAAAATTTAACATACTAGAATAAGCAACCAAAATAAAAACTATTTGGGGGCCTTTCAAATCTCCATTTACACAGACTCCACTGAAATCCCTCTACTCACTTGTGAACTGCGATTTCCACAATCCTATCACCTGTCTGTCTCCTTCAAAAGTGTCTTCCAGGCCACTGTCTTATGAACACAACTGAATTTTGTGCTTTCATTCCAGAATCGGCAAAACAACTCTCAATAAGGAAGTATTTTAAAAATTCTTATCAGAAGTCTCCCTGCAGGGCATTAGAGAGCTGTATGGACGCCAGCAAGTTTTTGCTCCCGCCCGGCCTCTTACCTTCGTTCTCCGTATTGGCTGGCACAGAGTCGACCGCAAAAGGATGCCAGGGCTGGAGATCGTCCAGGCTGAACTCTTCATTCACGGGGAGAAGCTCCACGGTGGTTTTGGTTTCAGTCAAAGACGGCATGAGAGCATCATTTCCATAACTGATTCTCGGTTCACTGATCATGTTGGCCAAGACGTCATCCGAGTAGTTCTGCTCTTTCTGCAGCAGCTCATCTGAAATAAGACAAAGCGTGTATGATCTCACTGAGAGCCATCAGGCGGTAGCATTATCATCTCCATTTTACAGATGGGAAAACTGAGACACATGGTAGTGAAGCCACTTGTGCAAACTCATAGCTAGCAAGTGCCTGAGACAGGCCGTGAGCTCAGGGAGAATGGCTGAGACCTGGGCTCATGCTCCTTCCAGTGGTGAGACTCCGGGAGAACTAACTTGTCATGTTCTCCTCTGACAGATTCTCCCAGTACCCTATGATCACCCGAGGGCTGATAGCATGCTTTGGTGATGAGTTTGCCTTGGAGTGGTGGCAGTGAGCAAGGTACATTTCTTTCAAGCCAAAGGACACACCCAGTGAATCCCTAGGCCTTCCTCGAACACCTGTAAGGACCAGAGCGGCCTGAGTGACAGGCAGCCTGCTCCGGTCTCGAACAGCTCTCGCGGTTTCGCCTGGGACAAGCCTGTCTTCCCCAAAGGCTCCCTGTGTGGCATGACCTATGTTCTGAGGTGACAGAGAAACAGTCCCCTTGCCCTCCGAGTGTGGCCTTGCACACAGGAAGCTCTGCTCCAGCCTCCTTTTCAGAGGGCTAGCCACCCTTCCCTCCCAACGCCTCTCAGGTGATCTCCAAGCAAATACCCTTGCCTTCATCCTCTGCTGCTCCTCTTCTCAGGAAGTGCTCCCAGTGACCTCCTTAGCAAAGCGACAAAGTTCTTATGCACACCGAACATTCCCAAACCGCACATTTCATTACTGAAATGCATTGTAACAGAAACAAAGAGCTCGGAGTACAACTCTGTATCAAGTGTAATTATTGCTTCAAAAACAGGGTGTCAAAAGATGTATGAATCTCCTACGTGTTGCCAAAGATTCACCCAGTTCTTCTGTGTGATATATTTTTCAAAATTAGACGTTCATATATAGGAACTAAGCTATTAACAATATTAATCAGAATATCTCATTTTCCAATGATATCCCTGCCAAGAGTTTGCTGTATTATACATTTCAAACCAGTCGATGTAGAAAATAAATGATCAATGTGCAAAAAAAGAAAATAAAATCAGGGTTTAAATTTTATTTGTAATATTTTACTATCACCCTTCACATTCCCTTTTAAATTGGCAAAAAAATTTATCTGAAAAATTAAAATTCTTTTCAAATATATCTATTAAAACTATTTGACAGAATAGTATTAAAGCATGAGATTAATATCCTTGCATGAAGTTGGTTTTATTGCAAGATATTATTTTAAATGATAAAATCCCAAGCAAATCAGTTCTTCTGAAGTCTAATTTGAGTTGTAATATATAGCCATTCTCTGCAGACCGCTCTAAAATTCAATACGTGATGCTTGCAATGACCTTTCCCATACAGATACAGGCCCCCATTAAATTTCTTCCCACTTTTCCATGTCACACAGAGTTACAGGTGATGGCTAACAACTTAGCCAGAGTCTGCTTTAGTCCATCACATGGGCACTTCTTTTATATAAATCTTATGCTTGTGACTGTTAAGGACCTAAAATACTAAAGAAAAATCTTCTGGAGTAATATTTGGTGCTTGCGCTTCATCTTGAGAGGACAGAACCTTCACCATGATCTGTGTTCGGCTCCACAGTCACCACGTCATTCCCGGTGCCTTCGTGGCACTGTCATAACTTACTGTCCTCCAACGGAAAGTGTTTTCCCTTCCTCGTGCACTCACAGTACTAAGCTTGTTCCTTGTGACTTCTCTGTCTTCCTGTTCTTCTTTTCTAATCTCTTCATCCCTTTCATTTTCTCGTTGTGGAATTCTCCCTCTAGAAATCCCATCCACTCTGAGACTCCAAGGGACCTCCTCCCTTTGGGTGATTCATAAACGTGTTTCCCCAGCTTTGACTTCTCCCTCCCGCTGTAGCTTACACAGTTCTAACAGTCTGCTGGTTCTATGAACATAGATCTTCCATGAACTTAGAAGATACAAAACTGTGCTCAAGGCCCCGTTTTCTAATCACAGCAGAGCTATTCTAGCAGCCACAGGTACAAAACCTTCAGAACTACCTGTGGCTGTTTCTTTGTGTCCCGTAGTTATATTGCTGTCAAATTTAAGTTCTATTTCTGGATTCTCTTTTTCATTTCTCACTCCTCTTTTCCACTGGCCACCTTAAAGCATCATTACTTTTTGCCTGGATAACTGTGATGGTCTCCTCATCGCTGCCCTACTCTAATTTCTATCCCTCTCTGTTCCCCAGACCTGTTCCTGATACTGAGAAATGGCTCCTCCCATTTCAGTGGCTCCTCGGTTTCTACTGACTTCATCCCAAAGACTTAGCCAGATGCCGAAGGCCCTCTGTGATGTGGGCCAACTTTATCTTTCTACCCGTGAGGCTCGCAGCTCTTTGCTGAACACACCTGTGATACTGTGATTTACAATAAACAATGTGTAGTTGGCCTTTTTTGGCAGAGCTCCTAAAACCCTTGGAATTCCTTAACTGGTGAGAGCTGTAAAGGTGCCTTTTGTTATGTTAAAAACATGATTTTTTTTTTTTTTTTAAGAAATCCCCTTAAGAAGGAACCAGGTGATTAGAGGGCTGGAACTTCAGTTTCTCTCTCCCAGACCTCCAGGGCGAGGGGAGGGACTGAAGATTGAGTTCATCACCAATGGCCAGTGATATAATCAATCATGCCTATGTACTCACACCTCCGTAACAACGGCAAAGGATGGGTCTGGAGAGATTCCGGGCGGGTGAACAGGTGGAGGTGCTGGGGGAGCGATGCCTTGGACGGGGCACAGAAGCTCGGCGCCCTGTCCTCATACCTCGCCTTACGCAATGCTCCCCTCTGGCTGTTTCTGAGTTACATTCTCTTACAATAACCCAGTGATCTCGTAAGTAAAATGTTTCTGTGTCCTGTGAGCTACTGGAGATTAACAGAACCCAAGGAGCAGGTGGTTGGCACCTCCAGTTTATAGCTGGT